>NC_132921.1:69018228-69340478 GCF_047675955.1 Chlorocebus sabaeus
TCCTGAGTAGATCTTCACAAGGGCCTCAGTATCTCACTCAATATGAATTCCCTAAATAGCAAATGTACACAAATTCATCCTGCAGTCCAAAATTCATTTTCTAAAACCAAATAGGAATAATTTTGAATATCTATAACTCTATTATCTACTAATAAAAGTGAAGATATTTTTGGACATTTTTTAAACTAGGCTGATTTCTTAAAATTTATAATTTCATAATATAATACAGAGAGGAGTGTATTTCTATCAAAGATAACCTCATCTTTATTATGACACTGACATTTCTCTTCATGAAGAGGAGCAAGATAATGCCAATAGTATTTTAGCCTTTCTCCCTTATGAACTCTGAATTCATAAAGATAAATGTCATAAACAGAGATCAGCAATCATGGGGCATATATTATCAGGGATTTCATTTTGATCTGGCAGGAAGTATTACTTTGCAATATTTTAGAAATTATTATAAAATGTTGGAGGTTTTTTGCTTTCAATGTTAGCTTTTCAGCAGGTGTAGTATTTTCTTTCTCTAGTCTCATATGACCCTTGTTCCTCTCCTTTTTCTTTCTTTGAATCAGATTTTTTTTTGTGAGGCCGTATCTCTATCAGGTGCTTATACATATTCTATTTTCTATGTCTTTCCTCATTTTCAGTCATAATGGATCCTTAAATTGCAATCGTGTGGGAAGCAAGATTCCTGGTCCACAGTCGCTGATAGTCTTTCTGATATTCTGAGGTAAAAATCTGGTGAAGTATTAGATCTGGAAGTAAGACAGGTAATACAGCTACCCGGTTTAGGCTCTTATAGACTTTGAAATCCTTTGTAGGAACCCAGAGAAGCCCTGAGCACAGCACGGGTAATTTGGCATGTGCTGCTCTATCGTTCAGAGTCATGGCTGATCACGTAATGATTAATCCAGTGGTTATGCAGAGAGCAGAGATGAGGACAAGTGTGTGACCAGGACTTAAAACCACTAAACCAGAGCACAGGGAAATTGTATCAGAAACTCATGCACAAAAGGATAACTTTGAGACTTTGGTATAATGTCAACAAACCGCTGAACGGTGAGGAAGGACTTGTGCTAATTGTACTGTTGTAAATGAGATTGACAGTAGCAGAGTAGGCAAAAGATGCTTATGGAAAGCTATTATGGTTCATAAAGATTCTTCAGAATTTGCCATTATGAATAAATAACCAACCAGCATGGCTCCTGAGAAAGCCCAGGAGCAACACTGAATCATTATTTATTTGGAAATACACTGAGGAGCTGGGTGAAACGGAAAGACTTACAGGGCTGTGAAGGTTCTGAATTGTGGGAAAGAGAAGGTATTAAACCTCCTTCCTCATCATCTGTTACAGTGTTCTGTGACTCTACCTGCTATACAGAAAAAACGCTGATCCCTAAGTCCATCAAAACAAAAAATAGGGTATGATCAAAGAAGTCTTTCTAGGGCAGTGAATGATTATGAAACACTAAAATAACAATTGTTAGCTAGAAGCGACTTTAGAGATCCTTTCAGCCTTTTGTGAGGAAACAAAGGTGCAGGGAAGTTAACTAACATTTATCAAATGCATACCATTAAAAAGACAACCATTTAAAGCCTCTGAAAAAGTTCTGAAGAAAAAGAGCAAGTAGAGGAACATTTATTTAAGAGAAATCTATGAAAATTTGGTAAAAAAAAAAGGTGCGTCTGTGGTATTTGCGCCAAGGCCTTTCTCTCTTCCCTCCTCCCTGCTCAGTAATGTGGAAACTCCACTCCACATCGCTGCAGCCAAGAACACAGGGTTCTCTTTCCCGCCAGCTCCCCGTTGTGGATTTTCTTCCCAGAAAGAGGACATCGGCTTGTCTCATCTTGCCCCTAGCTGCCTGTTGATGAGGCTTGGTCCTGGGCAAGTGTCCTCAAGAGGTGGGGGCTCCCTTGGTCTACCCAGCCCTGATTCCCAGATGGGGCTTCACCTCAGACACAGCTTGCTGAAAAAACTAGGGCCCTGAAAACCCTGCTCCACCTCTTGAGGCAGTGGTCCTGTGTGCTAAGGGTGTAAGCTGAGAAAATCTCAGCTGCTTCCTCCGTTCCTCCCCTATCCCCAGTCCAGCAAGCACTCGGCTGCTACAGCAGGGGGGCTAGAGGTTGCATTATTCCCACCCCAGTTCCAGAGCCCTGACTTAGAGATTTTCCCTGGAAGAAGCAGCATCTTATAAACAGGATAACGCCTAATCTCTTCCCAATCTGCAGCAGAGCATGAAGAAGTTTAAACCTAAGTGCGCTTTCAAGAACAGTAGAGGTTGTGTTGAGGCAACTGTGAGGAAATTCAAGATACAGACTAACTTCTTATGCCCCCAGGGGATCATTGAAAACAATAGAGCAGGCCAGACGCGGTGGCTCAAGCCTGTAATTCCAGCACATTGGGAGGCTGAGGTGCGAGGATCACGAGGTCAGGAGATCGAGACCATCCTGCCTTACACGGTGAAACCCCGTCTCTACTAAAAATACAAAAAAATTAGCCGGGCAAGGTGGCGGGCGCCTGTAGTCCCAGCTACTCGAGAGGCTGAGGCAGGAGAATGGCGTGAACCCGGGAGGCAGAGCTTGCAGTGAGCTGAGATCGTGCCACTGCACTCCAGCCTGGGCGACAGAACAAGACTCCGTCTCAAAAATAAGAAAAAGAAAAAGAAAAAGTAAAACCATAGAGCAATAAATCAGCAGTCACTAGTGTTTAATAGCTGGGCATGGTTAGGGGAAAAAGAGAAATAGAGCCCTACCCAAACCACGGTCATTCCAGTGTGATTTTTGTAAGTTAAGATGTATATGATAAACCCTAGCACAATCACTAGGAAAAAAGAAACTTTAAAGTATAATATGGCAAAATTTGCCAGGCGTGATGGCTCACACCTGTAATCCCAGCACTTTGGGAGGCCGAGGCCGAGGTGGGTGGATCACAAGGTCAGGAAATCGAGACCATCCTGGCTAACACATGAAACCCTGTCTCTACTAAAAATACAAAACATTAGTCAGGTGTGGTGGTGGGCACCTGTAGTCCCAGCCACTCGGGAGGTTGAGGCAGGAGAATGGCGTGAAGCTGGGAGGCGGAGCTTGCAGTGAGCCGAGATCACGCCACTGCACTCCAGCCTGGGCAACAGAGCGAGACCCTATCTCAAAAAAAAAAAAAAAGAAAAAGAAAAAGAAAAAGAAGTAAGGAAACTGATATTCACAGAAACTACATAAACTAGCAAAGTTTTGCTGTTCTTTTTACTGAGAGTCTGGTGCTATTCCAGCTTCCCATAGCTAAAGGTCACATACCTCAGCAATGGTTAACAGAAAGTAGCCCAGATCCAAGTACATAGGTAACCTTAGTGTAATATTCATATTAAATGGAAACTTTTAACAATATGCAAAAGAAGGAATACCTTCAAGTCTAGTGAAAAAATACATCTTCAATTGAAATAATGTTCTCAATGTATTACTTCAATTTATTTATGATTCTTGGTCCATGCTTAGTGGACTACAGAAAGGCAAAGAACACCCTCCTAAAAGCTGAAATTTTCAAAGCACTAATTTAATTTCTGTGAAGAGTAATGTGTTTTGAGCCTGCGTGTCTTCACTACTTATTTATTTAGCTGAATTGCAGATCAGCTTAAAAAGTCCATTAATGGTGAAATAACCTCTTTCAGAAGGGCAATTGTACAAAATGTGTCAGTACTTTTATAGAGAATAAAACGCCTAACAAGAAGATTTGCCTTGGAGATTTCTGAAATTCAGGCTGATAGCAGCAACACGCATCTGCTGGTGGTATCCAACAGGTCAGCTCCCTTGCAGCTTTCTATGGTTTTCTTAAGAATGACTCAAAGGGCAATAGGCAGGCCCTAAGGCAAGGGGAATAAGGGAGCTGAGGGAAGTGGGACACTGCTTTTTGGATGGGAGGAGGGTCACCCAGCGGGGACTTCCCTATCTGATTGTCCTGTCTCTTTCCTCCCCATCCTGGGAAATGAACAAAGAGTCACACAGAGCATCATTGTCAAGGAAGAGAACAGAACCTGCACCTAAGAGCACAGAAGCTGTGAATTCGACTTGGTTCTTCCTAAAGTAGGTCTTGGGCAAGAACTCTTATTGTCCCAGGCTAGTGTTCAAGGTATAAATCACTGGTTTCTGTTTAAAGACAAAATATCATGCTTTAAGACAAAATATCAGGTATCATAAGTATAAGAACTATATTTCAGGGCCACCTGTCAAAAGTGTCTTTTTGTGAAACCATGGGTGGCCTGCAAGAGTGGATTTCATGAGAGCAGCTCTCCCTGTAGGGAAAATACTTTTTTTACATCACAGCTTGAACAACATGGCTATTCTTTTTAAGGTTCTTGGAATGTTGAATGTAATGCAGTCTTCTGCAAAGAGGGAAGCAAACCCTGGGGAGACCTGAGGAAATACCTGTGGAAGTATTTGTCTGAGAGATTCAGGCATCTGGTATTTTCCCAGGAAAGTCAGTCCTCCAACTGCTGGTCAGTCAGGTTTCCAACCTAATACCATCCCTGAATTCTAACTTATGCATGTATAAAAAATCTTTAAGAAGGTGTTCAGAAAAAATAATTCACAGCCATTTAAAGTTAATCAAAACCCAAATGCCTGCATTATCTGCTATTCTCAGTGTGTTGGTACTAGAAGCAGGATGTTTAATAATACAGAGACAATGCTTCTTGTGGTGAAAATGCCTCACTGATGTTCTCTGCTTCGTAGGACCACGCCAAGTGCCCTTTACTAGTACATCTTTTGTTGGCTTCAGCTTCAACTAAAATTTTGAACAACTTTGAGAGAAAAGAAGCGCTAGGAAGCATTTTGGATGTCTATTACTCTGAGACAAAACAGGAACCATTATTGTTAGGAAAGAAACGCCTACAAGTTCTAATAGTGAAAGACAAAGCTACTTGGCTCATCCCCTCTCCCTCTCCCAGTTCTGTCTCAGATTTTTGGAAACGTCTTAACATCGTTTATCTAGACAGCAGCTTACACAGGCCAATGATTCACTTTGGGTTGGCAAAGTGATTTCTTGGGGATAATAGTCTGTTTAGCCTGTGATTGTAGAATTTTTACCCACTCTTTCTGTAATACCAAAAAAAAAAAAAAAATCAACTTAGAGGCAAACATATATGAAAGTTGTCTGTAATAAACTTGTAAGGCAGTTTCTTTTATTTTTAATTTTAGGTGGATAAACTCGACGCTACAGTGATATAACTTCCAGCTAATTGCCATCGTCCTCCCGAATTGTCATAGCTTTGGATTTCCTGTTTTGGGGTTGGACAGTGATTAGTGTGAGAGGAAGATTAAATTTTTGGGCCGTTTTTCCACATTTTCTGAAATTCTTTGACCTTATGATCCCATGAAGGGCTTTCCATCAGAGAAAGACTCCTGGCTTCTCCCATCTCCACCCCATTTCCTCCTTCCTATAAAGAGTTGTCACATCCTCCTGGAGATGGGGCAGGTCTTTCTGGGCACCTCCCCAAGGTCTGCCTGCTCAGAGAGGGGTCTAACTCCACCCAAGCTTCCAGCAGCCTGGGTGGGAGAAGTAGATGGGATGGGAGGAATCTGTGGCTGGGACGTAGTAGAGTGAACTTAATTCTGAAGAGCTACTCAGAGCTAAGAAGTTTATTGTGTCCACACATCTAAGCTTTGTCTTCCAATCCAGCATTTATTTGTGATAATGCTGATTTTTAAAAATCTCCTTCTCTCATAGTTAAATTCTTAAAGACAGAAAGTAGGATGGTGGTTGCAGGGAGCGGGGGCAGGGAGAAATAGGAAGCTATTATCAAATGAGTATACAGTTTCAGATGTGCAGTGTGAAAAGAGTTATGGAGATGAATGGTGGTGACGGCTGCACAACGAAATAAATGTACTTAACAGCACTGAACTATATACTTTTTTTTTTTTTTTGAGACGGGGTCTCGCTCTGTCTCCCAGGCTGGAGTGTAGTGGCACGATCTCGGCTCACTGTAAGCTCCGCCTCCCAAGTTCAGGCCATTCTCCTGTCTCAGCCTCCCCAATAGCTGGGACTACAGGCGCCTGCCACCACGCCCAGCTAATTTTTTATATTTTTAGTAGAGATGGGATTTCACCGTGTTAGCCAGGATAGTCTCGATCTCCTGACCTCGTGATCCGTCTGCCTCGGCCTCCCAAAGTGCTGGGATTACAGGTGTGAGCCACGGCGCCCGGCCTAAACAATATACTTAAGAATGGTGGCCGGGTGCAGTGCCTCACTCTTATAATCCCAGCACTTTGGGAGTCCAAGGCAGGTGGATCACTCGAGGCCAGGAGTTCCAGACCAGCCTGGCTAACATGGTGAAACCCCATCTCTAATAAAAATACAAAAAGTTAGCCAGGTGTGGTGGTGCACGCCAGTAATTCCAGCTACTTGGGAGGCTGAGGCAGGAGAATCATTTGAACCCTGGAGGCGAAGGTTGCAGTGAGCGGAGATCACACCACCACACTCCAACCTGAATGACAGGCTCTGTCTCAAAAAAAAAAAAAAAAAAAAGAATGGTGATTTCTATATTACATGTATTTTACCACAATTTAAAAAATGGAGAGCCTGGAGAGGTGGCTCACGCCTGTAATCCCAGCACTTTGGGAGGCCGAGGCAGGCAGATCACAAGGTCAGGAGATCGAGACCATTCTGGTTCACACGGTGAAACCCTGTCTCTACTAAATATACAAAAAATTAGCCGGGCGAGGTGGCGGGCGTCTGTGGTCCCAGCTACTCGTGAGGCTGAGGCAGGAGAATGGCGTGAACCCGGGAAGCGGAGCTTGCAGTGAGCCGAGATCGCACCACTGCACTCCAGCCTGGGTGACAGAGCGAGACTCCATCTCAAAAAACAAACAAACAAAAAAAACAAATAGAGAAAAACTTCTCTGTTTAATTCTTTTCCTATATTCCCCAGTGTTGGGCAGTTTCTGTTTGATTACACATTCAACAACTCGTTTCCACGATTTAAAAGAGCCAAAATCTGGGACCGTTATAAAGGAGAATTCATCCCTCACTCTCTTGTTCCATGAGGAGGTTCCCCTCAGAATAATGTTCCCAGCCACTCTCCACCTTCTCACTGCTCCTCCCATTGGGAGGAAGAAAAGTAGCTGCCTGCTAGGGGAGCTCTCCTTTGCTCTCTCAGCACCACAGATGAGGTCTGGGGCTGTCCAGGTCTGCCCGGGAGGGGATGGGTGAGTTTAATTCTGGAGTAAATTATTAGGAAGTCAATTAGACTTTACATTAAGCTATGTTCTTCAATCCAGCTTTTTTTTTTTTTTTTAGATGGAGTTTCACTCTGTCACCCGGGCTGGAGTGCAGTGGCGTGATCTTGGCTCACTGCAACCTCCGCATCCCGGGTTCAAGCAATTCTCCTGCCTCAGCCTCCCGAGTAGCTGGAATTCCAGGTGCCTGCCACCACACCTGGCTAAGTTTTTGTATTTTTAGTAGAGATGGGGTTTCACCACATTGGCCAGGCTGGTCTTGAACTCCTGACCTCAAATGATCCACCCGCCTCGGCCTCCCAAAGTGCTGGGATTACAGGCATGAGCCACGGTGCGCCTGGCCCAATCCAGCTTTTACTCATTTGTTCATCCACTAAATATTTATTAAGTACCTGTTATGTTCCAGGCACTGTTCTAAGCACTTGGGACAGAGTAATAAAGCTTTTTCTTTTCACCTCCATCTTCCCCATGTCTGGGTCTTAATTCCTCACTGGGGAAGACAAAAACTAGGAAAGGACAGAAAAAAGTATTATTCATTGACCCCTTCAAGTCTCTACAGTTCATATATTTTTATTCTAATTAGCTCAATATGGAATACACATCAAATTCTCAATATATCCCAAATGGAATTCAACTCTACCCCATTACCTTCCTTTTAAATTCCAGAAGATGCCAGAAAGATGAAAATTTAGAAGGGAAAGCTAAGGAATAGCAACAACAAAAATGTACAAGCTAAAATCAGGACAATCCGATATTGCCATGCTTAGGGGTTAGCGCTAACAGAAATCAACATAAAATGGGTAAAATTAGCCATCTGCAGAAATCATCCCAGGAAATAAGCCACCCAAGAGATGATTCACAAGCATATTGCTAGCAATTTGAGGGTGCTTTCTAAGTCTCACCAAGGGGTCTAGCATGCTTCCTTAAAAGGGAAGTCGTCAATTTAAAATGTAACTAGTGGAAGATTAGCAGTAATTTAAGAAATTGCAAACTGTCATAACGAAATGACAGAGGTTTGGGATGACAGATAAAGAATACAGAAAATGAACGGTACAGTAGAATTTGTCAGTGTGTACTCACACTCTCTAGCAGAGGAAATGCTCTGATTCTAAAGACTTTTCTGTATCTTAGAAATATTCTGAGGACCAAGAACAGCAATTCATCTTATTCTATTGTTGGACAGCCCCTAATTACAGCCGAATCATCCGTCTGCTCTTATTCTATAATCACTGATGAACCACCTCATTTAACCATTGGCCAAGCACCAGCTCCCATCTGAGTGGCCCAGTGGTCACCACTAATAGTCATCCTGTTAGATACAATCCCCAGGGAACATTAATGCATGGATATGCTCATTTCCAAACCATCCTTAGTGAGTTGGATCAGGGGAATTGCTCCTCCAGAGCCTGCTTTTCTTAAATCCCTAATAAAATTAATGTACATTCCATTCCATAGTGTTGTGTTCCTCAGTGTGCCGCTGTCACCCAGGTCCCGTAGTGCACCTAGTTTGTCGCTCTCTCATTCTCATTTTATCCCCTCAATATCATTCATTTCCCATTCGCTCAGGCACAAAATCTTGAAAACTTTCTTCAAATTCTCTATCTCTATCTTACTTTTAATATTCCATTCAAGTCCAATGTATATTTCCTTCTTATTCTTTTGTCTCCCTAGACTAGGACCTGAGGACATCATTATTATGTGGCAAAAAAAGTATTTCAAAATACCCACACCTGCTCCTATGCTCACCTAAATCAATTCACTTGTTCCCTAAGATCCTTCCTCCAATTAGAGAGGAGACCGGAGACACCCATGGTCCCTGCGGAAGTAACAAAAGGCAGCAAAGGCAACCGATGCCTGATCCTTAAATTCAAAACTCTCTGGTCTTGAGGTAATACTGAAAGATTTGGATCTATAGGAAAGACTCTCTTAGCCAGACTAGAAAAAGAAGAATCTCTAAGCTGGAAAAGAGGGAAATGAGGGGAGGGTTTGGCAAGGAAAAAGAGAGAGAGCTAAATGTGTGTATGGGGAGCATGTGCCCTGCCTTCTGCTTCCTCAGGATGAGTCCTGAGAGGGGACAGAATAGATCCCCTTACTTAAGTTTACAGACCCATGAAAAGAAAGTTCTTCTGACTCAGTGGGACTGGAAGACAGCAGACAGTGAAATGTGCAGAGAAACACGCACCGGCCGGCTGCAGTCATGGAGAAGCAGCTGGGGGAGAAAATGGCAGTGTGGCTCCCACTCCCGTCGTCAGCTGGAGACAATTTGCCTAGTGCCCATGGGCTGGAGTGGTGTTGACGGAGTGTCAAAGTTCCCGTGGCCCTCCGAGAGGGAACCCAGGTTATTTAAGAGAAGGACCTACAAAGTATCTCCCAGCTCACATGAGGGAAGCTCCCCCAAGGAGGATTCTGTGTGGGCCGCCTTTGCTCCCATGACCTCCAGCCTGGGTCTGAGGGGCCACTCATGTGTCCTACACAAAGGACAAACAAGATGGGGACTCTGGAAGCAGGCTCCACCACAGTGTAAGGGCTGAAACGAATGTCTCTCACTCCTACCTTCCTACCCTCTCCACACCCTCTTGAATTGATGGAGTTCAAAACGCTGAGAAAACACAGAATTGGACTCATTTTACCTGGAAGTGACGAGACTAAATTTTCTGCAGTAGGTCAAATGGAAACAGCACTGGAGAAATGAATTATAGAACATTTATGGGTTTTATTTATGTTGTTGTTGCATACTTGAATAGGGCCTTTAAAATTTATACCTGCTATCCTCATATTACCAAAATATCCTTTTAATAAGCTCCCTGCATCCATCTTACATATTGCTGCCAAATTAATTTCCCTAAATGCCCACTTTAACAATGCATTCCGATAGCCCCCTGTTGCTTTCAGGATGAAGTCCAAACTCCTCATCCCCGAGGCATTGGGAAAGGTCCTACACCATCTGCTCCTCAACTCCTTTTTACCTTCTGCATTTTCAATAGGAATGCTCTTTGTCCAGAAAGCCAGCCTCTGACTTCCAGCCTCTCTGCCTTTGTTCATCATCTCTAATCGTCTTCACCATGTCTAAAATGTTCTCTCTGCTTCCTTCTTTTATATACACCTAAACTTAGCTCAGTCATTCAACAACTGGTTTTCTCAAAGTCCATCCTTGCACTTTCCTAAACACACCTATCCAGCGTTACGTTTCTGTGTCATAAGAAAAGTAGCAATGAACTGCTATGGGAAATGAGAGAAAGAACAGATTACCTAAGGATGGGCAGCCAGCGAAGCCTTCCTAGAAAGTGTGTGCATGTGCCAGGCCATAGAAGTGGAGAAGATTTAAACATAAAGAGACAGAAAAGATGAGAGAAGAGGCGTTTACAGGGAAGAAATACAGTTATAAGCGAGAATATCACTTGTGTTTGGGGGTTATGGAATGGTTGAATTGAGGACAAACTGAGTTCCCCATTTTATTAACTCCTGAAATATTTATTACCTATACCACTAACTCTTATGTGTAATTGATATTTATATCTATACCATATCATCTCACCATATATACGATTTTACATAAATTATCTAACAACCTGAATATTGAAACAGTTCACATATATAATTGTCTCCAAGTAGAAAAATGTTACATGGATGTGGGTGGTGTGTATTAAAGATCACAGATAATTTCTAACTGAGTAGCATTACCTTTATTAATAACAACACGTGAAAAGTTAAGGAAACTTCAGTTCTGGATCTGAGCACTGACTTCTCTGTGAAGCTAAGTCCCACTTATCTCTCAATTAGAGTTTTTAGGAGAAGAAATATCTAAGATGACAGATGGCAAGATTTAACAATAATAATTAGAAAATCTGGATATAGTAAAAGCAACTGGAGAGAAGGCGGTAGACATGGAAGAGAGAACAAGATGACCCAACATAAGGATAACAGGCATTCCTGCTACAGAGAACTAAAAACAAGACAAAAAGGTGGTCAAACATATAATTTTTAAAAATACAGGACTGTCTCCTCCATGTGTCAGTTGTCTCTGATCCTTAATGTCACTGCTAAAGGACTAGTTCTTGGCAGGATGTTGCAGCTCTAACACTACAAGTTGGAAAACTGAATTTATTTTGCTATAGAAAATACATGCTTAAATATAGTTAAATTCTTCTATTATCAGTTCAAGTAACTTTTGAGTTAAATGGGCTTTTGTGGGCTGGTTTATTTACAGAGTCAATGTTTTTAGTATGGTCTGTATGTGAAAATATATTCTAAGGACCTTCAGGATTAACTGTACTTACCATTCCACTGGTCTTTTGGGAAAGAATATAATAATTTCCACTCTGAAATCACCTTTAAATTCATTCGTTCATACATTTACTTAATTTATAATTTATCATTTATTTATTCAGTAAATGTAAGAATTACCTACCACTGTGGTAACTAACACTACAAATTTAGAAGCCTAAACAACACAAATGTATTGCCTCAGTTATATAGGTCAGAAGTACAGATGGAAATCAAGGTATCAGCTGGCTGGTCTCTTATTTGGAGGCTCTGGAAAGAATCCACTCGGAAGCCATTCAAGCTGTTGGCAAAATCCAGTTCCTTATGGTTGTAGGACTGAAGTCCTCACATCCTTTCTGGCTGCTAGCTGGGGGCTTCACTGAGTTCCTAGGTGTCTCTGGTTCTTGCATGTGGGCGTCTACATACAAGAGCCAACAACGGGGCACTAACCATTCTCAGTCTCAGATCTCTCTGATCTCCCCTTACCTGGATAATACAGAATAGGGCCCACCCTCTTTTAAGGTCTCTAGCCTTAATTTGATTCACAAAGGGTCTTTTGCCATTTAATATAGCATGCTCACAGGATCCAGAAATCTGAGTGTGAACTTCTTTGGGGGACCATTCTGCACACCACAGTCAACAATTATTGTTATGACAGACTTAAAAAAATTCTGTACCCAATGAATAGTAGGACAAAAAGTGGATCATTAACCTGTTGAAGCCCTGGCAAGAAGTGATCTCTTAGTCACATGTTTCATGAATAATCTCATTTTTTAGCTTTAAAAGAATCATTTCAACCCTTAGCTATATGAGCAGTTCTCCAGTGATTACAAATTATCAAAGCATATTTTTTATTATGGAGTCATGAACAGCATACAGACATTGTGTGCAAATATATAGCAACGCTATGCCCTGTGTAAATAATTTATTGCTAAATCTATGGTGTGGGGATGTAAGAATTCTTATTCACTGTTGCTGAGAGGTAATTGGTTACATTTCTGGAGGGTGATTTGGCAAAATATAGAAAAGACTAAAAATATGCATATTCTTTGACACATAAATTGCCCTTCTAGGAATTTCTCTTAATAATGGACATGGATAAAGCTTTCATTACAAAGATATTCAAGACTGCATAATACATGATCATAAAGGATTAATGTAATCTAAATATACAAGAGAATGGTTAAATAAATGATACTTCTTTCATACAATAAAATAATTGTGATAATAGTCCTAGACTGGTTTAGAGATCTGACATCATAAGGGACCTGTGTCCCCAAGTCAGAACCAAAGCTGGAAGAACTGAAAGGTCTCAGATTTTCTCCATGCCCAATAACTGCAGGAGCAGAAGAGACATCTGGATGGGGAATCCAGGCCACATTCCTCATGGTCAGCAGCAGTAGAAAGCATGATTTCCCCATCCACAAGAACAGCACAATTGTGGTGAAAGAATGTAGACTGTAAGAGTTTTCCATAACTCCAGAGCAACACGGTCAACCTGTCCAAGGTTCCTGAGGGATAATCAGACCTGGAGAGACCATGCGGTCAGGATTCCTGCATAGATCAGAAGCTGAGAAGTGGGCAGGTAGGAATATAAGCCATGCAAGCTCTTTGGAAGTTTTAGATGCAAGCCCAGGCCCCGGGGGAAACCATGAATTGGCTGAGATTTGTTTCTGCTACCTGTAGACTGAGAGTTAGAATGAAAATTAAGCTGAATGCTGGAAAATAAAATTACATCTGATATTTCTACATACAACATATAAGTGTAGGGAGAGAAGTAGATACTTTATAATAGTAATAATCGCTATCTCTCTAGATGTTATCATTATAAGTCATCTTAATTTTATTATCTGAGGTTTCCTATATTATCATATGTTAAAATAATGAAGTAGGTATGAGTCTCAAATGTAGGAGAAATATTGTAATTCTTTATTTTCTGTTACTCAGTCTAATATAATCTTTAAGCACCAGCCCTGTCCAGCAGGTAATTCTACCTAAATTACTGTGTCAAGGTGTATAACTGTGTGTGGATAAGAGGAGGATCCCTCTTGTCAGTAATTATCTGTTCATACTGGTTCCTACTGGGTCATCTATTGTCAGTCACCCCATGGTTCCTTTGGCATACAGTTCTTCATTAGTATTTCCTTAAAATCCTTTTTTATTTCTGTAAGAAGAGTAGTGATGCTCCCTATTTCACTACTGGTTTTAGCACTTTGAGTCTTCTTTCTCTTTCTCTCTCTGTCTCTCTCTTTCTCTCAGTCTCCCTTTTAAAAATCCTGGTCAGTCTAGCTAAAGATTTTGTTGATCTAGCCAATTTTGTTGATCTTTTCAAAGAGCCAACTTTCGGTTTCATTGATGTCTCTATTGTTTTCTATTCTCTATTTCATTCATTTGTTCTTTAATCTTTATTATTTTCTTCCTTCTACTTGATTGGGTTTAGTTTTCTCTTTTCCTATTTTCTTAAGGTGAATGTTACAGTTATTGACTAGAGATCTTCCTTTTGTATTAAATATACTTGTTTATAGCTATAAATTTCCCTTTATACACTGCACTGTCTGAACTGCATGCCATAAGTTTTGGATGTTGTGGTTTAATTTTCATTCAAATAATTTTTGAATTGAATGAAAAATTTAATTTCTTCCATGTGAAAATTAATTTCCCATGTGATTTCTTCTTTGACCCATTGATTATTTAGAAATGTATTATTAGGCCAGTGGTGGTGGCTCACACCTGTAATCCCAGCACTTTGGGAGACTAAGACAAGAGGATCACTTGAATCTAATAGTTCAAGACCAGCCTGGGCAACATAGCAAGACCCCATCTCTACAAAAAAAAAAAAAAAATAGCGGGCGTGATGGCACACATCTGTAGTCCCAGTTATTTAGGAGGCTGAGGTAGGAAGATCACTTGAGTCTGGGAGTTGGAGGTTGCAGTGAGCCATGATCCGGCCACAGCATTTAGCCCGGGTAACAGAGCGAGACCCTGTCTCAAAGAAAAGGAGGGCATTTAATTTTCACACATTTGTGAATTTCTCAGATTTCCTTATTGATTTTGGGTATAACTCTATTGTCATTGGAAAATATTTTAGGTATAATTTCAATCCTTTTACATTTATTGAGGCTTGTTTTATGGCCTAACACATAGTCTATCTTGGAGAATCCTACAATTGCACTTGAAAAGAATGTGTACCCCTCTATAGTTGGGTGGAATATCCCATCAATGTCTTTTTTTTTTTTTTTTTTGAGACGAAACCTCGCTCTGTCATCCAGGCTGGAGTGCAGTGGCGCGATTTCGGCTCGCTGCAACCTCTGCCTCTTGGTTCAAGCGATTCCCCTGCCTCAGCCTCCCAAGTAGCTGGGACTACAGGCATGTGCCCCCATGTCTGGCTAATTTTTTGTATTTTAGTAGAGACGGGGTTTCACCATGTTGATCAGAATGACCTTGATCTCCTGACCACGTGATCTGCCCGCCTCGGCCTCCCAAAGTGCTGAGATTATAGGTGTGAGCCACCGCACCCGGCCCCTATCAACATCTTGAAAGTCTAGTTGGCTTATAATATTGCTCGAGTCTTTGATTTCCTGTTAATCTGCTGCCAAATTGTTCTATCCATTATCAAAAATGGGATATTGAAGTCTCCAATTATGCCAGATTTTGCTTCTCCTAGAAGCAGAAGGCATGGCACCCCACATAGGACCACGGTGGGAAGGAGAAGGATTGATCAGGAGACAGAGGAAGTGAGAACAGAACATGGGCAAGAGCATTTATTATTTACTGTTATTTCTGTGGGAAGGAACAAGCAAGGCAGGGTAAGCAGGTCAAGAATTTTCTAGTTTGAACAATTTCAGGGCTCTGGGGCACAAAGTTTGCCACTTGTTGTCTTGTACCTGGCCTTGGAGTGATTAGGAAAGGGGAATAGTGAGCCAGAGTATAAGATTCCATAAAGGAGGTGGTTAGGGGGTGTAGACTTCGAATTGGATGGTTGGTGTATTAGTCAGGGTTCTTTAAAGGGACAGAACTAACAGGACAGATGATATATGAAGGGGAGTTTATTATATAAGTCAGCAAGGCCTCAAGATGTCAAAGAATTAAAAACACAGATTTTAAAAGACATGGTTAATACACACTCTCTAATCTGTGTGTCATTAATGAAAATAGCCTGTGGTTATCCCCGCCTAGATATACCATATAGCTTCTCTGGAATTCTGTCACCTCCCCAGGGAGTCACAGGGCATAGGAAGAAGGTCCTCTTTGCCCTGGAAACACTGAGCATGTGTGCTCTCCTAGTTAGGGAGTGCCCAGCCCCTCTTTAGAGCACAGGCCTTTTCCCTCTAATCCAATCCTGCCTGGTGAGCTTTCACAGCACATCTGGTGGCTCACTGTACGAAGAGCCCGAATCATTGGCCATCCCTGAAACTAGTGACCCTTTCCCCGAGATCAGGGAGGGTTTAATATGCCATGAGATGAGGAAAAACTTTTTCGTTTCATTCCTCTAGTGCAGCAAAATAGGGAAGAAAACAACAGTTCAGATTTTACGCTTAAAATCTGACTATATTCTGTCACCCATATGCACATATATCTTGTATATACGTAATGTTGACATCAGAGAAATACAAAGATAAATAGTAATGTAAATATCCCTAACCATTCTTTAAGGCCTACCTCAACTCCTACCCTTTGACTTTCTCATTTATTCTGTCCTTCCTCCAGTAATTATAACTTCTTTTTGTTCAACAGTGCTTAGTCATGCTCTTTCACATCACTTTTCATTCTGAATTACTGTTATTTGTACATATATATGTGTCTTCCACTACAGTGGTCATCTTTATGTGAAAACCCAATATTTAGACAGAGAGTAGGAACTAAAAAGAAAGGATCAAATGGGCCAGGCGCGGTGGCTCATGCCTGTAATCCCAGCACTTTGGGAGGCCGAGGCAGTCGGATCACGAGGTGAGGAGATCGAGACCATCCTGGCCAACACAGTGAAACTCCGTCTCTACTAAAAAAAAATACAAAAAATTAGCTGGGTGTGGTGGTGGGCGCCTGTAGTCTCAGCTGCTCGGGAGGCTGAGGTAGGAGAATGGTGTGAACCCAGGAGGCGGAGCTTGCAGTGAGCCAAGATTGTGCCACTGCACTCCAGCCTGGGTGACAGAGTGAGACCCTGTCTCAAAAAAAAAAAAAATCAAATGGATGTGATTTCCTCTAAAAAGTAATAACATTAAATAATAAGATAAGAGAGAAATCCTCTGATTTTGTCTTTTGGTTTGTTTGATGATTTCAAAGTTTTAACGAAAATAAAGTTCTGTGTCCCTGAAGAAATTAAATGACTAAAAAAGAGTGGCCTGGCGTGGTGGCTCACACCTGTAATCCCAGCACTTTGGGAGGCTGAGGCGGGTGGATCACCTGAGGTCAGGAGTTTGAGACCAGCCTGGCCAACATGGTGAAACCCCATCTCTACTAAAAATACAGAAATTACCTGGACATGGTGGTGTGCCCCTGTAATCCCAGCTACTTGGGAGGCTGAGGCGGGAAAATCGCTTGAACCTTGGAGGCAGAGGTTGCAATGAGCTGAGATCACGCCACTGCACTCCAACCTGGGTGACAGAGTGAGGCTCTGTCTTAAAAACCAATACCAAAACCAAAACCAAAACCAAATAAAGTAAAAATGAAAAATAGCCATCACTTAGTTAGCGGAGAGTCAGTCACAAGCACCTCCAGCAATGGGGCCTAATTCTAGCTATGCCTGTGATATAAAAACTGATTTAGAGCCACGTGGGAGAAGAGAGAAAAGAGGAGGTAAGGGACTGTGGATAATAGAGAAAAACCGAAGCGTGAGGAAGCAGATGTACTCAGTGGTAGATTTGTGAGCTTCTCTGTTACTCGTCGCTGAAACAGACTTTGAAGATGTTCCTGTCCGTCTGTAGCTGGAAGCCCCTGTATGAGTTCTAGACTCTGTTCCTAGGAGGAAATAAAGATCCTCCCTAGGACCAGTTCTGTAATTCTGGACCTACTTCAGTAATAAAGAATATGACCTAAAGTCATAAAAGATAAGTTAATATGGAAGTGTGTCTTCTTTTTTGAGGGGGCAGGGAAAGAGTCTCACTCTGTCGCCCAGGTTGGAGTGCAGTGGCGCGTTACGGGCTCACTGCAAACTCCGCCTTCTGAGTCCAAGTGATTCTCCCACCTCAGCCTCCTGAGAACCTGGGATTAAAGGTGCTTATCATCACACCTGGCTAATTTTTGCATTTTTAGTAGAGACAGACTTTCGCCAGGTTGGTCTTGAACTCTTGACCTCAAGTGATCCGTCTTGGCCTCCCAAAGTGCTGGGATTATAGCCATGAACCACTGTGCCTGGCCTGGAAGTGTGTATTTTATAGATGTGGTAGATGGGGAAGCCAAGTTTAATATCCTTTAATATTGAAACTAAATAGAAGCTTCTCTTTGGAACCACGGCCAAATGGAGATTTTTCTTCATGTTACCATGAATTTTTATGTCACATCCGATGTCTTCTGTGGCTTACAGCTCTTATGAAGTAGCATAGGTCCTGAGTTGGTAGAAAGGTTGTAAGAACAATGTAAAGAGTAGCCAGAGTGGGTTAAAAATTCTGTGCCATTCTCTCTAAGTCTGAGTCTTTTAGTTTTGATTAAAAAGATCACAGTGAATGAATTACTTAGATCCCTTCCTAAAGAGCTTGCTGGCTTAGAGACCACACTGATAAAACAAGAAAGATTAACTACACTCCATTTCTGATATGCAGCCCAGACTCTCTTTGGGTGAATGATGAGGCCTAGCTTCGGTTACACAGATGACTGATTAGATTTTTCAGGTGAGGACAAGTGGAAAAGCAAGAATACAGTGTGTGATGTATCTAATTGTAATTTTTATGTATATTATCTAAAAATAATGACATAAATGGGTATTCCTGTCTTTAGTTTCTTGGTATAAAAATGAGATAAAAAAGGGCTGGGCACGCCGTGGCTCACACCTGTAATCCCAGCACTTTGGGAGGCCGAGGAGGGTGGATCTTGAGGTCAGGAGATCAAGACCATCCTGGCTAACACAGTGAAACCTCATCTCCACTAAAAATACAAAAAATTAGCTGGGTGTGGTGGCAGGCACCTGTAGTCCCAGCTATTCAGGAGGCTGAGGCAGGAGAATGGCATGAACTCAGGAGGTGGAGCTTGCAGTGAGCTGAGATTATACCACTGCACTCCAGCCTGGGTGACAGAGAGAGACTCTGTCTCAAAAAAAAGGGATAAAATTATCAGAAACATTAAAAAAATCTATACTAAAGCAAAGTAAAAATTATAATCATTAAACTTTGACTGCCGTCAGTACATTTAATATAACTTTAATTTTTACAACAGAGCTACGTAGAAAATAAATATTCCACTAAGTATTGGCTCCATTTATGCTCCGTAACTTTTCATTTCTGCTCACCCATTATATGTAGTGTTCGAAGACTTAAGAAGATAGGATATAAACATCTGTCACTTCGGTCTATTCTGCCTTCAAGTAACAAAGCCTAGACTATCTGCAAACTTTAATCACCATGGCTAGGTGATTCTGTCCCTCTAGTCATGGTCCTGGATTCCTACCACACTGGATAACTTCTTTCCTAGAGCATGGCATTCCTCTACCCAGCCACGAGGACAGCAACCTGAGGAGAACCCTCCGTGGAAGCAGAGCTCTCCTTTTCATCAGGCTGATCACTTGGTAACCGCATGAGTGCATCACTCATTCACAAGAAACGGACTTAACCTTTGGAACTGCTTTGCTAAATCTTGAGTTCCCATATTTTACAATCATTCACAGTGCTTGACACAATCACTTTTTGTTCTGAAGGAGTTTTGCCTACTTTTTTATTAGAACCCTATTTTTATTATCCAACCTCAGAGAAAAAATGCTTGCAAAAATTCTACCCTGTCATGTTCACATCAATTTGCGAATTTCAAATATGTCTGGATATATACAACATTAATTCCACGTCATTTAAAGGACCCTTTCATCTAGGTCTCAAGGTGGCTGTTTGTAGTAATGTCAGACTTTCAGAAGAGGCCCCTGATAAGGTAAATTGGTGTTCTTTTAATTAACATCATTCTTGTTTCTCATAATGTGAGCCTTCCATCTGGGTCCTAGATGGAAGGTACTTGTTTTTGGTGAAGATTGGAATTGAGTCAAATGGACGGTCTGTTGACCAAACAATGAAAAAACAAGATAATCAGAAACATTTGTGTAAATTTTTAAAGTGTGTTTCCTCCCTCCCCCCGAAGTGAATGCATATACTTATTAAGTAAGGGATCATTGCATTCTACTGTATGGATATGAGATTTTAATTAAACAATTTTCTGCTATTAGAAATGTTTCCAGCTTTAACCTATAAAGGCTAACATTATGCTGCATATTCATGATTGCTGTTTCTGTTTAAAGTTCTTAATTTTTTTAAGCATTAATCAAAATGTTTCATGTTATGAACACAACATTTGTTAAATACAGAATTTTAAGGACACGTGCCTAGGAAAAAAGAAGAAATGAAAAGTTGTTCATAATCCCACTACTTCTAATGCTTTGGGGTTTTGGTATACCTATTTCCAGAATGCAAAGTATTCCTGTAGGACGAGTGAGATCTTGTGATATGCAACAAGCTATAAATTATATATACAAAGTGGATAAAATTCCTCATTAAATAGTAAGCTTCCATTATTTAAATTTTAGCAAACGTTTAAATTACATCTATAAAAGTCATCTCTCTGCATTTCATCTCTGTATCTCCCCAAGCCCCTGAAGCCCAGTAAAATTTATTTTAGATGTGGTTTATAATGTTTGGAGTGACAGCTACCCTGAATATAAGCAGATATTCGTTAAAGAACAAAGGCTAGCAATCAAACGATTTTGAGAGCCCTGCAACTGAATTCTAGAATTTCCTGGGCTAAGATGAAGTAATATAAACCCCCCAAACCTGTCCAGCCTGGCCAGAGATTTCCCAAATGTCCCTCGGAACTCAGAGCTGCTGCTGCGTTGCCGACTGGTCCAGAGGCAGCTCACTGGCTCACAGGAACAAGAGACAAGGCTGATGTGCCCCTAACTGGGGATTGCTCTTCCGTATGCATCAAGCGATGCTCGCTTTCCTCTTCCCTCCAGCAAAATGTCCAAAAGGGAGATTATGCCTGACTTATCTACTACAGCTTTTTAGAGTAAATAATGAAAAAGCTGAGAAATAACTAATAGATCCTATTAATTTGAATCTTCAAAATAAAGTCTGACAGTTTCATAACAAAGGCAAATGAGCCATCTCAGGTTGGGAAGGTGGGCTGTGATGCCTGATCATGTTAAAGAAATCTTATTAGCATCAGTTTTGGAATAAATAAGCAGGTTTAGCCCTGCATGACTCAGAACTGACATTGATCTTATTTTACATTTTACAAAGGTTTGAAAAGGGAGAGAACCTGCTAAGACGTCCAGTGCACACCTGACATCAGGCTCCTCTGCTCGCCAACGTGCTGAGCCAAGTGGAAGTTACAAGTAGATCTTCTGAAGTAGAAACGAGCCACTGGAAGAGCTTCAGTGTGGGTAAAAGCATGAACAGACAAATGCAGGGAATAATGAGGTAAACTGTGCTTATTGGATTATGGATTCACAATAGAGTATTTCTAGCATCTTTGTGCTGGGCACTCTGCTAGATACTGTCACACATTTTTTTTTTTTTTTAAGATAATCCTAAAACAAATGCTGCAAAGTCATTTATCCTCATTTTACATATAAAGAATCTGACATTGGAAAGTGTACGTTACCCAAGGCCAAAGCCCGCACAAGAGGCAGAGCCATCCTGGAGCACAGCCTTCAGAGGCCACCGAGTTAGAATCCAAGGAGAGGTGCGGAACGTGCTATAGACTTCATCAACTCTGGCATAGCTTTTACTGTAGCAAGCATTATTAATACATTATTTTAGACCTAATTGTGAAGAATGTGGGAAAATAAATACAAATTATTACCCTAGCCTAATAACACAGTATGTTTATTTATATTAGAATAATATGTGTGATCTTAACATACAACTTTTCCAAAAAGAGACATGTCAGACTTGGAGAAGTCCCAGTGATCAACAATAAAAACAAATCTGCTCTTAGCAAGTGGCCCCTGATTAACCCAGTGCCTCCTGATAATATGCTGCTTGACATCATCGCAGCAACACGAAAGCTCAAGTGCCATAACACATTAATATTCTTGCGTATACATGTTAACTTTGAACCTTTCTCTTTTCTCTTAAACAGGAAAGTTTTTTTTTGTGTGTGTGTTTTTTTGCCCCCTCGTCCCACCTGCGTCTATTTCCAGTTATGCCTTCCTTTTGGGGAACCTCTCTGCCTGCTATAACCCAGTCCCACCTTGTCGGTGTGCAGCGACTGGCTCAGAAGTAGCCTTGTGACTCAGGTTGGTCAAACCAGCACCATTCACATTACCTGGTGTATTAATTTCCCGTGGCTACTGCAACAAATTACCATAAACTTGGTGGCGTCAAGTCACTGAAATTATTCCCTTGCATTTCTGGAGCCCAGGAGTCTGGAATCTGTTTTATGGAGCCAAAACCAAGTTGTCAGAGGGCCACGCTCCCTCCAGAGGCTCTAAGGGAGAGGCTGTTCCTTGCTAATTCTGGCGGCTGCAGGCACTCCCTTACTTGTGGCCCCATCACTCCTATCTCTGCCTCAATAGTCACACTGCCTCCTCCTGTTCTGTGTGTGGGGTCTCCCTCTGCCTCTCTCCTATAAAGACATCTGTGATTGCGTTTGGGGGACATCTGCAATATCCAGACTAAATCTCCCATGTCAAGAATCTTAAAGTAATCACATCTTTGAAGACCGCTTTTTCCTCATACGGTAGCATTTGCTTGTTCCAGGATTAGAATCTGGTATCTTTGGGCAACTGTTATTCAGCCAACTGTACTTAGAATTAATGAGAGGAAATATTGTTTCTTTTGTTCTGGATGTGGGCTCTGAGTGTGTGAGTCTGCAGATATATTGATATTAAGAGGAGAGTACCCACCAGCGAATGGGATCAGCGAGGGAGAAAGTAGTTCAGCAAGACAGAAGGAAACAGGGGCCTGATGACATCACTGTAGGATTCAAGCCGACCCAAGTCAGGCCAATGTCTGGACTACAAATTACGTAAGCCAGTAAATTCCCTTTCTTGCTTAAGACGTTTTTTCTTTTTCTTTTTGCCAACACAAAGCCTAATATAAATTACATCTTCACTATTAGACTAAAACTTCTGAAAAAGTATCTCACATTAGGTCCACTCATAATCTTAGGGATTTGGGAAATTTTTTATTTAAACCCAATGCTCTAGAATACCCACATGTGTGCATTTTATGAAGTTACTTTGAGTTGAAGGTAGAGTCAAGGTCTTCCTGAGACTTCTTGTGAGGTTTATTTTTCCTTTTTCCATTGTCCAAAGATGTTCCTTATCCTGGCCTTTCATGTTGTTTTTCTTTTAGCATCACCTGACTCCCAACTCCATTTCTTTTTCTTTCTCATCTCAAAGGTCTCCTAATTGAAATGTGCTGAAGCAATTGAAATGTGGTACCTCGGCGAATTACTGTCAGACACTGTGGCCTTTGGACCAGCTAGAAGATTGTCACGAAAGGAGAAGTGTATGTTGGTGGAAATTTAGAAAAAAGAATCTCATAAGAAATTTTACTTTGGTAAAACTGTTTCTATGAAAAGAAAATTTTAAAAAGAGGTTGTGAAATGCGGAATGTATCTATTGACAGCTACGCTTTTCATATAAAATATTCTGAGCATATAAAATAAAATATACCTTGCAGATACAGAGATTTGGGGTAATGTTAAACAACGTAGGTGTCAAGATTTAATTTCAAGGAAGGCAACTGTACAGGCCTTTCTTACGGAATTTCTGTTAACAAGATGGGGAAGCCTGGGCTGAATGGTTAGACATGTGGCAAGTGTGTGGCCAGGTGAAAACTCGATCGAAGAGGGCGACAACTATGTTCATGCAGAAAGGAGACTTTAGGGATGTGCCTACACCTCTCTTTCCTTTAATGTGTTTCTTAATAACTTCAGTAAGGCCAGAAATGGCTTCTGTACACATCCAAGCCTGACACTAGCAGGGAGAGGCACAGATTAATATATTAAAAGATTAAATCCAAAATGAACCTGAAAACCTGAATCTTGAATTAAATGTAACAAGACCAACCTTAAGTGGCCTCTGCACTAGGTTAACATTCAAATTCACAAACAAAAGACAGGGAAACTATGGCTTAACAATACTTTAAAAACAAACAAACAAAACTCAACATTTTTGGTTAACCGCTTGCTAGATCAATATGAGCCAAAAATGTAAAAACATTGCCAAATAGTTAACTGGATCTTGGTGCTCTGGTAGACCACAGTCCAGAACCTGGGGAAAGATGCCACCTCTCAATTCCACACCTGCCCCTGTGCTTTCAGTGAGAACCAGGCAGACAGATTTATTCAAAGGACAGTGACCAGACAATCAATTGCAGGAAGCCACACCATCCAAGGATGCACTGAAAGAACAAGGACTCTTGGGAAGAAAAATTAGAATTCCCACATGAGTCATGGGATGTTTTCAAAATTTTAAACCATACAGAGTCCTAGGGCCACTCTCTGAAATTTAGATTCAGTAGTTAGGGAGGAGATTTTCATAACTGATCCTTCTACAAATCCCCTCCAGATGATTATGATGATCAAACAGATTTTTTTTTTTTTTAAACCTAGATTATATGACTTCTAGAGTGGGTTCCAACTCTTCTATTCTCCTAAAAATTTTCATTTTCCAAATAACTGTGTGTGTTTTATATGCATCTCACATTGGGTCTATTAACAATCTTAGGGACTTTTAATATTTTTTATTTAAACTCAATGCTCTGGAATACCCATGTGTGCATTTTATTACTATGAATATTTACTTTTAGTCAAAGGTAGAGTCAAGTTGTTCCTGAGAATTTTCAGGAATATATATGTCTATAATATATATAATATACATATTTATGTATATATATAATGTATAATATATGTATAAAAATATACTTTAAAATCCTCCTTAAAATTGTTCTATCCTCAAATACGTATTATGTGCTTTTACTTTTTGCTGAATACTGAGTTAAATGCCACAGGGTAGTGCTACTGCTTCTCAGACCCTGCTCACACCCCAGCCTCCAGCCTCATGAAGGTCTTTAGGAAATGCACTGCCAACTCCCAGCCTCAGAGACTCTGTGAACATCGGGCAGGGCCTGGGAATCTGTCATTTCTAAAAAGCTTCAGTGATAAAAGGCTTTCCAACTTTGAAATCATTCTGATGCAGGGAACAAACTAGGGAAAGAAAATGGGATCAGTTCCCATCCCGGCACCAGAGAAGCTTTGCTCGTGCCTAAGCGTGAGGCTTTTCATTTACTAAAGAATTTTGTCTTTTATAAATTGACAAGTTTGATTTCAGGGGCTTCAAGGGAGGAAATGATGCAGGTAGAAGCAACGGCTAGAAAGACTGACTGGCATCAGTGGGTTAATCAGTTCCGGTTCTACCTCACCAGGTGTGGTGGGTGTCAACACGTGACCCAGGAGGCTCGGGGACCAGATCCGTCATTTGTGCTCCTTAATTGTTTCTCGGGGTTTCATGTGCATCATGGCCATTACCGCTAATGGAAGTTGTGTGCACTCAGCAAGGGACAAGACCCCTGATAATTGTAGGACTCTGTGTTTGAAAAGTAAAGGCACATTTAATGTTTTACACTTTCGAAAAGTCTTCCTGTCAGCCTTATTAATTTGCTCTTATTTTGGTAGTCACTGTTCTTTCGTCTGAGTAGTTATTTTAAAACGTGAAAGGAACCTAAATTAGTATTATACATTTTAAGATGTACATTTGCACCCATCATAAACTTTAATTTATACTTTGGACAAATAATTGTAACAGTTGCTATAAAATCAGTTATTTAATAATAGTTTTTACCACTATATTGAATGCAGTGGGAGACAGGCTTAATAGCCTCATGTCCACAACAAATTTCCAGCTATTATTGGAACATCCATGCCTTTGAAAACTCCACAGGCCAGCCAAATTCCTACTGATTGCATTATTCGAATCTTGCTAAAGACTGGTTCACCACGTGCACACAGTAGTTTTTTTACTGAATACATCTGTTTCTCCAACTTCAATTTATTTTGCTTTCTCAGATTTATATCACTATAAAAACTACTGTTATTTTCAATAGAATAATTTTCCATAATCATATATGTGCCCCTTCATGGGACATCTGCAATTCAATTTTAAATTCAGTTCAATTCAGTGGGTAAATGAAATACAATTAATACTCGTATTTGTAGTAGTTAACATAAGATTTCAAGGGGGAAGAAAAGCAAATTTTAGACATATGCCAAGAGAGTTAAGTAAGAAAATTTTAATTGGACTATGTGAGATAAAATGTAAAATAAAAAATATCAAAGTACGGCTGGGAGCTGTGGCTCACTCCTGTAACCCCAGCACTTTGGGAGGTCAAGGTGGGTGGATCACAAGGTCAGGAGTTCGAGACTAGCCTGGCCAGCCTGGTGAAACCCCGTCTCTACTAAAAATATAAAAATTAGCTGGCGTGGTGGCGGGTGCCTGTAGTCCCAGCTACTTGGGAAGCTGAGGCATGAGAATTGCTTGAAACCGGGAAGCTGAGGTTGCAGTGAGCCGAAAGAGCACCACTGCACTCCAGCCTGGGGGACAGAGCAAGACTCCGTCTCAAAAACGAAACAAAACAAAACAAAACAAAAGTACAACTTGATCTCTCATTTTGGCAACTTGCCATATAGCTTCGAGTTCCTAATCCTAAGATAACTTTGATTATCTGAATTTAAGAAACTATGAAATTATTAAATCCAATTAAGTGAAATACTCAAATCGTCTAATTTATTTTTGTATTTTCTGTAATACCCAGTGTAGCACTTTGCACATGGAAATAGAATGCAACATGTGGGTGGATAAATGTAAGGATTTTTTTCAGGAAATGATGAAATCTTCTTGAACTTGAATCATTGGTTTAATGGGCATCAATTTTTGACAAAGGCTCTCAATATTTAAAAATTTGCAATACCTAAAAATAGTATGTAGAAGTAAATGAAGACCAACCAACCAAATGAGAACAAGCAAAGGATATTTATACAGAGCCTGTTATAGCAAAGGAGTCAGCCACCATCACTTGTATTTTGCCAAGACTCAAAGGCAAGCAGAGGAGTGGGAAGACTTTATAGTGGAGAAAAAGCAGGCTCCAGGTGTGCCCTGATTGGAGGCCACTGGCCAGGGAAATTGGAGGCTGCTAACTGGGAGCAGGGCATCCTATGTGATTCGTTTGGATCGTATATTTGGCTTTCTCTGATTGATCCTAAGTTGGAAGCAGGGACAAAAATTAGGAAAGCTGTCAGTTATTAATCAAGTTCTGGACTTTTGGGGCTGAACGCTACAGAGGTTATTTTTTAATTTCCTGCACTGGTTGCTAGAGAGAGTAGCCTGACTTCCTATAGGTCAGAGTTACAGCAGACTGCTTTCACAGACTGGTTAATATAGAAAACTATTTGGCTTCCCCAGCTGGTTGCAGGAGATTGTGCATCAAAGTTATATTTTTATACATATTCTGGTCACTGTTCGTTTGTAGATTCAGTACCTTGAGCGCTTAGAAATGGGGCAAGTTGTATAATTCAATGAACAAAGAAAAAATTCAAGGTGAGAACCTATAATTTTGTCCCTTGTCCCAAAAATGTAGTTTGGCAATTTAGTTGACTTTTTAGGAAATTTAGTTTATAGTTGTATTGAAGTTACATATGCACAAAATCTCTAGTAATGAATGCAGTATCCACAACCCAAACACACACATATGCATTTCCCTTTCTGAGAGATAGTCATTTCAACTTTGTTGGCCATTTACGTTGGTATAGACCTTCACATCTCTAACTATCATGTTTATACTGTTAATTTAGGACTTTGCCATTGACTCCCACCTTGGGAGATAAGAATTCAGCTCTTTATTTTTCTAACACCCCTCATCACAACCACCTCTCTACTCCCATACTGCAAAAACGCCACACTTCTGTCCTCTCAATAGAGTTCTATGATACTTTTGGTCAGGGAAATATTCATTGTTAACATTATTATGACAACTAATGCTGTTTGCAGCTGAGACACTATTGTATAAAGTGGTAACATTTCCTTTCCTTCCTAACATTTTAGAGTTAATAATAGACTTGTTTTTGCTGGCTTAAGTTCTAATCATCTAATTTCTACCACCAATTCATTCCAAATTCTACCCATAAATATTTATATCTCCTCACTATGTCTAGCATATTAAGTGTTCTGTCAATTTCATCTTCTTGACGACATCTCTCATGGATCCCCTGATCCAATCCAGTTTTCACTAACTTTTCTGCACAGCTCTCATCCCTCTATTAGAAGCCTGAGAACTTTTTTGGCCTCTATTATGTTGAATCTCTTGTATCCCACATTCTATACTTTTTTTGAGAGAGGGTCTCTCTCTGTCACCAAGGCTGGAGTGCTGTGGTACGATCACAATTCACTACAACCTAGATGTCCTTGGCTGAGGTCCTCCCACCTCAGCCTCCTGACTAGCTAAGACCACAGGCATATGCCATCATCCCTGGCCAATTAAAAACAATCTTTTTTCGAGATGGGGGTCTCACTATGTAGGCCAGCCTGGTCTTGCACTCGTGGGCTCAAGTGATCCTTCTGCCTCGGCCTCCCAAAGTGCTGAGATTACAGACGTGAGCCACTGCACCTGGCCATATTTATATTTTTTATTAGGGTTTTTCCCCAGTTTTCTTGCTGGGGGGAGGGGTCTCTGGTTTTCCACTCTTATTTAAAAGTGGGCATTATTTTATTTTATTTTTGTCATCAAATTTTATTTTAAGTGCTGGGGTACATGTACAGGATGTGCAGGATGTGCAGGTTTGTTACGTAGGTAAACATGTGCCATTGTGATTTGCTGTACAGATCAACCCATCACCTAGGTATTATTAAGCCCAGGATCCATTAGTTATTCAACTCCCTAACAGGCCCCAGTGTGTGTTGTGCCCCACCATGTGTCCACGTGTTCTCATGATTCAGCTCCCACTTATAAGTGAGAACATGTGGTGTTTGGTTTTCGGTTCCTGCATTAGTTTGCTGAGGGTAACAGCTTCCAGCTCCATCCATGTACCTGCAAAGAACATGATGTTGTTTCTTTTTTTTTTTTTTTTTTTTGAGACGGAGTCTCGCTCTGTTGCCCAAGCTGGAGTATGGTGGTGCGATCTTGGCTCACTGCAACTTCCACCTCCCAGGTTCAAGAGATTCTCCTGCCTCATCCTCCCAAGTAGCTGGGACTACAGGTGTGTACCACCATGCCTGGCTAATTTTTTGTATTTTTAGTAGAGACAGGGTTTCACCATGTTAACCAGGATGGTCTCGATCTCCTGACCTCGTGATCTGCCCGCCTTGGCCTCCCAAAGTGCTGGGATCACAGGCGTGAGCCACTGCACCCGGCCAATGTTGTTTCTTTTTATGGCTGCATAGAATTCTGTGGTGTATATGTACCACATTTTCTTTATCCAGTCTATCATTGATGGGCATTTGGGTTGATTCCATATCTTTGCTATTGTGAATAGTGCTGCGATGAACACACATGTGCATGTATCTTTACAATAGAATGATTTATATTCCTTCGGTTATATACCCAGTAATGGGATTCCTGGGTCAAATGATATTTCTGCTTCTCGATTTTTGATGTATGTGGAGGGGAAAAGGCTGACTATCAGCATTCTGAGAGGTGAGAGGAAAGAAAGGTTGAGATGTTTCAACATTCATCACTTGCACTGTCACATAAACTTATTTTCAACTGAGGCACACAACCTCAGTTGTACCAGAGTCTCCACTAGTGGGAACACCTTCTGTTAAAACTTTGTCAGAGAATTAACCTCTCATCTTCAGCCAGAGTGGATAAGAGGCCTCAACTCACCTCAGCTAAGTGGACAAAGGATGATTCAGGCGAAGGGCAGTTCACTACATTAAAAAATATTTAACCAGTCCTCCTGGTTGCAGCCTACTTTAAGCTCCAATTCCTGAGGCCTTTGGCACTTCTTTTGTGCAGATCAGAACACTTCTTGGGTCTCCCAAATGCTGGCTGGCTACGGATTCATTTTTCCTTGCTCTGTTGAGTCAGTTGCCACTCTTTTTTTCCTGCTTTTCGACTCTCAAAAGTTTGTTGCTGTTGACTTCTCTTGCATTCTTTGCCTTTGTGGCTTAATTACACTTCCCCTTATCCTTCTATTGTTATTATTTTAAGCTTTCAGGAGGAGGTAAAGGTAAAAGTGTGAGTTCAATCTGCCATTTTAAACCCAAAGCCCTGATAAATTATTTGACTTTTCTGCTCGATCTTTTCCTATAAAAAGGGCCTAAAGTAGAGGCTAATGGTAATATTCATAAGTCATAATTTTCATCCACATAGCACCTAACAGCACACTAAGTGTTTCACATACATCTCATTTCATCCTTCTGATTCTTTCACAAATCAGCAAGTACAGGTATTGTTAGTCCCTTTAACCTGGGTGGAAACTGGATCAGAGATGTTCCTGTGTATCCCAAGGTCACACTGATAGCAAGGGGTGGAATCAGGACTGTGAATTCCCAAAAGAAGCATCTGTGAGTCACGTGGCCTGATAGAGCTATGTGAACATAGAGAGGACAATTAGAACAACAGGGCACTAGGGCTGATTCTGGTTGCCGATTGAATATCTGTGAAATTTGACAAAAATGACAGTATTACGCAGGAATACGACATCTACATTTCTACCAAGTAAATATTTTTGTTTAAAAAAATCCAAGTAAATCTTTTGGTAGGGAAACAAAATGAAACCTAAAAGTTCAATCAAGATTTCAAGACACCAGCTTAGTGCCCTGGTAAGGATGTGTATGATACAAGTCATGATCTAAGCACGAAGCTCTATTGCTTAGGGTTAAATACTGATTTTTTAAATCTCAGATGTTCCTGGGAATCTTATTACCTTCAAGGCTATTCTTCCATCCTAAAGTAACACTGAAACACAGAAGTGAGCAGGCAGTATCTGCCTGTACCATCTGCTGGAATCTCTCTTTTTCTGCTGAGCTATAAGGCTCACTCTGAAGAAAAATGCAGGCAACCTTTGGACTTACACTCCTTTGCTTCTTCCTGATTCTGTTATTTTAATGTTCATCCTCATTTTCAATCAATTAACACACACCCATGAAGTGCCTCAGTGAGAGATCCCAAAGGGGATGCAAAGAAGAGAAAGGCAGTCTCTGCCTTAAAGAGGTCATCATCTTTCCAGGGAAGCAAAACATCACATTGTAGCTATATTGTAGTGAGGCCAAGATCACACTTCCCATCAAAATAGTCACATCCCATCAAAATGATCTTTCAGAATCATTCATTCATTCATTCATTCCACATCTAGCTACTGCCCTGTGCAGCTATGGAATTACTAGGCCTGACCTAGTTAAATTAGTGCCATGTTGAAGTTGGGATTTCTTTGAGCGCTCTGCCATCTTCTCAGACTATTCTCTAGAGGTGGGCCATGAATCCCGATATTCTTGGACAGCTCTGCATTGATGTCTTACCCCTTAGCTTTAATTTCATTTCCCCCCCACACCTTTTTTTTTTTTTTTTTTGAGACAGAGTCTCATTCTTTTGCCAGGCTGGATTACAGTGGCAAGATCTTGGCTCACTGCAACCTCCAACTCCCTGGTTCAAGTGATTCTCCTGCCTCAGCCTCCCAAGCAGCTGAGACTACAGGTATGTGCCCCCACACCCAGCTAATTTTTGTATTTTTAGTAGAAAGAGGGTTTCACCATGTTGGCCAGGATGGTCTGAATCTGTTGACCTCATGATCCGCCTGCCTTGGCCTGCCTTGGCCTCCCAAAGTGCTGGGATTACAGGTGTGAGCCACCGCGCCCAGCTCATTTTCTTTATTCTTTCAGTTATCTACTGCAGTGAGAAGGGGATGGTTTTCTACATCCTCTCTGATGTGAGCTTACACAGTATATCCTCCTTCCTGAGGTGACAGTACCCTGCCCTCTTACTAGGGCCATAGTTTATACCATGGGCAGGGAGAAAGCCCTGCTTATCAGGAATACAACAAATATTCTCTCTCTCACCCTGAAAATTAAGCATTATAAAGGAAATAAACAGGGTGCTAAGAAAGAGAGTGAGAGGAGGGACATATATTCAATGGGTGGCTAGAGAATCACTTTCTGAGAAGACATTAACTGGAACCTGAAGGTTGAGGAGAAACCAACCATGCAAAAGTATGGTTCCTAGGCAGAGAGAACCAAAAATTAGTGCCAAAGAAATGGCACAGGTAATGTTGATAATTGGGGAAGGCAAGTAGGTGGGGTTTGAGCTGGGCCTGTTGGGCAATATTGAAGGTCAGTTCACTCAATACCCATTCCCAGTCCCATTCTCCACTCCCTTCCTCCACTGGAGAGGAAAATGAAGGACTAAACCTCCCCCTCCACTGAAGCAAGCATGACCATAGGACATCATTGTGGCTAATGAGCTATAGGAGAAAACCTTTAGGAGGTCTTCCCTTCTGGAATAAAATCCAAAGGCCACTGGAATAAGTCATTTTTGTCCATTGCCTTTCCTCTTTCTTCTGTCTGGAATGCCGAAGGAGGTACTTATATTTTACGACCCGGAGAATGAAACTGACAGGCAGGAAATGTCCAAACAGTGAGACAGAAGGAGCCTGGTTCCTTCCTGGCTTTGTGATGTGGCTGCACCACCTGGACTGCCTACCTCAGATTTTTTTTTAATGTGAGAAACTAAACCCCTTTATTTGTTTAAATAATGACAACAGCAAATGTTTCTAGCACTTTCTAGGTAGTTTATATGAATTCATGTTTAATCCTCATATGAACCTTAAACAGCGACTACCATTGTTATCCCAATCCTTAGATAAGGAAGCTGAGGCATGGAAAGGTTGAATAATTTACCTAAGTAACTCAGCAAGTGGAAAGGCTGGACTTTGAAAACAGGCAGTGTGCCCTTAACCAACGTTCTACCCCAGTGTTGGCTGGGTTTTCTGTTACCCACAGATTATCTCAGTCCTAACTTATACGTCTTTGATGGATGAATACAATTTAGATGGGAGCTTTTAGATCATTATCTAAACTAGATCAGTGTAGCATGTGGCCAGTGGATGGCAAGTTAGACAACCATTTGATGGTGAGTTTATGGTAGGAAAAGTGACAAAGATAGAGATGGAAAATACAGCAGAATGGGTAAGAAAGGGAGCTCTGGAAATGAGAATATTTGCCTACAAATCACAGCTCTACCAGTTACTACTAGCTGAGTGACTGTGGCCTAATTATGCTGCCTTATCTTTATAACATCTAAGTCATTCTAGCTTTAAGCCTCAGTCTCCTCATCTCTAAAACGGGCATCAAAACTGTACATGGCTTTCAGAGGTTTAATGCCCTAGCAAAACACTTCGTTCACAGTGAGAACTCCGTAAATGTTGGCTTAAAAAACATACTGAGATAAGTTTGAATGTTTTCCTCTGCAGCTTGTCTCATCTTGACAGTAATGACTGTCTAGAAATTGTCAATTCCAACCACAACATTTGGAAACTTTAAAATATCAAAGATGAAGAGAGACTAAAGATGATCTTTTCTTTGATGTTAGCATTGAAATGTTTTTATTTTTTTCATATTCTGTTGGAAACCCAGCCTTAATACAGATCAAGGACCTAGGACGCCATTGTTGCAATAATTCAATCTGAGGTAGGAAAGACATTGTTAGCATAATGTTTCTTAATAGTATTAGTCAAGCTGAGTTTTTAGAAACATACCGATCAGCTTCAAAGGATTTGTTTTAAAGAAAGTAAAATAAAGAGGAACTACAAATCCATGGGAACATGATAAAGTACTATAATTTCCACCCTGAGTTTTGGAAAATCTGACGAACCCCCAAAATGTGTTCTGAGGAAAACAGTTGTCTCAGACAAAGGCACAAGAACTAATATGAAATGTTAGTTCAAAGGCTCTGGGCAAAAAGAGGTACGCAGGGACAGACGCTGTCTCCTCTAATGAACCCTCACGTGGAAAGTAGCTGCTACTTGGTGAGCTGCCGCCTGTGCCTTTGAACTGACTGTGATTCAAACAGTGAGTGTCATTTCATACTCGCTGAGTGAGCCGGCAGATCTCTAAAACTTCCCAGCTCCAAAAAGTTCACAGAAAGCATTTTCTTCTAGTACTTCTTGGAGACTTAAACAAAAGTAGAGAGACTGTACAGTGACCTCCAGAGGGCTCTGATAAAATCTTCATAAATTGGTTTTTTGCTTTTTCTAGAGATGATTAACCAGTCTGAAAACCATTGCCAATATGTGTGTGGGCAGGTGGTTACTATGTCTACACCGTGGCTGCAGCCACTGGTCTTGTAGATGGAACCCTGCTTCCAGACAGGAAAAAGCCTCATCCGGCTCTCCCGTCCCCAGGGGACAGGGCAGTCGGGCTATTCTGGTCAGAAGACTGCTTTTGTGTAGGAAGTTGTTTCCCCTAGTTCAGGATGCAGGAGTGGAATGAGAGGGTACAGCATGACCTGTTGCCCCAGGGGCCCTCGCTGTCAGGCAGCCCTGGTGTTCTGCCTGAACTTGGATCAAGGAAGTCATCAGGAGACCTGCAGATACAAAGTAACTCTCAGACGGGATCTGACTGGTGTCAGGGACCTTTCATCAGGTCATTTCCTGGGTCTCCCAGTTCCTAGGAGCACAGGCTCAGACACGGCTGTAATACTCATATTTTCTGGTACTGTATATTGAGATTGCCTTGTAAGATCTGCCCTGCTACTGATCCTGTGACTACAAGAAGAAATTTTAGAGATTATCAACCTACCTGGTCATTTTACCTAAAATAGAGAATAGGTAAAAGTTCCAATCAGAAAAAGATTTTTATAAAAATGTGACCTATGTGTAAATTGTGAACTTTCAGTCCTGTTTGATAAAACTAAATAAAAGAGCTTCATGAGAAACTCTGTCATAGGTCTTAGATCATCCTTATTCATCAATCAAAGTCTAGTAATTGAGGGCCCAGTATACTACCTTCCATGTGCATAGGCTTTCCCTGTTTATAAAGAACTTTCACACACACTGTCATTGGCTCTCGTACAACACAGTGAAGGTAGACAGCACAGGAGTCATTCTCATTTTGAAGATGGAGAAACACTAAGGGCTTGCCATGATAAACCATGCAGTTTTACTGGTGCTGAATCTGGCAGCTGATATAAACTATTATGCCCAGAAAGAAGAGTGTGACGAGAAAGGACAGGAACATCTATTGGAAAGTCTTCCCATCTAAATAACTGGGCCCAGTTAGATATTTCCAACCCATCTGCACATGTATAAAACCCCAGCGTGGAGTTTATGCATGGTCGGTTCTCTTTAGTATTTAATTTAAAAATCATTGGTTGATATCATCAACAACAACAACTTTTACATCACTAATGATGTGCCAGGAAGTGATTTTTTTTGAGACAAGGTATTGCCCAGGCTGAAGTGCAATGGTGCAATCATGGCTCACTGTAGCCATGACTCTAAGGCTCAAGTGATCCTCCCACCTCAGCCTTCCAAGTAGCTGGAACCACAAGCGTGTGCCACCATGCCCGGCGAATTATTTACTTATTTTGTATAGAGACAGGGTCTCACTATGTTGCCCAGGCTGGTCACAAACTCCTGGGCTCAAGTGACCCTTTTGCCTTGGCCTCTCAAAGTGCTGCGATTATAGACACGAGCCACTGCACCCAGCCAGGAACTATTGTTTTCTTACAATACTTATTACATTATTATTTAATCCTCACAACAACTCTGTGAAGTGTGGACAATGATTATCTTTGTTTTCCAGATAAGGAAACTGAAACACAGAGAGGTTAAGTGAATTTCCCAGTGTCACACAGGGTAACAGTGTGAGAGGCTGATAACGTTTTCCTAGCATAAAAAAGAGTATGCAATACACTGCCTCAGCACCAACAATGCAGAGATTAATTTGTATTCTGTGGGTAATGTGAGCAAAGCAAAGAACTAAAACCTATTACCTCTCTGCTTTTAATCAGGCCACGAGAAGGAATTCCTGGGGCATCTAAAAAATTCATCCTAGTGGTTTAAGCCTTTATACAAAAGTGGCTTTGAACTATGCTTGGATGAGCTTTGCCTTTTGTCAGTGACAGGTTCTGACCCTAGGTAGGATATGAACAGCCACAGAAAAGGGCACCTGCTCCCTTTTTGTTATTTGTTCAGGTGAAACAGGGCTTCACTGGTGACAGTTTAAATGACCTGGTTTCTTCTGACCCCTGTGAAAAACTAATGATGTGTTTTTCATTTTCATCCCATTTTCCCTGGTTTCATGTATACACATTCAAAAGGTGAGGGAAGCTGTGAAGTGAAGTCAGTCCTGGGTGAAAAGTTTTATTTGCTCCTCTCATGCCTGAAGCTAAGTAAAGTCGACGCAAATCGTGCCTGTGCACAAGGACAGGGATCTGCATATCACGTGGCCGAGGCCCCACTGCTGCGCGTGCCTGCACAGTCCTCTGAGGGAAAGAATAATAGGGGTGAGATGGGTGGGGGGTGGGATGAGGCACTACTCACTCCCAGCTATGCTTAATCAGAGATCAACATAATAAATAATCAAGTTTGCTCAGCGCCTCTGAGTTTACACAGAGCTTTCACATATAATTCCATTTCTACAAATTAGGAAGTGGAAATGAACTCGTTTAACTCACACAGTTGGGATTCAAATGAAGTTGGACTCTAGGTAGTGCTCTCTCTCTCTTTTATCCCTTCCTTCTTCCCTTCCCTCCTTCCCTCCCTTCTTCTCTTCCTTTCATTCTCCTACCTATCCTTCCTCACTCCCTTCCTACAACTTGCTATCCTTCATAAACAAAAGAGAATATATCATTTTGGAAACCTATACAAGAATGCTTATTTACCTTTTCCATTTCTCTCAAACGACACTTTCATAATCCCAACATGCATCTAAAAGTGGGAAGTAATCATTTCAGCAAGGCCTAGATAAGAAAGTATGAGCAATGGAAACAATGTCAATCTTTTCTTTTTCCATCTGGTTACAAGTGAGTGACCTTGGGAGGTATCTAAATGATCATTTTGTCCATGCTTCTTGGCAAATACTTCAGCTAGTTTAGGAACTTTCCACACGGGGTTAACCTCCTAATTCAACATAACATTTTGGGTAGGTAGGGATGGGTTATGGTCAGATCAGTTTTCATTTTTATATTTACATTTTGACTTTAATGGGGTTTGGACAAATCTCAAGAGCAGAGTTACTGTTGTCAGGCACCAGCACCGCACAAGTACAGCCAGCAATTCTGCCCACCCACTGGCAGGATGGGCTCCTGCACTGGGCATCACAAACCTATAAAAATACATTTATTAAGGAACATACAGCCACTTCTGTCAGTAGGGGTCTGGTGCTCAGTGTTAAGACTGCATAAAACATAACCCTAAAGCTTTGCTTTCAAAACCAACACTGTTAAGGCCCCAGAGAAACACTTTTCCCCTATAGCCCCTTGTCCTTGAAACAAAGGTGACTGCGTCCCACAACCTGCAGATTTGCAGGGTGTGCTGCTGCTGATGTGGAAGATGGACACTCCTAAACGTGTGGATGACGTATAGTGGAGGCGCTTGATTAAAAGAAAAGTCAAATGAATTAAACTGTCAAAACCTTCCCTTTAGATAGCAAGCATATCATACAGTCTTAAATAATGAGGATTTCCTAGCAATTCCAAACATCCATTTTCTTGCTTCTCTTTTTGTTCCAATTCATGGTTCTGGAAGAAGTCACACAGCAGTATAGTATTTGCATGCAGTTGAACATGGTGATTGGCCAATATTTTGCAAAATTAAATAATTAATGTTACTGTTAAAATGGTAGATGTGAAGTTATAACACATGAAACATAATACTGATTATTTATGTTAACAACCAGGTGGACGATGAATGCTGGAATTGCTAAGAAGTTTATGTTTTATTTACACATTAATAAGGTGTAATTACATTTCCAAATATTAAATGTTTATACTTTAAAAAATAACTTTTATTTCAGTGTTTATATTCATTGTCATAATTTGTATTTTGCATTTTAATTATTATTATTATTTTTTTGAGACGGAGTCTCGCTCTGTCGCCCAGGCTGGAGTGCAGTGGCCGGATCTCGGCTCACTGCAACTCCGCCTCCCAGGTTCACGCCATTCTCCTGCCTCAGCCCCCAAGTAGCTGGGACTACAGGCGCCCGCCACCTCGCCCGGCTAGTTTTTTGTATTTTTTAGTAGAGACGGGGTTTCACCGTGTTAGCCAGGATGGTCTTGATGTCCTGACCTCGTGATCCGCCCATCTCGGCCTCCCAAAGTGCTGGGATTACAGGCTTGAGCCACCGTGCCCGGCTGCATTTTAATTCTAATAGAGAACTTTAAATCATTTGAAAGAAAACTTTTAACAACTATAGAAAAGTAATTCTAATTTTCTGAAATAAAAAAAGTAATTTACATTTGTGGTATAAGTACATATATTTTGTATGATTTGACTACATTGATCATTTATTTTTTTAGAATCGGGATTTCATTCTTCACCCAGATGGAGTGTAGAGTGCACAGTTCATTGCAACCTGAAACTCCTAGGCTCAAATGATCCTCCAGCCTCAGCCTCCTGAGTAGGTGGGACTACAGGGATAAACTACCATGTTTGACTATTTAAAAAATTGTTTTGTAGCGACAGGATCTTGCCATGTTGTCCAAGCTGGTCTAGAAATCCTGGCCTCAAGTAATCCTCTGGCCTCTGCCTCTTGAGTCACTGGGATTACAGGTGTGAGCCACCTCACGGGGCCTGAATAGATGAATCTTTTAGATTAACGTTGTTCAATAGCGCTTTCTATGATGATGGACTTGTTCTCTCTCCATGTTGTACAATACAGTAGTTCTAGCCACGTGAAGCTACTGAGCATTTGAAATGTAGCTAGTGCCACTGAGGAACAGAACACCTGAAATGCTGTTAGGTGCTACCATACAGAACAGCAAAGCTTTCAATCACTGCTGTCAATGGAACACAAATTCAGTGAAAATCCTGATTATAACAACACAGTGATTTTACTAAAGAGAAATATCCATTTTATAGAACAAATATATATGAATCATGTATCTTTATTTTGTCACTTATCTATATAGCCTATCAAAGAAAATCTAGACATGTCTAATGTCTAGTAGATATGCATAATTCAGTTGCTGATATTTTGCTTTTTGTCATATAAAATCTGTAGGTGTTATCTTTCAATTTGGTTGTTATATGTATCAAGGTAGGAATATATATAGTAGTTTGCTAGCTTGATCAATAACTTTGAAATATTAGGCATACGGTAAGTGGCTATGCATTTGTACTCTTGCCCAAGCCTATCAATGTCAGGGGCTGGCCTGACAGCACCCCTAACTCTGAGCAGCCATTCTGCAAATGTCACTATTGTCCCCAGCAAGTTAGGAGTGAAATGTGGTTAAAACTAAATCTCTACTGCTGAAAAAGCAAGTCAAAGCAAATGTCCCACTGGGAGGATTCCTACAGCATCCCTTCCTTAGAGGAAGTCCAATCCATTCATTTCAGCAGAGGACTTCCATTTAGGCTCAAAGGCTGCTCTGACCCGTTACCTATAAGAGGGAGTAAACTAACAGTAGTTGTCATGAATCGAGAGGGCAGAAGCTGCTGGCAAAAACCCCACCATCCTTTGAAATGTGGATGGAAGGCTGCAAAGGGTAGTCAACTTAACATTGTAAAGATAGAGAACAGGGGTAAGTGAAATTTACAGACCCTGCCACTAAGCTTTAAGTAACAATCGGAAGGGACAGGGTTTGTAGAGGTTACCAAGGGGAGTCCTGTGGCAGCAGCAGTTGGAGTACGGGCAGGGCTTTCTGTCTACTGCCTCAGTGGCGGGTCCGAAGTGTGGTCCCTTCCTCTTCCATCCTGCTCCTCCTCGTCCCCCCACCAGGGGATTGAGTTTCCCTTGTCCACAGTCAAAACCTGCTTATTGACACATCCCATACCAATGTCTGCTTTTTTCCCCTCTGTCTTGCTGTCTCCCTTCCTTACAGTGATTTCTGAGATCACTTCCCCAATTTGAAACCACTTATAGTTAAATCCTTACCTCCAGGTCTGTTTCTGAGGGAACCCAGCCTAAGACAACTTCCAGTACTTAGCACAGTGCCTGACATATGGTATTGCCTCAGTAGATATTTGCTGAAAGAATTAAAATACTTTGCAAAGGAAATCCTACCCTAATATTAACTTCACCTAATTTAAAGAAGTTACTCTGAAGCAAAGTGATTAGATCAACTTTTATCCCCCTAGCTTCCACCTCTGTCCTCCCACTAGCAGAAAAACTCCATTGAAAAGCCTATTACTATTTTTTTTTTTAAAAAAAGCAAATTTGAACTCCAGTATAGAACACAAGTACATCAAAATTGAAAGCCTAGGTTGCAGATTTGACCATCCGCACTTGCTGATCTTGAAGACACTGCTTCCTTCCTGAGATTTCGATGTTCATTTCACAATTAAAGGTAAGGTTCCATAAGCACATAGTTGGGAGAAGTGGCAGGATGATGTAAGGTCATATTAACAAGTAAATGATTAATATAGAGATTTCTAAACAGCAGGTCTGGCAAGTATCTACTAAGTGGACTTCCTGAAGTAAGAGGAGTGTTGGTTGCTACACTAAAGGCAAAAGTCTTCTAGTCCCCAAATTTGCCTTAGGATGATGACAGCTCTATCTTTCTTGGTTCTGGTGTACATTGGAGGCAGGGTCAATTTGAGAGTGGAATCCATTTATTTTTTGCGTCTTTATAAGCACTAGAAAGCAGTGAGCGCTGAGCAGAGGACCCCTCTTGTGGAAAAAGTGCAGGAGAACTCCCGGGTGCCTCTGCATCACCGGTTTGCCTTCTAGCCAGAATCATTGCTAGAACCCTGTCACTCAGTTACTTTGGTTCCTAATTTAACCTCTTCCCAACCCTTCTATTGCGTTCAGTTAGCTAGGCCAGGAGCTTACAGCTATCTGGTTGGTGCTGGCTCAATGTGCTTATTCCCTGGAAGATAGAAGGATCACTTACAAAAAATTTTACAATTAAAATAAAAAATTTACTCTTTGCTGAAGCATTGTAAGGTTTTTTTATTCACTCAGACCCAAAATAGTAAAACTAAAATATTTCAAGACATTACTTGATTCACTCCCCACTTTTCTTTCTCCCGTTTCCCAACACTTTGCACCAGATACAGAAACCACGGGTTATGTCCAAACCCTGGTTTTGGTGTGACCACCGCCTTCCGTGTACTGCCTGCGGCTCGCTCCGGGCCCACACGGGACGCCGAGGCATGATGAGGAGGCAGAACAGCAGAAACGACTTCCCGGGCGCCAGTGCTCGGGGCCAGCGGCGTGTACCCCGCGGGCCCGGCCGGGAGCGGGCTGGCGATCGCGGGGCTCGGCGCTCCCGGCTCCCGCGCCATCTCCCGGCGCCCACCAACTTCGCTCCGCCCGCGGCGCAGAGGACCTCGCAGCCCTCTGGAGCCTCCGCGATCGCCTGGCTCGCGTTTCCCGCAGCCGCCAAGGAGCGCAGGCCCGGCGACTCCGGGTGCAGCTGGCCCTGTGCCGTGACATCGCCGTCCGGCGCCGGGCTCGAAGCCGCCTGGCTCAGCCCGCTGGGTCGCAGGCCGCTGGTCGCGCCCGGCCGCGCTCACAAACTACTCGCGGCTCGTGACCCGGGACAAACTTCTGGCGGCGGCACAGCCCCTTCCACAGTCACCCTCCCCAGAGCCAGCCACCAAAATAGAAGACGCGGCCGGGGCGAGGAGGTGGGCGGGGGGAGCCCGGTGGCCGCTCCTCCCTGCGCGGCTGACGCCCGCTTCGGCGGCAGCAGTGGCGGTGGCCGCGGGGCCGCCCCCAGCAGAGCTCCCGGAGGCGCTCGGGCGCGGGCCGGCGGGGCGCGAGCGCTCACGCCCTCTAGCGGGCCGCGGCGGTGCCGGGCGGCCGTGACGTGAGCGCTCCCTTCAGCCGGCCTGCGGGGCACCGCCAGTCAGTCGGGGAGCAAGAGCCCCGCGCGCAGCCGGCGCGGGCTCGGTCATCGGCGCGCCGCCGCCCGGGGCTGGGCTCTGGGCTGCCTGTGGAGAGGCGGCGGGCGGGACGCGCGCGGCCACGGCCACGGCCACCGCCACGGCCACGGCCGGCAGCTCGGGTCCCGGGTCCCGGGCAGGGGAAGGCGAGAGGCGGCGAGCTCAGCCACCGGAACCGAGGGAAGATTTTGGCTCCGCGGGCTCGCCCTCAGCTCCCTCTGACAGCGGCGCCAGACGCCGAGTGGGGCCAGGGACAGGGGAGGAAGACCCAGGACCCTGTGCCCGCGCCCCTGGAGCCGCTGGAGTTCGGACTTCTGCAACTGTTGGCACTTTGGGGGCTTGGCTCAGTGCTCTGCTGTTTACCCTTCCCTCCTCGCTGCCTCGGAACCAAAGCTCCCGGCCCCCACCGCCCTCGTGCGCCCACCCACCGCCGCCGGGGAGCGGCCCGGCGCGCACTCACCACCATGAGGAGACTTGGGACTTGCCTGGCGACTTTGGCCGGACTTTTGCTAACTGCGGCGGGCGAGACCTTCTCAGGTAAGCGGGACCGCCTCTGCCGTCCCCGAGGCGCGCGGGCCGGCGCGGGACGCCCGGGACGCCGGCAGCTCGCTGGTGGTAGAGCCCTAAGGCTGGCGTCGGGGCCGGGCGGGAGGCGCGGCAGGCCGGACACGGCTTCTGCCTGTGAGCCGGACGCTGGGCGAGGGGCCGTGGGGCTGGCAGGCGCCCAGTCCTCCGGCGGGCGGAGCGGACGAACCCCGAGGGCGAGCTCCCCAGCCGGGACTCCCAGCTCGGCTTCCGTCCTCCCGCGGCCTGGGCTAGTGCTCAAGGTTGGGCGGCTGCCACTATGAGTCCCTGGCCGGCTGCAAAAGGAACAGCAGAAAACTTTGCTTGAAGTTCCCAGTTGCAGCCACCGGGCCGCCTGGCGTAGGCGCTGCGCGGTCTCCGCCGACCCCGAGCAGCGGCCGGGCCCAGGCCGCCGGTGTTCGGCTGCGCCCGCAGCGATCGCCGGGACCTTGCGGCCGCTTGGGCGGCCGCGATCTCCCGGTGTCCTGCCCTCCCTGTCGCCCCCTGCCCGGCGCGGTTGGCGACCCTGGTAGGTCCCCGCGGTCGCGCAGCGTCTGCGGAGAAGCCGGGGGAGTTCCTTGCCGGTCCCAGCGGGAGGGCTCGGCGGCCGCGGAGGGAGCGAGCAGGTCCCCAGGCCCTGGCAGCCACGGCCCTGCGCCCCGCTGGGCTCACCCACCCCACCCTCGGCCCCCTAGCGGAGCGCCGCGGCCAGCGGCAACTTGTTCACCCAGCCCGGCTGCTCGGGGGTCCCAGGTGGGAAGGAGAGGCACTGGCGGTGTGCGAACAAGCGTGTGAGTGTGCGCGCGTGTGTGCCTGCACGCGCGCGCGGGGCGTTCTAAGCCCAGGGGAGCCCCTCATGGAGAGGATCTGTGGATCGGAGTCGGGGGTCCGGTGTGGGGCCGACCCCGGCACGCTGTCACAGGGGTTTACAACCTCCAGGATCACCTTTATTACCTGGATGACACAGGTGGATGGACGGCAAATGCTGGCCCATTTGCACACCTTTCTAGTGTTTATTAGATTCGTTTCATTAAGGTCCACATGCAGTGGGGGAGGTGGGCTTCCTTTTTCTTTTAATTAAAAAAACCTGCTCCTTGGTCTTAAACTTGGTTTTTGCAAAATAGGTCTCAGCGTTTGGGAACAAGTGAGTTGAATGAGTAAGTTGGGCTTTTTAAGAATTCGATGAAGGGGACTTTCATAAACAGTAAGGAACATATTTTAGCAGTAAAAACCTTTGGTCCTCTGGTGCGTGGAAACCTTTTTATTTTCTTGGGGTCCAGGACCATTGGCTGCTGGAGCTCTGGACTCACGGGCACATTAGTTGTGTCTTGTGTGTTGCTGATCTGCAGGACCCTTGATCACAGTTGGCCTCAGAGAAGGAGTGGAACTTGTAGGTTTTGAAACCCAAACCATCACCTTCAATACAGAAATATCCTTTCTCCAAGTTTTGTGTTTCCCTAACTGCCTGGTAATTGCACGTGCTCCAGAGGATTGAACACAATGATGCACTGTCTGATTATAAAACGGATGCAGAATTTGGTCTGCGTTCTTATTAGTGAATAATAGAGTAGCACTCGCCAGTTTGAGAGCCTGGTAACTCATTAATATTAGAAGCCAAGTATGAGAGCCCTAGTGATGGTTTTCTCTTTATTAAGATCCATAACTCCTTGTTTGGGATTTGTTTAAAGTTAAGCTGTGTCAAATACCATTTGGATGGATTTTTAAATTGCGTGCAAGGGGGTGGAAACAAATATTTATATTGCTTATTTAAACCATGGTTTCCTCATCACCAAAAAGGATTTCAGCCTCAGTTGTACTGACCCATGTCCTTGTTAAGGCTGATGTAAATGATCAGTCAAGCCAAAATAGACTTCTACTAAAATTTAGCCTGATTTTTCCTTTGGAAGAAATATATCTATTTGTTTGAGTTATCGTACCATAAAGTGAAATGTGTTTTCTTATCTAGAAAGCCAGAGTTATCCTGGCATGTTAGTGGGTAAAGGGCAGCATCCAAGCCATGCCTCAGAAACGTTGAACTTTAAAAAATGTGAAATTGGATTAGCTGGGTGTGTTGGCGTGTGCCTGTGGTCCCAGCTGCTCTAGAGGCAGAGGCAGGAGAATCGCTTGAGTCCAGAAGTTCGAGGTTGCAGTGAGCTATGATGGCACCCCTGCACCCCAGCCTGGGTGACAGAGTGAGAATCCATCTCAAAAAAAAAAAAAAAAAAAAGTGAAAAGTGAAGTTGGCAAATTTTATATGTGCAAGGATCAGCTATGTTTCATTCACTTCATTATTTTTTTTTTCTCTCCATATTGCATTTAGGTAGTACAGGTGTGACTCAGGGTTTTGTTTTTTGTTTTTGTATGTTGAGAAAGTTAATTCTGAATGCTAGGAGTGGCATTGACACATTTCTTTTTTATGTTTCTTCCAGAAATTGTAGTAATTGGCTGCTTTTCACTTGACATGGGAACAAAGTTTAGAGATAGAAGAGCTAGATTGTAAGCTCCTTGAGGGCAAAGCCAATTTTCATTTTCTTCTGGCTTTCTCATAAGACATTTCTCATAGATTCTTAGATGTCACAGGCATTACTGTTTGTTGAATAAATCACTAATGGGAATCCTGATCATTTGCACATGTTCAAATTGTGTGTGAATGGACCAATATATAATAAAATGGAGGGAGAGAAGTGATTGTTAAAAGTTAGACTTGGCTTGCCTTTTCCACACTGGGTTCTTTTTAGACCAATGGACTAATCGTGAGCGTTTATAAATACATAATCAGTCAAGGGTTTTTGTATAACTCAGATATCATCTACACAAGGCACTCTGCCGTTTGCCTTCTGCAGTGCTCTCCTGTCCTCTTTTGGAATGAGTTTGGAATTGTTAAGACTGTTAATTAACCACTTCTGGAGGTGGAGTACATGTGATTTGGATACCAGACATCAGAAATAGAATACTAAACTTACTGGAAAAGTATTAGGATCTTGGTCTGTGATGACGTTGCTTACTATAATTATGTATTTCATTACAAAATTATGTGTTTTTTTTGTTTTTTGTTTTGGTTTTTTTTTTGAGATGGAGTCTTGCTCTGTAGCCAGGCTGGAGTACAGTGGCATGATCTCGGCCCACTGCAACCTCCGCCTCCTGGGTTCAAGCGATTCTCCTGCCTCAGCCTCCTGAGTAGCTGGGACTACAGGCGCGCACAACCACCACCGCCAGCTAGTTTTTGTATTTTTAGTAGAGCTGGGTTTTCACCATGTTGGCCAGGATGGTTTCAATCTCTTGACCTTGTGATCCACCCGCCTTGGCCTCCCAAAGTGCTGGGATTACAGGCGTGAGCCACCATGCCAGGGCTAAAAAATTGTTTTTTATCGTTATAGTTTCTAATTTGTTAGGCAAAATAATGGAGGTTCACTTTATATCTTCTAGGCCTTTAGTGTTCACTAAAAATAACTGGTAAGACGGTATATAAGTAAGATATGAGAAAGAAAGTTAAATCATTTTACTTTTGTTGGAAATTCTCTTTTGCATTGTGAGAAGCCAACGAGTTGGCAAGTTATTCCTCTTTGACCCAATTTCTTAAAAGCCAAGTTGCAACATATATTATATAATACAATGAAGTATTTAGTTCTACCTTATAATGGTTTTGATGTGTTAAGTTCTGCTAAGCAAGCTTTGGTTTGCAGAAATAGAAATACAGACTTAGCTCTTTGTTTCAGCTACAGTAGTATTTGAACTATATTAAACGTTAACATAACCTTGTGAATTTGGGACTCCGGTGGATAAATTAATTTTTTAAAATAATATTTTAAGGATGTTTGTAGGAAAACTGCTGAAATCTGAATAAAGCCTGTAATTTAGTTAGTAGTGTGGTACCAATGTTAATTTCTTAGCTTTGGTAATTCTGCTCTGTATATGTAAGATGTTAACATCAGGGGGAAGCTGGGTGAAGGGAGTACTTGTACGCTTTGTATTGTTTTTGCAAGTCTTCTGTAAATCTGAATTTTTTTCAAAATACAGAATTTTAAAGTACCCTTTGCAAAGAGTGGTAATATATTTGTTTAGCAGTTAAGTTTTTTTCTTTTTCAGATAACTATAATCATAGCAGTTTACATTTTCAAGGTGCTTTCGCTAGATTAAAAATTGATAATGAAGAAAATACTTCAAATTTAAATCAGTGAGCATGAAAGAAATATGCTAAGAAATTACTATAAGATTCTTAGTGTTCTGTATATGTAAAGAAGAATTGCTTGAGCATAATAAATTGTTCCGATCTAGAAAATTATAGGTTTTAGTCTCTCATGTTTTCAAAGGGTTATTTTTAAAGATTTTAAGAAAATAATCTATTGACATATAGTGATAAGTGTGTATATAATTTGGGTAATGCAAAATGAATTTTCTTTAATGAGCAAGCAATTTGAATTATGTCTTCAGATTATATAAATTCTTTATAAATGAAGCATAGCCTAGCCTTTAGATTTGGTAAAAGTTGGTTTCAGAATTTAAGTAATTCTGTAACAATTCTAGAAAAGTCAATAGCTTTATTTACATTTTTCATAATTCTCTAAGGATTGTAATATATTCTAGGAATTGTGAGGCTGTATATAGTAGAGGAACTATGTGTTAGATTATTGTTTTCTTTCAATTTTTGTTTTAGATTTCATTAAGTTTTCTAGAATGAGCATGTATTATCTGAATATCCCAAGGCTTAGTTTTCATTTAGGGAATAAGGCATTTTAATGAGTTTTATGCTTTTCAACAGTGAAACATTTTTCTTAGGGGTTATGTCCACCATGCATTTTACTTTAATTCTGAGATTCTTCTCTTTGAAAACCAACTTTCCTACAGTCTCACTTTTTAGTGTGCTTACTATCTTTATGAATATAACATGCATGTTAATAGGCTTATTTTATAAGTGAGGGAAGGTTTAATTATTAATGTCTTTCTAACTCACAAATTAAACATTCTAAAGAGGTACAAAATAATGTAAATCTTGCATTATAAGAGGATGTTGCTTTTTTGCTTCCTAAAATACTGCGGTGGTTTTCAGTTTAGTCATCAGAAAGCCTGAGTTTACACTGTAGCTCTGAAAAACCCAGCAGAGAAAAATAAGTTGAGCTGCCTTGGGTGGGGAGGAGGAAAGATTTAGTCACCAAGCTTCCTAGTCTGTAGTGCCCCCATCATTGGTGAGGCGGCTGGCAAGGCCAGGGTGTAATTAAGGGGCTGGGAGTACGTGAGAGAAAAAGACAAAAACAGGATGAGAAGAGAAGTGTTGTGTACTGAGGTGTGGGATGTGACAGGCTCCAGAGATCCTAGCAAGGGAGGGTCACTCCCCGTGTGCCCTCTTAGCTATAAAGGAGAAACACATGGAAAGTTGAAGGAGGGCCATGAGGAGTGGCAGTTGTGCAGGTAGATCACAGTAACATCCTGCCTCAGTGACGCTAGGTGGCTCTGGGGAGGGCCGGGAAACTGCACCAGTGTTGATGGTAAGCTAGGTTTAAATCTGTGCTTCTCAAAGCCTGCCGTCCACGAGGAGCATCTGGAGTCCTCCTTTCAAAGGCTGTTTCCTGGGGCCCAGCTGTGGTGATTCTGATGTCCACGACGGAGGTCCCCCAGCATCCCTGGGTGGTCAGGGTTTGTAAGAAAAGGCCACACTTGAAGAAACGTTGTCCTGAAAGAGGAGTTTTTTTTTTTTTTTTTTTTTTGAGACAAACTTTCGCTCTTGTCCCCCAGGATAGAGTGCAATGGTGTGATCTCGGCTCACTGCAACCTCTGCCTCACTGGGTCAAGCAATTGATTCTCCTGCCTCACCCTCCCAAGTAGCTGGGATTACAGGCGCTTGCCGCCACATCTGGCTAATTTTTGTATTTTTAGTAGAGACGGGGTTTCATCATGTTGGCCAGGATGGTCTTGAACTCCTGACTTCAGATGATCCGCCCGCCTCCGCCTCCCAAAGTGCTGGGATTACAGGTGTGAGCCACTGCGCCCTGAAAGAGGAGTTCTTAAAGTGCTGTCATTGAGCCATCCGCATCAGCATTACATTGAAAGTTGTTAGACTTGCAACCCTCTGATCCTGAATCTGCAACCCTGGAGATGAGGCCCATCAATCTGTGTTAGAACAAGCCCCCCATGGGATTCTGATGCAACCTGAAGTTGGAGAACCCTTGTTCTAAAAGAACTGAGATCTTCTGCCTGCCCTATCAACCTCCCTTGACGAGAGCTGAAAGAGAACTGGGGGTAAAAATATCACATCCATTCATTCGCTGCTTAGCCTCTTGATTAATACAGCCAGTATAACCAACATGGTGATGCGATTGTGTTGTCTCCGGCCAGACACTGGGGAAGAGACTAAATCCAGCCAGTTGTAAAACTCAAATGAATAAAAAAGTTTCCTATATTTTTACTTACCATAATGTAACAATTAAATTTTGTTGTAATGGTTAGCCATTGGAAATTTCCCTGTGTTGATACTTAATATAGGAGATGTTTGTTGACTTGTTATGATAAGCATGCAGCCCAGTGTGCTTATTAGAATATTTAATAGTGCTTATTAATAATTCTTTTTGAAATATTTAATTCAGGTAAATATTTATTGAGCACTTACATTTGTATGGCCTCTTTGTGGATGGTAATGGGCAAAGATGAAGATATAGTTACCACACTTTGAAAAGTTATTCATTTATTAAAAGTTTCAAAATCTACTAAAATGGAAAGAAACAGGGACTTTCTCAGGAGAGAACAGGAAGTTAGTAGATGTAAGATTTGGAATTGTAATGTGGAAATGTGAAACTTTGCCTTTGGTAATAAACTCAACTTCCAAATAGAAAATAAAGGTTTTTTGGCCGGGCGCAGTGGCTCAGGCCTGTAATCCCAGCACTTTGGGAGGCCCAGGCTGGTGGATCATGAGGTCAGGAGACCAAGACCATCCTGACTAACATGGTGAAACCCCGTCTCTACTAAAAATACAAAAACAAAATTAGCCGGGCGCGGTGGTGGGCGCCTGTAGTCCAGTTACTCGGGAGGCTGAGGCGGGAGAATGGTGTGAACCCAGGAGGTGGAGCTTGCAGCGGGCAGAGATTGTACCACTGCACTCCAGCCTGGGTGACAGAGCAAGACTCCGTCTCAAAAAAAAAAAAAAAAAAAAAAGAAAAAAAAAAGAAAATAAAGATTTTTCTTGGACATTTATTTAAAGTACTGACAATGTGTATCCTAAAATTGAGCCTAATTTTTTTCTGAACCCCCAAAGACAACCATTGCCTCTCTGTCATTTAACACTCCAGGTAAATAAAAATAATCATGATGTCTTTTGACAGATTGATCCTGAACGCTTTGCAGCCGGCCTCTCTGAGAGACAGCTGGAAAGTGCTTCCCTGCTGCTGCTTGCTCCTGCTGCGATCCGCAGCTCATCACTTGGTGTAGCTGCGTCCCTAAACCCACCTGCCTGAGCCCAGCAAGGCCCAGCCCCATCCACAGATGGCTTCCTGGACAGCTAAAGACAGGCACGAGAGCGGACTTTCATCCGCTTACTTGTGTATCTCTAACTCTTTACTGTAAAATTGAATTCTTGAGTGGAAGTTGCAGTTCCCCTGCTACTTGTAGTGTAGTTTGTTGAAATTCAGCACTGATCCAGAGACAACTTTAGATTCACCTGCTACAGTCTTACTCATTTTTTTCTCTGCTGTGTCATATGTTGCTGCTAATCTGCATGTAGTGGTGAAACTGTAAGAAGTAGTATATATTTGCCAACTAAGTAAGCGTTCATGTTAACCTTTGGGGCCTTCTTGTAGTAGACCAGAAAAAGCAGTGGCGTGGATGGCTCTGGGTAGGTGTGTAACATCTTTAGGATTTGGCTTGTCTGTACTTTTCTTACATCTGCAAGGAGTGACTTCTACAGCCTTGAGGGTTTAGGTATGTAATTCAAGAAGTCATGAAAATCTGCCTGGAAATCTGATTCAGCCATTTTTCCTGCTTAAAACTCAGAAGACTAATGAGTCATCAAAACCATTATATGAAACACAAGTGTTTGGCTTTGGGTTAGAAGTCAGGGCAGGGTGGAGAATCTGATGAAGAACACAGTGTGGCTTCCTTTTGAAATTGGGGCTAGCAGGGGTTGGAAATGACCTTGCAAGCTAAAAGAGCAAGGATCGCAGGACATGCAGGAGAGATGAATGAGAGGAGAGGAGTCAGAGACTTGTCAAGACTGATAAGGTTTTAGCATCTCCCTCTGAAGAAAAGGCCACTGTTTAACAGAATGATTTATTTCAACATGCACCAGCCAAAGCAGACGCAAAGCATTTACTTTTTATGGGCTGCAAAGCATAAAAGCTTATAAAGCATCAGTTTTTCAGATGGGTGAATATTCATTTTAATCTCTCTTTCTATTCAATATGCAGAAAGCAGATTTATTGCATACAATGAGAAGAGTTTATATGAGTGTGGGTTGCTCTGGGAGTCTGAGGTCCTGTTACTTCTCCCTGGCTTCCAGCTATGGAATCAAAATGGGCTCACAGGTAACAGGTAGGCTTTGACAGAGGGTGAGAAGGAATTGGACCACACCCTTTGTATAGTCTGTGTTTTTTTTTGTTTTATTTTTTTCTCAAGGAGTCTTGCTCTGTCATCCAGGCTGGAGTGCAGTGGCAGGATCACTGATTATGGCTCAATGCAGCTTCGACTTCCTGGGCTCAAGCAGTCCTCCCACCTCAGCCTCCTGAGTAGCTGGGACCATAGGCACAAGCCACCATGCATAGCTAATTAAAGAAAAAAAATGATAGAGACAGGGTCTTGGTACATTGTCCAGGCTGGTCTTAAACTCCTGGGCTCAAGCAGCCTTCCCAGGTCAGCCTCCCAAAGTGCTAGATTTACAGATGTGAGCCACTGTGAATGGCCCAGCCTGTTTTTGATGGCTGCTATTTGTTCTCTCTTTTCAGTTTGAGTAGCTTGAGGTACTTTACATCATGTAATAAGCACATGCTTAAAATGGGCTTAAAGTGGACTCAGTGTGATGTTCCATCTAAATATACAATTATAAGGTGGTTTAAAGCATTCCTTTTAAAATACTCATAATGTGTAAAACCAAATTACTTAACAATTTTAGCATGTAGTAGTCACTCAGTAAGTATTTGTTGAATGAATTAAGAAACAATTTAAAGAAGCTCCCTTGGAGAAGAAAAAAATCAAATAACTTATACTTAAGGCTTTTTTTTTTTTTGTTCCTGCTTCCTATCAAGTTTGACTTAGGTATCTCCAATAACCTTAACAATAGAACCAGGCTGTGTGTTTAGTGCCTGGTGCCATTAGTAATTTATGGGTGTATAGAGACCTAGTTGCTAAATTTAAAGGAAAAAGTGTTACCTTTTGTTAATTAAATATATAAAAGTAAGAGTGTAGTTTTATTGTGTATAATAAAAATGTATAAATCAGTTATTGCTATAAAGTAGCATTTTGAGATAATACTGATCACTAAAAAATGAAATTTACTATGTAGTAGATTAATCATGACTGTACTCTAGGGGGATTTGATTTAGTCACTGGTATATTAAAGGAACCATGGTATCACCAGAAAGAAGATTCCATGACAGGGAATAATATATATTATCTCTGCTGCCTTTTATTTCTGATATAGAATGAAATGAATTATACCTACACAGAGCTCAGACTGCATCCTGATAACATCAGGCTCATCTTCATTACAGCAGGCATGTTCTCGTTCCTTTTTCATTCAGTGTAGCGTACTCTCAAGTGATAAAACTTAATAAAAAGAGGCTACTTTGACAACAACCTCATAAACTGTGTTTTCTACTTCCTCAACTTCTGAAGTCTTGAACACCAAATGTGGTGTAAAATTTCCACAGTGAGTTCAGGTCATTGGCTCCCATTGGCATTGTGTTCCTTGTGTGTGTGTGTGAGGGAGGTTCTCGCCCGTCTCTCTGTCAGTCATCATTTTCATCCCATACGTGTGGCTTTGTAAAGAACCTCTGCTCTTCTTTCTAACCTTGCTCAGTAGGCAGGGGCCCCTGTGAGACAGCTGGTTGAGAACCTTGGTATGTTTGGAGTGCAGCATGCTTTGTCAGAGAGGGACGGGACACAGTGGGGGTCTGAGGCTGTGACATCAGCCATGGGGGTCCCTGAGCTGTGGAAAGAAGGGCTGTAGTAGCCTTCCTGATACAGGTAGTATCCAGCCTGATACAGGTTGGATGAGGTCTTCCTGGCATTGAGTTCTCCTTCTGCCTCTGAGTAGCCATGAGGCCTTGGGGGTGTTATTTCATTTTAAAACACCCTGCAGGATGATGATGATGATGATGATGATTTTTAGACAGGGTCTTACTCTTGTCACCCAGGCTGGAGTGCAACTGGCATGATCATAGCTCACTGCAGCCATGACCTCCTGGGCTAGAGCTATCCTCCCACCTCAGCGTCCTGGGTAGTTGGGAGCATAGGTGCATCACTATGCCTGGCTAATTAATTTTTTTATTTTTATTTTTTGAGACGGAGTCTCGCTCTGTTGCCCAGGCTGGAGTGCAGTGGCGTGATCTTGGCTCACTGCAAGCTCTGCCTCCTGGGTTCACACCATTCTCCTGCCTCAGCCTCCCGAGTAGCTGGGACTACAGGCGCCGCCACCACGCCCGGCTAATTTTTTGTATTTTTAATAGAGATGGGGTTTCACTGTGTTAGCCAGGATGGTCTCGATCTCCTGACCTTGTGATCTGCCCGCCTTGGCCTCCCAAAGTGCTGGGATTACAGGCGTGAGCCACTGTACCTGGCCAATTTTTTTTTTTTTTTTTTAAGAGACAGAGGTGTTGCTTTGTTGCCCTGGCTGGTCTCAAAACTCCTGGGTCCAAGTGATCCTCCCACCTGAGCCTCCCAAAGTGCTGGGGTTACAGGTGTGAGCTGCTACGCCCAGCCTCCTTGCAGAATTATTGCAAAGACTAAATCAGAGAACCAACGCTGTGATGTTAGGGGCCCCTGAGGTGATAGGGCTTCATGTGTAATTAGTGGTCAGGATAAGACGGGTCCATCAGTCTGTTTCCCCATCCTCATGCAGATTACGGATTTAAGCATAGGAACCCTGTGCTTTCATAAGCGAAAAAGGGTTGAATATTGGCAATTTCACATGATTCAGACTAACACATCCCCTTTCTGGGTCCAAGGCTTTGCTAGTTGTGGTGCTGGGAGGTTGTATAAGTGACACAGAAGTATGTATATATGGTTATATATGTTTAGATTTTATAAACGGGGCCAACATTATGTTTGAAAAGAAAAAAGCCCCTTGAAATTAGCAAAATGATCACCTTAAAATTAGCATCATGAAAAGCCAGGACTGCTCAGTGCCATGGAAGGCACTGCATGCTGGAGACCTGCATGACAGTCACCTGAAGCACTTGCTAAAAATGCAGATTCCTCGCCCCACCAGACCTACAGAGTCAGAAACTGGTAAAGAAATACCCCGTATGATTTTGATCTTCATTAAAGTTGAAGAGCTACTGGAAGGAGAGTAACAGTGACTCAGAGACCCTGCCTTTGTTTAGAATTTATCACATCTACCATGAGGAGTGTTAAGAAAGCATCTGAGGATTACTATTAATACATGAATTTTTACATACCAAACTATAATTGGCCAGAGAGCGTTTCTTTTGTAAAGCAGAGGCTTTTCGGCATCAGAAGAGAAAACGAGTTATGAAACAAAGCACATTATAGAAACTTATCTGCTTCGTATCTATCTTGCAACTTGGTGACCTCTAGTAAATGTGGCATCAGTCTGGAACATTTAGAATATAGTGAAAGAATAAAGACATTTTGGAGTAATCAGAACACAGATGATTTTAGGTCTCTAAATTTGCAGATTGGAGCTGCATTTTGAGATGACTCATTCCGGGAAGATCATGAGACAAGATGATCTGCAAAGTATTTTGGGAAGATTATTTTCCAGCACTTAGTCCTTTACTTCATGTTCATTGAAACATATGAACACTGTGGAATCATTTGTCTTAGGTGCCCCATAAGCATGGACCAAAAGCTTGGTGTTTTGATTGCAGTAGTTTTGAAAAGTCTCACAAACCTCAAAATGGGCATACTGGTCTGTTAAAGCATTTGAAATTTCCACTGGCTCATCATTTTGGCCAAGGAAGAAAGGTCTTTGTCAAAATGTAGTCTCTAGGAGAGGTGGCTCATTAAGTTATCTTAAATATGACATCTCTAACTAGCTGTCACCTCGATAAGGTGACATCTTTAGATTCTCCCTTGTAAAATGACATTTGATTCAAGGATCTCTCCAATATCTCAAAGAGTATGAGGATTGTCATCAGCTTATATCTTAGTTCAGATTAGTTTGTCAGATAGCACAGCATAAGAGAATGAGACTTGGATCATTGGGTCATTTTTGATAGGTGGGCATGGGAGACATATCTAGAGCATTGGGTCCCATCTGAGAGAGCGCCTGATACAGCATGAGGTTGCTTGCTAACAAGAAGTGGGTGTTGGAGGGCTGTCTGCAAGATTGTAGATGCTTTGAACATTTGCCATAGGCTTCATCTGCTAAGCTGTGCACTTAGCATAAATGAAGTTCACTCTTTCTCTCTGTGCTTGAGAATGTAGCTGCCATTCACAGGTGACACCGAAGGCTCTTCAGCAACTAGATTGTTAAGGCCTGTGGCTTCTTAAATATTGACAACATAGGTAAGCCTTATTTCAGGGGCTTAGCATTGATAGTCATAAGTGATAACCATATATTGAGCACTAAGTGTATGCTAAGTAGTGTGCTGAGAGGGTATGATATTCTCAAACGTATTGCCCCCCATTTACGAATAAAAGCTTGGCTGAGAGAATCGATGGAGACTTTGGGAGGTAAAGTCGTCTCCACTCCCAACCCAACCAGGTCATCTGAATGTGGGGTACACGCGCCACGTCTCCCTCCCCATACATGCCCAGAGTAGTGTTTTCCTGATTTATGCTTTACTTTGGTGCCATCCTCCTGTATTGAAGTTATGCTCTAAAAAAAAGCATTTCAAATGTAGTGTGGCTGCTAGGAAGATATTAAGTGATGTTGTATTACATCATATAAAATCTGTATGGTGACCTTCTGGAGAGATTTCTTTCGGTTCAGGGAAAGATGTGATTCTCCTGTGCAGTTAGATTCTTCTTGTGGACACAATGAGTAAAATAACCCATCAAGTTTCTTTTTTCCGTTGGCTGTAAGAAAGCCAGATTCAAACGCATGTTTCGTAGCGGTTAGAACTTTTATATTCAACTGAAAACCTCAGTCAAAGCTGGCTTACATCAAACAGGGAATTTGTTGGCTCTTGTAACATGTAACAGAGAAGGCCAAAGGTGGGCACGGGATTCCAAGTCTTCCTTGCTAAGCATTTTTCTCTCTATGTGATGTTTCTAAGGAGTTACAGGCTGAATCCCTCCTGCTCCAAGCCTAGTGGAAAGAGAGATTCTCTTCCCTCATTGTACAAATCACTCCTGTGATTGGGCTCCAAGAAAAAAATCGGTTCTATTACCAGTTGAAGAGTAGACAGAACCTGGACACAAAGCAGCAAACTGCCAGAGTGTTCATCTGGGCAGTCGATCCTTGTTTCTGGGTCTTCTTGCTGGCCTGATTCTTAGTCCCTTTTCTCACGTCATTTTAATTTATTTTGCTCTATTTTATGTATCATTATAAATGCATTAAACCTTTTTGGGTGGTGGCAGAAAATAAATTAGTTTCAAATCTCATCATTTGCGTCAGTGCTCCAAATGCACCTATTGTGTGTGCACGTTTCATTTACTTTTTTTTTTTTTTTTTTTTTTTTTTAGACAAGGTCTTACTCTGTCACCCAGGCTGGAGTGCAGTGGTACGATTATAGTTCACTGCAGCCTTGACATCTCAGGCTCAAGTGATCCTTCCACCTCAGCCTCCAGAGTAGCTGGGACTCCCAAGCAGCATGTGGCACTGTTCCTGGCTACTTTACAAAAGTTTCTTTGAAGAGATGGCTTCTCATTATGTTGCCCAGACTAGTCTCAAACTCCTGGCCTCAAGCCATCCTCCTGCCTCAGCCTCCCAAAGTGTTGGGATTACAGGCATGGGACACCCCACCTGGCATCAAATTTATTTTTTTAAAGCATCAAAATCTTTTGGCTAAGCAAAATTTTATATAGGTAGAAATGTATACAAATCTTTTGGTTAAACAAAGTTTTATGTCAACGTACTTTTAAAAAGGCTATCCAAATTGGCAAACAAGGTATATTGGTTAGCTATTGCTGTATAACAAAGCACCTCAAAACTTAGTGACCTACAACCACCACCATTTACTATTCTGCATGTTCTGTGGGTGCCTCTGCGGACCTAAGTTGGGCTCGGTATACTTCATGTGTGTATGTCTCTCCTCGGTGATCTTGGCTGAGCTTTCTTGAAATTTTGCTGTTGTCCTTCTGTAGGCTCATCTAGGATGTCCTCAGCTGGGACAGTTGGACTCTTCTTCATGTGATCTCTCATTCCAAAAAGAGAGCAGAAGTGAATCAAGACTTCTGGGCTAATGCTTGGGAAGAGTACCTTGTCACTTCCACCTCTTCTCCTGGCCAGAGCCAGTTACAAGGCCAGGCTAGAATCAATGGTGGGGAATAGTCCTCACTCCTTGGTATGTGAGGCTGCAGGACCACATGGTAAAGAGCATGGATACAAAAAGAGGTGGGAAACTAGGACTTATACAGGGGTCTGCTAGGACCCAGCACATAGGACCTAAATGCCTCAGCTTCTCAGAACAGTTGGGAAATCATGGGCAGCATGGGGAAAAAAAAAGTTTAGGGTTGAAAGAACTGCATTCAAGGGCCAACACTGCCACTTACTGTCATCTGAAGGGTGAAGTTGTTAACTTTGGTGAACTCACTTCCTCATCTGCTGATAGGGTCAATCGGTGGCATTCTCATGGGTTTACTTCAGAGATCAAATAATATGACTTTTTTTCAATCCCCGTGTCCCTTGGTCGGTTCTGAAGGTGATAATAGCCTCATTAAACTTGAGTTCTCAACCTGGCTGTGCTATTTCCTCGCTGTGAGAGTCACAGAGCCTCTCTAGTCCTTCATCTGTGAAAAGGGGATGAATTCTACTTCCTTGGTCATCCTGTGTAAAACACAGTGCCCAGTCCAGAATAGCTGCTATTATGATTGGAGCCCTATGACTACAGAATAGCCTTGAGCAATAGCCTTGCCTTGTATTTTTCCTTTATGTCTACAAACCCCAAATGGTATGGTTTTCCCCAGCCCCAGTTTTTCTTCCATTTGTGGTCTTGATTCATAAATTTGGTACCATTTCTCCTGGTTTCCTAGAAATAAGGAAAAAGGAAACGTGACAATTGCATGCCACCTAGGTGCTGGGTCCTTTACATATCATTTATATACTTCCCCAGTGTGATCCTATGAGGTGAAGATGACAGCACTATTATTTTAGGGTTTATGGAACTGAGGCCTCAACGTATTTCATGTTGTCCCATGAACAGTGACTACAGCTGATTTTAGATCCAAAAGTGCTCATTTCCCCCTGGCTCTTGGGCTCAAAACCTGTTTTCTTGTCCCTGCCTATTGGGTCCAAAGCACATGGTATAATTTTCAAGTATGGCTGAAGAATTTGGTACAGTTTCTCATTTTGATGTTAAAACAATTGTAAAATTGGCACAGCCCAGAAGTGCAGTGTACTTACTGCTATTTTACAGCCCTCTGAAAGAGTAAATTAAAAGGAAAAATACTTAGCTTCTTAGTAACTTGACTGAAATTAATCGGTTAGAGAATTACTTACATTTTTCATGAGCAGAGGAGGGTGGAATGTTATCTTTTCTGTGGTTACAAATCCCCTAGATAGAAATGTGCTTTTGTAATTTCTTGTGTTTTCCATCCGAATATCTGATTAATGTGAAAGGTGCAGAATCCTTTGTAAATCGCTTGTCGGTATGCCTGAGTGCTCTTAGGGGGAGAATGCCACCAAGGTCAGCAATAATTTATTTTAAGACCTTCCACTTCAAGTGGAGGTGGCAGGCCCTAGGAGACTGATGTTAATCACCTTCTTCAGAACAAATTGCATTGCCTTCTGAGGCTTGACAAAGAAAACATGTAGATCTGTATTTGAAGGATTTAAAATAATCTAGTGAGTAAAGTCTTATGTACTCGCCATGGGAAAGAACTATTTGGTATATAGTACTCTACAGTGGTTATGTACCTTGCTTATTTAAATAACATTCTTGCAGTGTCATTAGGGAGAATTACATCAAAATAAACTGCATTAACAAAAGTAGAATCAGTGAATATCGAGAATATTAGCACTTTTCAGAGCGACTTTAAAAAATTATGCAATTATGAATTTAGACATTTTATCAAGATGGTTTATGAAGTAATGGTCATTGTCAACAGATGCAAGTTTATAAGTAAATACTGATTTTGGAAAGATTCCTGACCAGATAGAGATCAAATGAGGTGTTTGTCGATTGTTGGGGATGAGAAAGACCTCAGGACTGGAGTTTAGGAGATCTGAGCTCTGATGTCTGGTTCTGCTGCCATGCAGTGTGCGATTTGGGTCAAGTCTCTTCATGGTAACTCAAGGCCCAGAAAAGTAAAATTGATACTCTAGTAATACTTTTTGGCTACCTAAAATAAAGATGAAGATCAATGAGAAATTGTGATTGTGTTGGCATTTTTTTTTCTCTTGGGATACTTTCTGAATACATATTATTTATTAGATTCGGGGTACCCCCCGCCTCAAGATTATTCTCTCATGCCTCAGTTTTATAAATGGAAACTAAACACAGTGGTGAGAAGTCCTCCATGGCTGGAAGAATACTCAAGAGTTGTTTGCAAGGCGTATTCTTTCCAAATACAATGCTTCCCTAGCACTGAGAGTGAAATGAGGTAGGATAATATCCCCCTGCTGGAAGAGGTATCTGTGCCTTCTGTGAGTGAGTACCTGTTTCGAAGTCCTGTGCTGAGGCCCTGGGAGCCAGGCCTGTGCTGAGCATTGAGGATATAAGGGTGTCCAAGATGAGGGTTTGCCGTTAAGGAGCTCGTAGAAAAACTGAAGGGATACCCAAGCAAGTCGAGCCTTCTGTTTCTCAATTGACAGAGAGAGTGTGGAAATTAGGGAGGGAGAGAGGAGGTTGCTCCTTCTCCAGGCTGGCCTTGGCAAGGGAGCTTGAGGCCAAGTGTGCAGGAGGAAAGATCTATGGGAAAACTGCAGGGAAAGCTCTCTTGTGGTCAGCTAGGTAACTAGGAGGTTTGCAGTTAGACAGTGGACACGGGAGCTGCCCATGAGGCCTTTAGGCACTATTCAGGTCTGACGCAGAGGGAAGGGAGAGAATAAACTCTTACATAGTCTTTTGAAATGGTGTTTAATTTTTTTCTCTTAAAACGAGATGTGTTCTAAGCAAGTGAGTTTTTGAAGGCTGTGGTTATCTTCGAGTAGATGCAGAAAGGAGAGCGTCTGGGAAATTGCAGAGAGGAACAAAGTTTGAATTGTTTTTGTTTTTGAACTTGGTGGCTTGGCAGGCTTCCCTTCTGTCCCATGCAGATCATATGTGGTGCTGTATGTAAGGGATGGATTTGGGCGGGATTGGAATTTGGCCACAGGTTGGAAAAGTGTTGAGTATTGGGGAAGATTCATGACTCAAAATACTGGCTACTGTTCTATTCCCGTGCCTGATATCAAGGTCCAAGGCTTTCTGTTTTTCCCTCCTCTTCTTTTCCCGCATCTATTTCCCTCTCATGGGATAGATGGGTTTTAAAAGGAAATGGTGAACCAAACAGGTATCTGTATCCCACTCGACCATGGCCACTCCTCCTGTAGTGGCATTATCAGTGGCCAGGCCACTTGTCATCATATTTCTCCTCTGCAGATGTGGACAGGACAGAGTGTTCGTTCACGTAGAGTGCACTGGTAAGTGAAAGCATAACCAGTACCGTGCCTGGTGAGGCACTGGGTGGTGCTTTATCTACTTTAATCAGCACTGAAGTACTTGTGTGTAAATGTGTAATAATACCACAGAAGAACAGCTGATACTCACAGAATACTTAAAATTTCTAGGCATTGTCTTAAGTGCTTTTTAGTTATGTATTATCTGGTTTAATACTCATAACAACCTAAATTACCCTCAGTTTACAGGCCTGGAAATTAACTCAAGCAAAGTGGCCAAGATGAGGCAAACTATAAGGGCAGAGCTGAGATTTGAACATTACCAGCCTGATCCTTTCAGCCACTGACCCACAGTTTGTATTTCTTTCTCTGTATCACGCAGACTTACAATCACTCTGTATACACCATAGGCTTAGCCTGCTTCTGTTTCAATATCCAGGATCTTTTTGTATGCTTCCCTGTTGATTGGTTAGTCAGGAGTCCACTAAGGGTGGATGAATGGTTCAGGTGTTGTAAGTGCACTGGCAATGAGGTGGCAGGACGAAGGACCTGGGGGAAGGAACGCCAGTCCTTAGGCACTTAACCAGGTTGATGTCTTTAGTTTGGAGGGTGACTTTTAGAACTGAGTCAGCAGGTTTGCTTATTTCAGAGATTATATTATAATATAACCAGCCAAACTGTTAGGGTCGGGAGCAAAACAAGGGCTAGATACTGCGTGATGAAACCTTGCCAGTGAAATGGCTTTCTGAGCAGGGAGCTGATACTGCTCAGTTCCAAGGTCTGTGGGCCGTTGGCATCTGACTTAAAAGCCTGTATATTCAATAAAAGAATGTTTAATAAAACCGCAACTCAAAGCACTATGAAAATTTAAAAACAATTTTTAAATACTGGGCCTTCCTTGAACATTGATAAGTTCACATCTGAAATTTGCATGACATATTTATACAGTTGAGAAGGAGAGAATGCATGCCCTATGGTAAATATTAGCATTTTAAATTACAACTTGTACAAACGTATTTTAAAGGTATCTGTTGTAAAGACCCAAGTACCAAAGGGATTTGATACCCTCCATTGTCCATTTAAAAATATATGAACAAACTTTTATTTAATTGAGAGAAACTTCACCTCTTTAATTTTTCTATTTAAACTGGTATTCCCATTTTCTTTCCCTATAGAATCATATCCTATTATAACACATTTGTGCTTGAAAGTCTTTGATTACTTATCAGGAGGCTTCTCTGTAACAAAAATATGTAAAAAATTGAAATTTTAATTCTATTTTTAATTTTATAGGAGCGTAAAGCTTTAAGTGTTAGATTTTATCTAGTTGAATTATCCCTAGTATTCTATCGAATCATTGTTAAAATTTATTGGAAAAGTTGTTTCAGAAATCCACTGGGCTTTCGATGAAATAGTTCATTTATCTGTGGATTGGTATTACTTACTGGTAGAGGTATTACTGGTAGAGTTAAACTGGGTTAAATACCAATTCTATTTCCATTTTTCATTTTTATAAATAGGTACTGAGAATCTTTGTTCATATAAATAGATGGATAGGATTAACCACTTATTTGATTTTTTTTTTTTTTTTTTTTTTTTCCGAGAGGGAGTCTTGCTCTGTTGCCCAGGCTGGAGTGCAGTGGGGTGATCTCGGCTCACTGCAAGCTCCGCCTCCTGGCTTCCCGCCATTCTCCTGCCTTAGCCTCCTGAGTAGCTGGGACTACAGGCGCCGCCACCATGGCCAGCTAATTTTTTGTATTTTTTTTTTAGTAGAGACGGGGTTTTACTGTATTATCCAGGATGGCCTTGATCTCCTGACCTTGTGATCCATCCGCCTCGGCCTGCCAAAGTGCTGGGATTACAGGTGTGAGCCACCGCACCCAGCCTGAATTTCTTTTTCAAGTTTCATGCCAAGATTCACATCATGATCTAGTATCAGTAATTATTTTTAATGACCTGTTGGCTGACAGTTTGAGTAAGCTCATTCTCAAAATTGTTGAAAGCAAAAATTGGGAAACCAAGTAGTCTCAAAAGGATTCGTTGCCCAGTTATCACCCTTTCATTTACTGGGAAGTAGACCAAGAGGCTTTGCAAAGATTCATCAGTGACTGCTAATTTCACCTGTTTTTTTTTTTTTTTTTTAACTTAAAGTCACCTTGTTTAACCCAGAAATATGAAGAAGTCATTGGGAAGACAAAAATAATATTAGTTTCAATATAATTTAGCCAATACATGCTTTAAATATATTTATATAAATAAATACACACCCACACCCACATGTGTATAGTTAAACCTTAGAGATGAAGATTTAGGGTAGTCAATAAGTGAATAATATCAGATGATTCGGTTGCAAAGCAGTTCTCGTCAAGCTGTGGGTAAAATCAGACGTGCTTTCTATCAGATAAAGTCTAACACAGTTTTTAATTTCAAATAAGTTTTAATTTGCATTTTGAGGAAAATTTTTTTAAATGGTAAAAAGAAATGATATGACAGATTACTAAAAGCAGTTTAGTCAATTTTGAAACATTGTAGAATTAATAGAATTAATCATATTTTGTAATAAGTTATAAAACCATAATGAATCTACTGTGTTTCTTATTAGTTTATAGGAATGCCATATAATGGACACCTAAAATTATGAGCTATTATAAAGTGAGGATTCTGATTAAAAATATGCTGTTTTTCTGGTAAATATGTATGACTGTTTATACGGAACTCTGGCATTTGACTTCTGAGAATAATTAAACAAGAAATATATATATATACTTTCAGAAATAACTACATTAATTTCCAAAGACTTCAGGGTCCAGCTTTGTATTTAATTCTTACATATTTAATCAAAGGGAGGTATATGCTGCTAAAAGTTAATTGTTATAGCAACTAGCATATTTTTGTTGAGGTAGAAAATATTAACTTATGAGGATTGACTATCATTGGAAAAATCACTACATAAATATTGGATAAAATAGATTTTAATGATCTTACTTTATAATGCACACCAAATCTAACTAAATCTCATTTTTGTGAGTTTTTATTGTATAATTTGAAAAATTTGTAAAGCATTGCAATTATACTTAAAAGAATCAGTGTCAGGAATCTTTACGTTTTTGGTTGTTTGAAGATTCTTTTCTTGTCAGTTAATGGGATGTTTGATTGTGATCATAAATGCCCACAAAAACAAATTGTTAATGATTATATTTGGAAACACCAAAAAGTAATTTGTTGTGTTTAATATTTACCAGTGTCATCTTTGCCTCAATGGCACCAGTTCTTCTGCTCTGAAATGTATCCTTTAACCGTGGTCCCTTGAAGGAAGATGTGTGGTTGTTACATTGTATAATATATCTAATTTTATAACACCTCACAGGGAGGGAAACCCTCACTCTCTAGTACATTGTTTTACTTTTGCTCTGTTGCCCAGGCTGGAGTGCAATGGTGGGATCAGGACTCACTGCAGCCTCAACCTGCTGGGCTCCAGTGATCCTCCTGCCTCAGCCTCTTGAGTAAGGTGGGACCACAGGTGCACACTACCATGCTTGTCTGGTTTTTAAATTTTGGAGAGATGGTATTTCACCATAGTGTCCAGGCTGGTCTTGAGCTCCTGGGCTCCAATGATCTCCCAGCCTCAGCCTCCCAAAGTATGGGGATTATAGGTGTGAGCTGCTTCATCCATCCCATTGTTTTACTCTTAAATGAAATACGGATTTGACAGTGAAAGACAAGAAGCCCTCCAGTGAATGTCTGTTGTTTGAAAACTTCCTTGAAAGCAGCAGGTCACGTGGTGGTTTCTTCGGTGGATGCATGGGAGTGTTTACAGGTGAGGGGTATGGCTTTCTCTTGGGAGCTATGAGGTCTGTTGAGAAATAGTAAATGGGAAAGGAGAATCTACCTGATCCTAGCCCGGAAACGGGTGCCCTTTGGCCTGTCAGTGTTCTGTACCCCTGAATTTCCATAGCGGTGGAGTGTGGCTCTGTTGGGTCTCTCACCTCATGCTAGGAATGCTGGAGCTAGGCCCTATGGCCCAACTTTGATCTTTCTGGATAAAGACCTGAACACTTGCAAGTGTGACATCCTCCCCTGCAACCCACCCCAAGAGGCAGAAATCAAGCTGGTGAATTCTGGTTTACAATAGAGTAACTCAATTCGGGTCTTAGTCTGTGACTTTGGCAAATACTGTGTGTCTCTCTGCTCCTGAAATCAAAACAGATAGTTCTGACTTAAAGATAATTTAGACATTAAGATTTTATGAGTCATTAATAATTAAATGAACACTAAACAAAGGCATGTACTCCTCATTTGACCTGAAAGAATCTTGCAAAACAATTAGTTTCCCATGATATAACTAAATGTTTTGGACAGTGGGTAGTTTCCGGCTGAATCCACACCTTATTCCAGGAAGCAGAACTTTGAGAGAACAAGAAGCAGACAGAGTTGCAGAGATGCTTAACACACACTGCATGTCATCAAGCCACTTACTATGTGACAGTCACCTTTTCAGTTGGGTGGTCTTTCCAACTTGTCTCTAATGGGAAGCAGGTGGGTGGTGTTGTCTTATTACATGGATCTGGAAACACTGGTTAAATAGTTGGTTCAGGCCCTAGCGGAAGTGAGAGTGTGGGTTTCCCCCGAGTGAGTTCTGCAGTGTTGGCAAAGCTTTTGTAATGCACTACCGAGGAAAATGACGAAGCACGGGGAATGGATGCTTATCCGTTTTACTAATATTAAGTCAAGTTTCTTTTTTTTTTTTTTTTTTTTTTTTTTTGAGACAGAGGCTCGCGCTGTCGCCCAGGCTGGAGTGCAGTGGCCGGATCTCAGCTCACTGCAATCTCCACCTCCCGGGTTTGCGCCATTCTCCTGCCTCAGCCTCCCGAGTCGCAGGGACTACAGGCGCCCGCCACTTCGCCCGGCTATTTTTTGTATTTTTTAGTAGAGACGGGGTTTCACTGTGTTAGCCACGATGGTCTCGATCTCCTGACCTCGTGATCCGCCCGTCTCGGCCTCCCAAAGTGCTGGGATTACAGGCTTGAGCCACCACGCCCGGCCTTGAGCCACCAAGTCAAGTTTCTCCTTAATTTTTCTTCGGGAAATATAACAGTGGCATTTATCAAGTATTTTAGGAATGTTTGTACATAAGGATATTTATAATGTGCTTTGAACGGGACTGAAGAAGATAATAAGGTGTGGGGATTATCTGAGGTCAATTCATTCATCAGTGGCTGTTCCCAGGGTGAAGGGTCATCCAAAACGGAGGTCTCCAGGGTATGCACACCTGGAGGGTGGAAAGATGGTCCCCTGGATACCTAAAGGAAATAGTGGAACTTTTTCCAAATATGATAAATGTTTCCTGAGGAAATAAGAGTGTATATATACAAAGAATCCCTGAAGGCGTATTCATTAAGGCATTATTTGGAGAAGTAAAAAACTTGGGAACAACCTAAATACCCGACAACAGAGAGTGGATTAAATCCTGGTAAATTCATGTAATAGAATGCCATATAGCCACTAAGAATGATGACAAGAATATTTAAGAGTGTGAGATAATCACAAGATGGTGATGTGGGACAAAAACTGGTGACAAAATCATTCGTATAGGATTATGCTGGTACTACTTAATTATTTTAACATGTTTATTGAAAAATCTATGGAAATGTATGGAATACAAACCAAAATATTAACTGGTTATTTATAGGTAGTGGATTTATTGTTATTTTACTTTCAATTTTTCTGTATCCGGCTTTCTTGAACATGTTTATATATCCATCTTATGAGAGAAAGTTACTTAAAATAGCTATTATGTGAGTTTTGAATCCATGAGTGTTTAACTCAGTAAGGAAGGAACTGTGATGATTTTGTGAGTATGTATGAATTGACTGGCAAAGAGTGACGCTCATTTCCTACTTCTGGAAGCCAAAAAGTGAAAGAGGAAGATTTCCGGATGACAAAACTTACCTCAATTTTTCTTTGCTTTGCAATGTGTAAAACACAAAACATACAAAATGTAGGTGTGAAAATGCATCCCCGTGTGTTTTTTAAAACAGATCGTATCCTTAGCCAGTTGTCTTTTAATCCTCATTTGGCTGGCTTTTCCTCTGGAATTGTTTCTTTGCTGAAGTGTTAATGGATTGGTTAATTTGTGAGCAGCACTCCTAATTGTATTAAATCTCTACAACCTTATTAAGCATTTGTGCAGAATTAGATCAGAGAGCTTGGAGAAGCAGCTTGCCAGTGGTCTGAGGGAGGGAGTAGGGGAGAGCCAGGCTAACAAGTGAGTCTGGGCCACTAATTGATATCCCTAAGTCCCCCACTCCCAGAATAAAACAACAGACTAGAAACCCCACCACTAAAAGTTCAGTATTCTAAAGCACATAGAGCCGCTTCTGTGCTGTATGTTTAAATGCCATTAAAGAGAGAGAAAATGCAAGCCAACATATTCTTTTTCCTTTTATTTGAGGGAAAAGAAATGATAATTAACATAAAGAATTAACGAAAATCTCCAGAGTGCTAGGTTTTTAATTCTGGTTGCTTGTGTTTATATTTAGACACCAGCTTCAAGAAAGGTATTTAAGGTATTCTGTGCTTAAAGAAAGAGGAGGAAACAATTTCAGGAAATATAATTGAACCGTGTTTATTTTGAAAACAAAAGATAATAAATAGTCTGAAATATACTGACTTGTATGAACCGTGATTGACAGCTGCCTTCTGCATGTGAGGGAGGTGAATTCAGCACCTGAGGATGCTGGCTGTGTAACTGAGAAGTGGGGATGGGGAGAATGCATGATGAGAGACTGATACCAACCTCTGGTGGCTCTCCCTGTGTCTCCCGTTGCTTATACCTGTCTGCTGATAATTCTGTTCCCAAAAAAGTTTGAAGTTTGTTACTCAGCATTATCACAACAGTAATGGAACTCCCAGTAAAAATTTTAGGGACCCGTCGTTTGATTTACAGTCATTTATTGCATTACGTATTTTAGCATTTTTGAAGTAAGAGATACTGTAGTTCTGTTAAGGATGAAAACCAGTTCAAACCCATAAGCAGTCAGACTTATTTTAAATTGGATAGTACCAGAGGTTTTAAGAGCCACCCAAGGCCAGGCGCGGCGGCTCACGCCTGTAATTCCAGCACTTTGGGAGGCTGAGGCGGGTGGATCACGAGGTCAGGAGATCGAGACCATCCTGGCTAACATGGTGGAACCCCGTCTCTACTGAAAATACAAAAAAATAGCCGGGCGTGGTGGCGGGCGCCTGTAGTCCCAGCTACTCTGGAGGCTGAGGCAGGAGAATGGCGTGAACCCGGAAGGCAGAGCTTGCAGTGAGCCGAGATCGTGCCACTGCGCTCCAGCCTGGGCAACAGAGCGAGACTTGTCTCAAAAGAAAAGAAAAAAAAAGAGCCACCTGAAAAAATAGAAAAATAAAGATGCAAAATGGTTTTTGAGGTTTTACATAATCCATGTTTCTACAGGCGACATGGGTGCTAGGAGAGTAAAAATAGGGCAGATAGAACAAAATGTAAAGAGTAGGCAATTTTGCCTTTTCAGTGCTTTGGAAGCTCTAACTCATCATATATTCCACTTACCAGGTCAGGAGGGCCATGGGGATGCCCCAAGGGTGTCATCAAATGCTTTCCTGCCCTCTACCACTCTCTCAGGACTTTCCTGGTCCTAAGCGGAGCTGTCAGGTCTCTGCCCACTTGCAGAGGGGAAAATCACTCCTGTCTCCTGAGGCTACCCCAGGTATGTGGTGCAGAGCTCCCTGGTGCTATCTCAGAAGCATTAGAGGAAGAGGCTCCTTAGTTAACACTTCCCTTACCCTGGGGCTATTATGAGGTTCATGTGATCTTTTTAGTCAGCAGGGTCCTAGAATTGGGAGGATAAAAACTGGAGTGTATGCTATAAAAAAGGGATGATGTTGATAGAGAAAGTTGTCAAGAAAGAGCAGCATTCCCAAGGTTTGATTGATGAATACAAAGGCAGGTATGTGTGTACACATTCAAGTGTGTGAGCTGGGGCAAGATTGCTGAACCGAGAGAGAACATAGCCCTTTGCTTTGGAGGCCTTCCACAGTGGGCTGAAGGGAGAATTGGAGGTTCTGTCCATATGTATGAGAGGTGAAAAGGAAAATGGCTTCCATTACAACCTGGATTAGAAAAATGTCTAGACATGGCGGCAGGTTTCTTCTGTTCCTTTCAGATTTTCTAGGTCTTTGTAACAATTGAAACACATTTCAGTCAGTTAAATATATAGGATATTTTTGCAATAAAATCGGTGGCAAGGAAAGTGTGCAAACTGACTGCTTAGTTAATAATTGCTGGTGTGGAGCGTCTCTTTGCTTTTTCCCCCTTAATTGGTTGAGTATTAATAAACTCATGGTTTGTTTCAAGGGCACAGCTAGTTTTTAATGGTCTTACCGAAATTTCAGGAAGAAAGCTAAAGAATTAACATAATAAATAATTATTGCTTCCAGGGTTTTTTGTCGTTAAGATAATAAAATGTTAAAAAGCAAGCCACTTGAGCGGAAAGTAATTGCCCTGATAAGCACCACACAGGCAGCATTCACAATAAAGCAGCCCTTCCCTCAATGTCAGCCAGATTTGCGTCCCACATAAATGCTTCCTCACATTATGGAAATGTACTTTTTCTATCAACAGAGTAGAATGAAACTCCAGGCTTCTAATTAATCTTGGCTGACGTTTGATTTCATACCCAAGTTAAAGGCAAGAGGCGGTGGAGCTTCCCCCATGTACATGACCACAGGCAAATCTCTCCATTAATGTCAAATTGCATCTGTGCATCTTATTGTCACTGCCACATGTCAGTCATTAATGCATTAGCAATCACTTACGTCCACTTTCTACCTGCTGGCTCCCTGCTTGAGGAAATGGGCATTGCAGGAATTTTACTTTGCAAGCCTTTAACCTTGAACTTCTGGATTAATGACATAAAGAGCTTACTCAGATATAATGCTTTACAGATTTCAGCTTGCCTTTGCCTACACTGCACATTGTAAATCTCAACAGCTTGGTGAAGAAGATCAGACACCCACCCACAGTTTACAAATGCGGAGAGCAAGACTTAGAAAATCTACATGGCTTTTCTGAGGCTTCATGGAAAGTAAGTGGTAGAGCTGGGATTTGAACCCAGAACTTCTTAGGTCCAATGTAATATCATTTTCCCTAAATGGATTAGAGAGCTTCCTGAGGGTAGAATTAAGTAGCTTTGTCACTCTATACAACCCTCTCCCTTCTTCCCCAGTCAAGTTTCTGTTGATGTTAAAGCAGCAGTAGACATTTTTGACTGGAAAAAGCAACAAATTCAAATTTATAGACAAAATAGTAAAGTCAGTTCCATTTAAATTATTCGAAGTGGATTAAATTATTAGAAAAGATAAGAAAATTGTGCAGGCGTGGTGGCTCATGCCTGTAATCCCAGCACTTTGGGAGACCAAGGTGGGTGGATCACCTGAAGGCAGGAGTTCGAGACCAGCCTGGCCAATGTGGTGAAACCCTGTCTCTACAAAAATACAAAAATTAGCTGGACATGATGGCAGGCGCCTGTAATCCTAGCTACTGGGGAGGCTGAGGTGGGAGAATCGCTTGAGCCCTGGAGGCGGAGTTTGCATTGAGCTGATATTGCGCCATTACACTCCAACCAGGGACAGAGCAAGACTCTGTCACCAAAAAAAAAAAAAAAAAAAAAAAAAAAAAAGAAGGGTAAGAAAATTACTCACATCAGGGTGAAGAAGAAAGGTGTGTGTATCGCTCATTAGATGTTGGTCTTAAGCTCCCCTGCTATCCTGCAGAAGGGGATGCAGAAAGCCTTTGTCTCAGAGAGAAACCATTTTCCTTGTTGCTACTCTGAGGTTTCCACCCGGGGTTTTATGTCAGAAAGTTGGACAATGGAATGGGTGATGCTCTTCTCATTAACAGTTTTCTTGTCAATATGGCAGATTAATGTGTGCTTTTAAAAAAATCTGGTCTCCAAATTAAAGGAATATCTTGAAAACAGTTGAGTGAAGGTAGTTCTATGGGAGGCAAAGATGGTGTATAACTGATTTGATTTAGAAACAAATCAGCCTACCTCGCAGGGTAAAAAATAACTTCTTTTAAATGATCATCCTCAAAGCCTGCTTCTCGGGACTGAGTTTTCACAGTGGGGACAACAGTAGTACTCTTGAAGTGTCTTGGAGTTCTGGGGTCTTTCTGGCTAAGGGTGTTGTAGAATCACCTTGGCAGCCAACGTGCCACTCGTTGAATGGCTCCTTCAGTGACATGCCAGGCCGGATGTTGACAGAAGGCAAGCCTTCTGGGATCTGTTGTGATCCCAGAACTGCTGCTGTTGATGAAGGCAGGGATGGCTTTTGCCTGGAATATTTTAATTTCCATTTACCTTGAAGCCAGCATGAGAAGCATGCCTGGAGTATTTTGGAGCAGGTGTTGTGCAGGGAGCCATTATGGCTATAGGAAAACTTTAGGAAGGTGCCCATGAAGTATCAGAATCTAAGCAACATCGATGCTTTCCTGATGTGCCTCTGAGGAGGAATTGGCAGCAAAATGCACCTCTAGGTAATGAGACAGATTGACCTGAGGATGGAATGGCTTTTTTATTAGCCATGTAAGTGTTGGGGAATGTCTGTCAAACAGTGATTTTGTTCTGGCATAGTTAATGTTGGGCCTTTTAGGGGGACAATAATGAGATGAAGGTTGTTTGGTAACATTGCTTTATGATAATGTCATCCTAGGAGACTTAGCATTGTAAGGGAGGCCCAGCATGTCAAATGCATTTTAGTCTACAGTGAAGTCTCAGGTGGCTACATTAAAAGCAGAAAGTGGTGGCACAGACTTCAATAGTAATGTTACTCTATCTGCATTTTAATATGTTTACTATCAGCAATAGATGAGGATCTTCATATTGATATTATTATGACTACTTCTTGTGTAATTTTTGCATCTTTGCCCCACTCTGCTGTTCATCTGAGAATATTTGAATTTGTGCACAGCTGAAGCCATTTGAGGCTTGCCTGTCTGATTATTTACGTAGAACAAATCACCCTAAATATATTAGTGGCTCTCTGCCAAACTGCCTTCCAGAGAAATGGTACCCATTTATATTCACACCCCTGAAAGATGGACCAGAATCATTTGAATCTTTGCCCACTTGTTTGACAAAAGATGATTTTCTTGAAAAAGATGGAAAAAGTATTGGTAAGGTTTTTAGGCATTTGTGTATAGTAGTAGACCCTTATCTGCAGTGGTGCTTTCCAAGGTTTCAGTCACCCACAATCAACCCCCGTCTGAAGCTACTACATCCCTACCTTTGGGCTTTGGGGCCCTTATGAAGTGAAAGATATGAGTGACTTGAGCACAGGCACTGTAATACAGCGACAGTTGACCAGAGAACCGAGTCAGCTACTAAGTGACCACTGGGCAGGGAGTGTAGACAGTGTGGATCCTCTGGACACAGGGAGGAGTCATGTCCTGGGTGGGACCGAGTGAGATTTCATCACGCTACGTAGAACAGTGAGCACTTTACAACTTATGAATTGTTTGCTTCTGGAATTTTCCATTTACGTCACAATGCCTTGTCTTTCACCTCACTTCATCTTATCCCATAGGCATTTCATCGTCTCACATCATCACAAGATGCAGGGTGAGTACAGTACAGGAAGGTATTCAGAGAGAGACCACATCCACATACTTTTATTATGGTATTTTGTTGTAATTGTTCTATTTTATTATTAGTTGTTAATCTTTTACTGTGCCTACTTTATAAACTTCATCATAGGTATGTGCATATAGGAAAAAACACAGTATATATAGGATTTGGTACTGTCTGCAGTGTCAGGGATCCACCAAATAGGTCTTGGAACCTATGTTTGGGGTACAAGGTGGGGACTGCTGTATGTTTATTGCCTTTTCCTTTGCTACTGGAGTCATTATTTGATTTGTTTTGTTAAAACTCTTTGTAGAAATGTCACTCACTCCTTTCCTTCTCTTCAAAGTATTTTCCCTTACTTTCTCTATTTATCTTTTTTTTTTTTTTTTTTTTTTTGAGACAGTGTCTGTCTCTGTCACCCAGGCTGGAGTGCAGTGGCACAATTTCGGCTCACTGCAACCTTCGCCTCCCGGGCTCAAGCAATTCTTGTGTGTCAGCCTCCCCAGGAGCTAGAATTACAGGCACGTGCTACCACACCCGGATAATTTTTGTATTTTTAGTAGAGACCAGGTTTTGCCATGTTGGCCAGGCTGGTCTCGAACTCCAGGCCTCAAGTGATCTGCCCTCCTCGTCCTTCTAAAGTGCTGGGATTGTTGTGCCACTGTGCCAGCCTTCATTTATCTTTTAATTCATAGCGTTTTTGTACCATAGAGAAACTTAACTGTGTGCACATGTGTGGTAAAGGGGGAACGACTGACTACTTTTATGAGCAGCAGTAGAGGCCTTGGTTCATGGGAAGACCTCCAGAGGCCTTGAGGTATGAAGTGGGGCTGGTGAGAGAATGCTGTTCTCTCTGTGTTCTCTCCTGGTCCCTTTGCTGGGTCTCAGACTTGGATGCTAATCGTTTCTTTATCTTTCGGATCAATATTGTCATGGGAGGTAATCCTTCCCCCAAGTGGACAGATTCTTGACTTACTAGAGTCAGTTTTGTTACTCTCTTTGGCATGGGAATTTAATTACGTATTTAAGTGGGAAGGTGTGAACAGGATGAAATTAGACACAGATAGGGAGCCACTGCCACAACCTGAGGTCAGCTGCAGTTTCCTTAAAAAGTCACTTTTTTGCCAATAAAGTTTCCGTCTCTGCTTCTCCCTTCATGTATTCCGCTCATCTACACTAAGCTGGGTAGGCAGGAATCATGAAGTGGATTATGGAATGTCCAGTGGGTCTGGATACATAGCTCTCATATCCATTAATAGCCTGCATTACAGATTTTATGTAAAGTGTTAGTTTTAATGATGTAAGCGTTAGAAACCACACTATTTGAAAGAGAATGCACATTTGCAAAGAGAATACACAAGTAGTGGATAGGTGAAAAGCTTACTCCCTAAAACTATCCAGATATGGATAATTCAGGGTCATCTGTCAGGCCATTTATAAATAACTCATATTAACATTAATCAATCGTGCAGTGTTCCAGACCTGAAACAATGCATTTAAAAAATGCATTGCATTTCCAAAAATGGGATATTTTGCGTTTAAAAAATTGTTCATATAGATAGAGTCCTCTTGAAATTAGTGGGTTTTAGGTATAAATTTAGATCATATTTGTGAATGAAACCAAGGCCAATAAAAAGAACTGTGTATTTAAAACTACAACAAAATGAAATTCTTTTTATCTTAATCAAAATATGTATTGGTCAGTATTTCTTATTCCAGAGCTCCGAATTACCCAGGAAATCTTTGGTTTCCTAAAACTCAAAATGTTTATTGCCAATAGCTAAGTAATATTTTGTCGTAAACAGTGTGGCTCAAAATTATGATCCTATGTTTATGAAACTGAAATCTGACTTAAGTGCTTGTGATTGTGTTTCTAGTTATACATACTTTCATAGGAATGAAAGCAAAGCATAATTCTGAGGTTCAGACAAACATGTTTGGTAGTCATTGAACTACTGAGCATGTCTACATGTGTTTATTGATCATCTACTGCAGGCTTAGTCTTTATGCTTAGTTCTTAGGGATGCAGGGACAGAAATTAGGTGCTCAGAATTTTCTAGAGCCAAATAACATTATTTTTAAAATAGTGCAAGTCTGGGTGTCCTTTTATAACAGGGTTTCTAACTATAGTTCAGCTTTGCTGTATTAATAGTATTGTTGATGTCAGCACTTTCTTGGAAGAAGTGTTTTTTGCCTATTCAACTTTTGCCTCATGTTAGATTTTTTCTTTCTGCTAAACATTACTGTTATCTTAGTGTTTTTTTTTTTTTTTTTTGTCGTTGTTGTTGACTGGCTGTTTGGCCTGAGACTTTAGTTCTGAATTCCCTTTTTTTTTTTTTTTTTAAAGCAACATAGAATAAACAAGCAACTGTGTGTCCCTTGGCATGGTAGCCAATTTAAGGTTCATACCCACTTAATAGTAAAGTCTCATTCCTAAAGGATATAAACTCTATATTTCTTGCAAGGATGCTTAAAGAACTGAGCAAATCTTCAAGCATTAGCATCACATTTTAGACTAAATAAAGATACTCTCTTTCATTCTCATTTTTGTCATTCCCAAACATGCTCTGGCCTTCTGTGGCATGAGTAGTTTAATCAAGTGTTTAGAATTTCTTGGCCTCAACCACATTAGAGGAATTTAACTCAGCTATTGTTGAGAAGAGGTAATTCTGTAGTCACTACTAAGGTTTTGTAAGTGTTATTGTTAAGAGCTGTAAAAAGAAAAGGAACTTTGAAGTCTTTATTAAAAATAAGATGAACTCATTGTGTTTTATGTATGTTCTCAGATATAGTTAAAATATTTCAAAATTACTACAGGGCAATTTTCAAGCTTAAAATAAAAGATGGCTCACTACCCCTGGACAGGTTGAATTTGTAATTCACAGCTGAACTATTAAAGTTAGCATGCAGAGTATACTATGAGAGTTCATGCCGGTCTAAATAGTCTCAAATAATTCTTTAATTTGTCTCTACAACTGTAAGTTTACTAAAAGTACTCTATGGAAATTCCACTATCTAATGCAGGTGCTTCCAACTTTTGCTGGGACCCTTGCTATAACCCCCGACTCAGTTCAGTGCGAGCTCCCAGCAGCGCTCATCATTTCTTTCTGTAGCTTAAGTCTGTGCATGCTCCCAGTTGCCACAGCAGAGTTTCTGCAACCCAGGGTTCACAGGATCATCTGGGGATGCTTATTCAAATGCAGCACCCTGCTACATTTTTCATTCCAGAGGCTAACATGCAGCCCAGGAGAATCTGCCACTTACAGAAGCCACCCATGTGATAGAAAGCCTTCTTGAGGGAAAGCAAAGGGCTGTTTGTTATGAAAGGCTGCTCTTGGACTTCCTTCTTGTGGCACCTCCTGAGCTGGGGACTCTGCACTGAGCATTCGCTACTCTTGAAGCACACTTGACTTTCCCCTTTCACCCTAGTTCTCTTGCTTAGGTGCGGAGTGGGAGCCATCCACCTTGCTCCTGGGATCTTCTACATGCCTTTTACCGTCTAGTTGCACATCACTGCCGTTGCACCCTTCACCTGTAATGCACCCAGCTTTGGTGTAAAGTCAGTTGCTGTCTTAGCTGTTCTCATAATGCTTGACCCTGCTTTCTTTTCACACTTACTGCAGAGCTTAGGAGCAGGACTCTGGGGCCCACCCATCTGGATTTGAAACCTAGCTCTTCCTGGTCTAGCTCTTTGCTGAAGGGTAAGTTATTTTATCTTTCTGAGCCTGAGATGCCTCATGTGTAGAGTGGGGAGAATAGTGATTACCTCACAGTCTGTTGCAAGGACCAAATGAGGTAATAAACATCCGGGGCTCAGAACAGTCAAGTAGTTAGCATGCCTCGAAGGCCAGCCATTGCCATCATTGTGATTTCTAACATCGGCTTTTTCATGATCGTCCTACAGAGCTCAGTGCAGCCAGAAATCTGGAGGCAGCAATCTTGCCTCGCCTTTCAAATCCAGCACGTAACACACCACTTCCTCCCCCCACCACCCCACAAGTGTTGACTGAATTGCACTGACTTTACTTGCAAATGCATTTCCTGACTTCAGTGTCACCAGACCTCATCAGTCTGTGGCTATCAAATACATTCTGTTGACTTCAGTAACTCAAAAGTCCACGTCCTTGTGACCACCACCTTTTGTGTTGTCTCTCCCCTCTCCCCTCCCTGAAGGACTTGGTTCCCTTGCTCATTCAGCAGTCTCTCCACTCCAGGCCCTGCCCTTCCCCTGCTTCCTCCCTAGCTGCAGGAGGGAGTAACCTGCTGCTGCTGCTGCTGGCTGTGCCACTGTATGCTCTTGCCACCTGCACTGGTAAGCTTGCCTGATGCACACCAGGCTGTGGCCCAAGAGGTGCCTGGAGGAAGATGCCGTGCCCCTCAGTTCCCCTCTGCTGCACTTGTCTCTACCTGGGCATCTAGGTGCTGTCAGGGTTTCAGAGGAAACTGCTCCTGCATCTGCAGGGAGCTCTGCTGGACTGAGAACAGGCTTACCTCCTGAGAAACACAGAACCTGAATTCGTATTTGGAGAAGACAACAATCTTCCAAAGGCTGCGAGCCTGTGAAGCCCTCCCCTGTGTGACCGGGCCCCGGAGCTCCTCTGTTGGTTCGAGATCCTGCGTTGGGGCTGCAGAAGTGGCTGGCCCAGTGGCGTGGCTTTCCTGGGACAGAAGGATCGCTCCACCCTACTGGGGAACAAATGTCCACCTTTCAGGAGACAGAAAACTGGGTGTTGTATCCAAATTACCATTTTTTAGCTCGCAGTTTCTGAACGGTTTCATGGATCTTAAGTCTGAGTTTCAGTTATGCTTTCCTCCCCACTGGCAGTATCTGCAGGAAGGACAGTCCTAGCCCTGGATATTTCTCTGCCCCTTTTTGTTTCTTGCTGTATGAGTCACTACTCTCCCCTGGTACGTTAATTTCCTGGGGCTGCTGTAACAAATGACCACAACCTTGACAGCGTACAGCCACAGAAATTTCTTCTTTCACAGTTCTGGAGGCCAGGTCTGGAGTCAAGGTGTGAGCAGCTGCGCTCCTTCCTGAGGCTCTGGAGAGCCTGTGCCAGGCCTCTCTCCTGGCTCCCGGTGGCTGTTGTGAGCCTGTGGCGTTCCTTGGCTCATAGCTGCATCACTGCAATCTCTGCCTCCATCTTCACGTCACCTTCTCCTCTGGGTTATTCTCTTCTGTGTGTCTCTTTTAAGGATCTTTGTGATTGGATTTGGGGTCTACCTGAATAATCCAGGATTATCTCCATATTGTGGGATCATTGATCATATTTTAAAAGACCACTTTATCAAGTAAGGTAGCATTTTACAAGTTTCAGGAGTTAAGACTTGATGACTTGGGGTGTTCATTATTCAACCTAGTACACCTGGGTAACAGTAATCTACATTCTCGTACATCAGTTGCATTGTACCCATTTCATAAATCTTGTGCCATTTAATTTGGTAATCTGGTTAGTGCTAGGAATTTTTCATATTTAGGGGAGAGAGAATAATAATAACTACAGAAACAGTGTAGTTCCTTGAGCCCCTAGGTATGCTGGGCATCGTGACACACAAATGCTTACACTGGCCTGGGAGAAATGTGCCACCATTATGTGCATTTTACTGATGAGGGGGGTAAAGCCTGGAGCACTTAAGTAACTTGCTACAGTCTGCTTAGCAAGTTGGTGATAGAATCAGCAATGAATTGGCAATCTCCTTCAAGGTCTGTGCTCTTAAAAGTGTTAGACTGCAGAGAGGTGACCTCAAGTCAGAGCCGGGTGGAGACCTTGGTGTAGTAGCTTCTACCACTAAGTTGGTGGTAAGATCTTGGGCAAGTTATCCACCTCTATGAACTTGACTCCATCTAGCACAGTAAAAGGACTGTGAAGGGGGAATTAATAGGGAGGCACAAATTAAAAGAAGACCAGTGAGAAGCTTTGGGCTTGGTTGGATTCGGCTGAATGTAACATTAGATATTTGGGTTATCTGGGAAGTTTGATTGTGGCAGTTTTTTTTTTTTTTTTAAGAGACAGGGTCTTGCTCTGTAGCCCAGGCTGGCGTGCAGTGGTATCTTCATAGCTCACTGTAACCTTGAACTCCTGGGTTAAAGGGATCCTCTCACCTTAGCCTCACCAGTTGCTGCAACTATAGGCACATGCTGCCATGCCTGGCTAATATTTTATTTTTTGTAGGCTTGGGGTCTTCCCATGTTGCTAAGACTGTGGCAATGGTTTTTGTTTGTTTGTTTGTTTGTTTTGTTTTTATAAAGTGTAGTATTATAGAGCATTATAGAAACGTTAAATGGGACTATTATTTAGTTAGTCCCGTTTCTCCTTACACTGTGAACATGGTGCCTTAAAAGTGTTGGAATTTAAAAAAAGCTTGATAATGCTTCAGTGAATTTAAATATTTATATAAAATAGATATACTTCAATACTTGACACTAAAAATATTAAGAGAAAAAGATGAGGTATTATGAAAATGTCTAAGAACGATATATTTGGAATTATTATTGTTATTATTATAATATTTTTTGAGATGGATTCTCACTGTCTTGCCCAGGCTGGAGTACAGTGGCATGATCCCGGCTCACTACAAGCTCCACCTCCCGGGTTCACGCCATTCTCCTGTCTCAGCCTCCCGAGTAACTGGGATTACAGGCACCCACCACCATGCCTGGCTAATTTTTTTGTATTTTTAGTAGAGACAGGGTTTCACCATGTTAGCCAGGATGGTCTCCATCTCCTGACCTTCTGCCTGCCCTGGCTTCCCAAAGTGCTGGGATTACAGGCATGAGCCACTGCGCCCGGCCTGGAATTATTTTAATAATCTTTGGTCATGCTATCAGTTAACTTTATGGTAAATAAATAGTTGGAGTTTAAACTGTAGAGTTTCTTTTGTTGAGATTCATTGCAAAACTGCGAGACTACCTTGCAACTCCGTCTTGGGAGATTGGTCTTGAATCTTTCTGGTAAGTGATTTGGATGTTAAGCTGACGTTTGCAGGACCCCTGCCTGTTAACATCTGCCTGGCCTTTGCCTGTCGGACCTTGACTCTTCTTCCTAACCTGGGCTGAAGTCTACAGGATCCATGTGAGGCCAGATGTGCTCCATGGGGAGAGTCTGGTGGGCAGATCCTGAGTAATGGGCTTCCCATTTCTCTCTCCTTCTCTGCTTTGCTGTCAGAAGTATCTGTTTGTCTGAAGCCTGCTGATTCTTTCTGTTCCTCCAACTTCCTTTCTGTAATGCCAGTTGGTAGCTTTGGCTTTAAAATGGGCAAACCTCCTGCTCTCCTGGTTCAGAATTAGTGATTTTTATCCTTTCAGGGATCATGCCGTGGAACACACAGCAGCCTGTGGAGTCTGCTAAGCCCGGTTCACAATGGAGCATTGATTCCTGCTGCTGTGCGGCACCCTGGCCTCTGCAGCATACACACGCTTGGGCCAGAATGAATTTTCAGGGGGTTTTAGGTCTGACACGCTGGCTTTAGTTTATAGGGGCTTGTGTCTCCCTAACCCCATCCTTTATGAAGTGGGGATCAGTGCCTCACAGATTTTGATGCCAACATAATTATTTCTAAAATCACCACATTACATAAGATGTGCTGTTTTTCTTTCCTCACACAAGAAACGATTTTCATTTGATGTATTGATCAGTGTAGTTACTGGGAATTGAGCCCAATACATTTATTCTTTTATTTGAGATCTGCTAAAATTGTCTCTCCCTTCAGGAGACTGAAAAATGATCCAGGTTGTGAATAAGTTGTTGCAATTCTTTTCATGCCAAGCAGGGCTTTATGCTAAATTTGGGACCTGAGGGGCCAGATTTAGGATCTGGAGGGTTAAGAGTGAGACACAGCGGCTGCCAGGCCACATGCCAGATACAGGAGGTAAGACTGGAGGTTCATGACCAGTTTGGACATAGCTGCTGCTCTGGTAAAACACAAACATCAACAAGCAAAACGTGATTGCTGTGGAATATGTGCTATAATCTAGAAAACGGAGATTCTCTGGTATGGGAAATCCTTGAAGTCTTGGCATTAGTGACAGCACCTGGAAATACTCATTCCAATTCAAATGAGTCTGAAGTGGGCCCTGTAGGGGATGCATGGGGAAATTTGCAAATGGTGTTTGTGCCGGGAATGTTAAGTGTTGATGGTGATGCTGAATTAATGAATATGGAAAGAATGCATATACTCGAGAGGAGGACGCAAACAGCTTTTAAATTTTATTTTGACATTACCTTGCAGTGCAGTGCATGGTTAGCAGTAACTGTATACAGAAAGGGCCACAGTGGATTTGCTTCCTGAAAGATGTCCGGGAGCTGCCGTGTTCACCTGGTGCCGTACTTCCTCAGAAATACAGAAGGAGCGTGCAGCAGCCGGTGAAGGTATACTTCAGCTGCTGTCCCTATTTCTTCTAATGAAGTGTTGGATGGAATGATAAAATAGTGCTCATGTGCTCATATTTGTCTGTGGTAGTCCACAGTAATTTTCAGTTTCTTTGATATAGCTGCTATAGGTCCTCAAAATAGAGTTTTGGATTTTCTTTCTTGGTGCTGACACATTGATACCATTTGGAATATAGAGAAAAACTTTCAGTGCAACACAGATTAATTTTTTAATAGGATCTACTAAGTAAGTTTAATCTCTGGCAGGGATGTCTGATCTTTTGGCTTCCCTGGGCCGTGTTGGAAGAAGAGTTATCTTGGGCCACACACAAAATACACTAACATTAGTGATAACCGGTGAGCTTAAAAAATCACCAAAAAACTCATGTTTTAAGAAAGTTAACAAATTTCTATTGGGCCACATTCAAAGCCGTCCTGGGCTGCATGCCTCCTGTGGGCCGCGGGTTGGGCAAACTTGCTGGAGTATTAATAAATATTGTGAAGCAGAAAGGCTGTGCTTATATAAAATTTTGATGATAAATTCTTAGAAATTAGCTGTATTTATCACACTGATTTTCTTTTAAGAAATCAGCAAAAATGTCAACCCCTCCCCCGCCCCTCCATTTTCCGTTCTAGTACCATACTTCGTAGCAAAAAGTTTTGGGGAAGAAAAGAGATTCTTGTTCATAGCACATCAACATTCTTTTCTCCTATAGATGTGTAAGGGAAGCAAGGTGAAAATGAGGTCGTCTGTTTAAGCTCTGATTGTGGATTGAACCAAATCTCTTCATTTATTTTACAGATTATTTCCAGAGTTATTTTGCAGAGTTCCAGTTGTATGGGATGAGTTAATGTTAAGCATACACTACTTATTTGTAATGTTACATGTTGTATGGACAGCTCTGGTTTTGCTGAGGTTCAGTCATACTGCAGTCTGAGGCTTGTGGTAGTGATTTGGGAGAGGTCTGCTGTGTTGTCAGCCCAGCCCTCCCAGTCCAGCTCTACCAGGCAAGTCCTCCTCTCCTACTTAAGCACAGACCAAGAGCTGACATGGGATTAGGTGATATGTGGGGCCTGATTCCTGCCATTGCAGAGCATGACAGACAGGGAGAGGGTGTGGCTTGAAACCTGGGAAGTGTCTCTGGGGATGAGCCGGATGTAGGAAATCAGGAAGGCAGGGAGCTTTTCTGGAGTCCGTCTCAAAGCAGCCACTCCCTTTACCGGTCTGCAGGACCAGGCAGAGTGGGAAGTGGGAGGTGGCTGCTCAGCACTTTGCTACCTGTTGTCTTTCTGAACTGAAGACTCAGACCATCTTTAAAAGTCCTATGGATCTAGTGGCCTGCACTGGGTGTTTGGAGGAAGACTCCTCTGGTGAATAGTTTAAAGCCAGAGAAACAAGTGGTTGCCACTCCTTGTTCCCTGGGACTGGTAGTTTAGGGGACTCTTAGGATCTGCACAGGTCCAGAAAGAAGCGGCATCTTACTGTGGTTGCTTCTGTGGAGGAAGAGGCATCTTACTGTGATTGCTTCCATGGCTGTGATCTTCGATGGATGCGGCCAGATGGGGAGGAGACAGCAGGGATTTGGCTTCTTTTTCTCCCCTTCCCAGACATGTGCAGTTGGAGAGCTTCTTATCCCAGGGTGGGCTCTGAAGTTAACAGAGAAGGTAAAAATCATTTTTGTTTTGTTTTTTTTCATGTCTGACTTTGAATTGTTGAATTCCTCCAAGGGTAAAGATTCCTCTGTATACCACACGAGCCATAAGCACACAGTCACGTAAACTGCACACTTGATAGAGCATGATGGTGACTTACAGGTCCTACTTAATGGAGGTGAGCGAGGTGGTTTTATGTTATTTGGCTAATTTGTATTTGTTTAAAGGATAACTAGGCTGTTTCTCTTGCCCTTCCTGATCTTTCTAGTTCATAACCTTTTTCTCCAGACGCAGACCTTGGCTTTGGCTGAATGGGAAGGGAGGAATGTCTTGTTTTCTTTAGTCTGCCTTACAGATGCTGGAGGAAGCTCAGTTGTTAGTTTCAGTCCCCGAATTCCCCAAAAAGCAGATTTTAAAATTCTTCTTGGCCTTGGATTTTCTACCTTGTTTTGGTGGAAACTGCTCTATTGGAAGTTGCCTGACTCCACCCAGCTCGTCTGGGGGTTTCCAGAATTTTACTCGTACCCCATCAGATTTGCTCTTCTCCTGCTTGTAGACACTCAGGTGCCTAACCTGGGAGGTTTTCATGGGAACTTTGCAAATGCCTTCAGAAAAGTGGAGAAGGAATTGCCGTTTATTTAGTACGCAGTGTGTGCCAGGCCCTGGGTGCAAAGTTGCCAGTGTTTCTTCATCAAACATTCTCACCAGCTCCTTAAGGGAGCTTAAATTAACACGATTTTAATGATGCAGAAACTGAGATCTGAAGCTGCAAGGAATAGAGATTGCTTAAGCATGTTTATTACAGAAATTCTTACTGCAACCAGTTGCTGGTTTCTTTTCTTCACTCATTGGCATGTGGAAAAAGCCTGTTGATAAATTGTGGTAAGAACGACTGGTGTGCTTGGGTGTGCCGAGTTGTCTCTTCTGCACGTCTCTCTCCTAGTGAGGGAGGCAGCTAGCCTAGCCTAGGGTTAGGCTGGAGCTTGCACTTGGGAGCTATATTTCTGGGTTCAGATCTTGACACCACAGGCCTTCTTGTGTGACCTCAGATAAATTACTTAACCTCTTTGTGCTTCACAATTAGTGATGTTTGTTAAATAAATCAAGTAGGTGAGTACAGTTCTAGTGATCTCGTACCACTGAAGGGGGTAAAGATTTCTCCTGCCTGTGCCAGCTTTATCTGGCAGAGGACAGGGTTATGGAGCCCTCTCTATGATACGTGCTAGGCTGCTGAGTGCTAAGATGTCACTTTCCTAAAATAAGTGTCCTGGATGCCGTAGGTAAGCCGTGCATTCCTCACTCCGCCTTCCTCGGAGCACTGCTCATCCTCTCTTCATGTATCAAAGTCCCCCACACTGAACACGATTTCCTTTTGCCCCGCTGTCTGATATTTAATCCTGAATAGTGGGGGGGGGTGGGGTGAAGAGTGTGGAGTGGGGCAGTAGCCAGCTTATTACAGCGCCAGCGTTACCAGCTGCCTGTGTGGTGGCCTTTTAGGGGCATCGGGCCCTCCTGCTCTACGGGATCTCTGTCCCACCTGTTGCAGTAGTGAGTGAAACCTTAAAGCCTTTCATTCCCTGGTCAGACAAGATGCTGGGAAGGCAGTGTCCCTGGGAGAGGCATCAGGCTGACTGATATTCACATCAAAGGAACGAGCAACTCCTTTCTGAGTAGGCTGTTTTAGAGATGACAGGATAGACATACCTTGAGAGTATTGAGATGACTTGGGAAAAAGAGGCATGGGTAGTCTGGAGATACAAAGAATACTTTTTTCGGATTCAGGTTTTATTTGGGGCGAGCATGCTTCTGCACACTCCTGACTTCACACAGATTCAAATGGAGCTTGTCCAGAACAAAGACGGTTTCTACTAATTTTTTACATTCCATTTTTATGAAACATTCTCAGAGTTCCAAGGGAGAGAGAATCCTGTTGTTCTGTGAGATTACATTAAGAACCACTATATTGGTTGTCTGATTTTCTTTTTCTTTCCTTTGAAGCTCTACATTGATCTCTGGAATTAACGTGAGTGAGCTTTTGAGGTCTCTAAAATGAGAATCGGAAGCACCTGGCTCCCTTTCAACCCTGAGAAGTTGAATGAAATTGGTGTGGGGATATCTGTGGAGTCAGATTTCCTTTAGCTATTTCATTTAACCCCTTGAGCCTTGAGCTAAAGGCACTGATTTTGTTCATGAGGGGTCTGCTCCCAGTCCTGGGTCCCATTCCTGAGCCATGCTGGTGAGATGACCGGGGACTACCACACCCAACTGCCCACAACTGTCTTCAGGAAGTTGGAGAATTAGAATAGTATTGTCTGCTCTGAAACAGCCTGGAGAATTTTAGAGCGCTCTGGGAGCAGGGGTGGGGTATGGGGTAAGGGAAGATGTGATGAAAGAGTAGCCTTTCCCAGTTAGAACAGATGTAGGAAGAGAGCAACCCCAGAAACATCTGGAAAACTCTTCCAGTGCAGGCTAGTCCCTGTGCACCCGATAAGGTCGACTGATCAGAGGCGGCGGAGGCAGATGTCAGGGTCAGCTATCTGGGATGCCCTTCATAATTCCTGTTTTCTTCCCCAGGGTATGTTTGTGCTATTATTAAATGATTACACATGCTTGTTCATTCCTTCCTAGTGTATGCTTTCTAGCTAGTGTCATTTGAAGCTAAAAATAAGTCTGGTCCTTAGAGTTCCTGAGATTTTTCTGCCCAACCTTCTGTCTTTCTCTTGAGATTTGGTTCTTCTCATATTATAGTGAAGTTTGTCCTCCTGGTCTGTCTTTGCATGGCTGTAAACGATGGGAGATTCTGGATGATGAGACGAAGTTCCCAGCTCACTACACAGCTATAACCTGCATAGGGGGACAGTAGCATAGGTAGCCCTGTGGCAAAGCGTTGGCCTGGGGGACAGGCCTAGGTGCTCACTGTCTGGTGCTTTAGGGAACCATTTCCCCTTTCAGAGAACCAGAGTCCTCTTGCATAGAATGAGATCATGGAATAGCAGTGCATTCTAGAAACTGCCCCTCTCCCTTTTTTTTCTTTTTTCTTTTTTTTAAAGGCAAGCCCGGTCTTCAAACAATTTTGTACGGAATCTCAGTTTAAGAAGGTATTTACTGTCCATGGAACTGACAACCATTGCACTCCCCCTTCTCTTCATTTGCTGATGTGGTTCCCAGGCATGCCTGCAGTTGAGGGCAAGATAGTTTCTGATCTACTGCCATTGGAGGATCCCCCAAACCCTGTGAGCTCTGGAGTTTCTGATTACTGCCCAGGGATGGCCATTAGCCTTGAGTTAGGGAGAGTATTTGCACAGAGGTGAGAAGGTAGTTCCCGTGCATTTCTAAAGGTTTAGGGGGAACTGGCCTCACCAGATGGTGAGAATTTTACTAGTGATAATTTTACTAATTACTGATAATGAGAATTTTACTAATGCTAATGAGGGACACTTCCCGTGTTTCTGGTGATAAGAGTTGTGACAATATTGTTTCCTTGGGAAAGTCCTAAACAGATGGCTTACGCTATTCTGTTAGTGGAAATTGGAAGACATTTTCATGAAAGTGATGATTATATTACAGACATCAACAGGGAGACCCATTAGATAAAGTGGGATAGGAAAGAACAAGACAACCCCTATTGGGCATTTTGACAAGCTGATAAGGTAAATGGTCATTTTAAGAAAGGTCTCAAAGACTTCTTCAACTAGAAAACTTCTTATGCTGACCTTGAAATTAGGGCAAACTGACAAGAACAACTTATTTGATAGGAATTGTTGGTTTTTGCACAGTAGTTCTAAGTGAGGGTCTCAGACTTGGATTCCTGTGATTATTCTCAGCCAACATGAATTTCATGTAATTTTTAAACTGTAAAATCTGAATGCTTAAAGTATTTTCTATCAGTTGTGAAAGTCTGCTTTAAAATTTTTTTTTTTCTAGTATTATGTCAGTGTTTCTCTAAGCAGTGTCCTCCAGAACCCTTTAAGAAGACATTGTTTGGGTCCTTGATAATTATTTTTCTTTAAAAATTTTCTGAACTTTATTCAAGTTTGAGAAATACAGACTAGGAGACGGGTTGGGGTATAATCATGTGCCACATAGCACTGTTTTGGTCAACAGTGGACCACATGTATGATGACACATATAATCCCATACAATTATAATGGAGCTGAAAACTTCTGATTGCCCAGTGACATCATCGTCTTCAGAAGGTTGTAGCACGATGTGTTATTTGTGTTTGTGGTGATGCTGGTGTAAACAAACCTACTGTGTTATCAGTCATATAAAAGTATTACACAATTCTATTCAGCACATGGTTCTTGATAATGATAATAAATGACTATGTTATAGAGTTATGTATACTTTTAAATTATTATTTGAGAGCTTACTACTTCTACTTATTAAATAAAAAGTAACCTTTAAAAACACCCTCAGGCAGGTCCTTCAGGAGGGATCTAGAAGAAGGCATTGTTATCCTGGGAGATGACCGCCCCATGTGTGTTATTACTGTCCCTGAAGACCTTCCAGTGGGACAGGATGTGAAGGTGAAAGACAGTGATGTGGATGATCCTGATCCTGTGTAGGCCTAGGCTAATGTGTGTGCCTGTGTCTTAGTTTTTAACAAATGAAAAAAAGAAAAACATATATAAAAGAGCTTATAAAATAAGAATATAAAGAAAGAAAATAGTTTTGTAAGTTGTACAATGTGTTTGTGTTTTAAGCTAAGTATTACGAAAGTCAAAAAGTTAAAAAAAAAAGTTTATAAAGCAAAAATGCCACAGTAAGCTAAAGTTAACTTATTAAAGAACTAAAAATATGTTTTAAAAAGTGAATTTAGTGTAGCCTACGTGCACAGCGTTTATAAAGTCTATAGCAGTGTGCAGTAATGTCCTAGGCCTTCCCATTCACTCACCACTCACTCACCAACCCTTCCAGAGCAACTTGCAGTCCTGTGACCTCCATTCATGGCAACTGCCCTATGCAGGTGTACAGTTTTTATCTTCTATACCATATTTTTCTGTTTAGATAGACAGATACTTGCCATTGTCTTACAGTTACCTACACTATTCAGTATGGTCACGTGCTGTACAGATGTATAGTCTAGGAGCAATAGGCCATACTAGCCTAGGGGTATAGTAGTCTTGATATGGTTAGGCTATGTCCCCACCCAAATCTCATCTTGAATTCCCACATGTTGTGGGAGGAACCTGGTAGGAGGTAATTGAATCATGGGGGCAGGTCTTTCTCATGCTGTTCTCATGATAGTGAACAAGTCTCATGAGTCCTAATAGTCTTATGAGGGAGAGTTTCCTTGCACACGCTTTCTTTGCCTGCCGCCATCCACGTAAGATGAGACTTGCTCCTCCTTGCCTTCTGCCATGATTGTAAGACCTCCCCAGCCATGTGGGACTGTAAGTCCATTAAACCCTCTTTCTTTTGTAAATTGCCCAGTGTCAGGTATGTCTTTATCAGCAGCATGACAGCAGACTAATACAACTCTCTACCATCCAGGTTTGTGTAAGTGCACTTGGTGATGTTCACACAATGACAAAATTGTCTATCTATACGTTTCTCAGAACGTGTCCCTGTCATTGACATGTGACTGTAACTGAGACCACAGGTTACAGGAATTCCTCTCACATGTGTTTGGAATAATATGTTTTTTGCTTTGTCTCATTTTTCAGAAGGGAGAGAGAGTAAAGTGAACTAATTTGCATTGTGTATGTGCTCTGTGTGTGTGTCTGTGTGTGTGTGTGTTGTGTGTGTGTGCATGTATGACCGGCAGTCTACTGTTATCATGCTACAGTTTACTTTTGCTCTCTTTTCTGAATAAATGTACAAAATGTATATGGAACCTGTTGTGAAGGTGCTGGTCACATTTTCTGGTGCTTTAAGGACAAGTGATCCTTATTTTGCTTGAGAAATCTTCACGGCCTCATTTTTCACTGCATCAGATAATTTATGTCTAGGTTCTGGACCTTCCTCATGCCAATTTCTTCTTACAGATTTATCGCACTTCCTATGATTTCCCAACATTTTTTCATCAGGCTGGTCAGACCTGTCTCTCGATTGTTCCATGATTCACTTTGATTTTATCAGCCTCAGACCCTTGCTTCATATTAGACCTCTTATTTAAAATGTCTTACCTTCCATTTATCTAAACCCCAGCTTAATTGTTTGGACGAAGTCATAGCTGCCAGTGAATGGGAGTGAAGCTGTACGAAATCATTGAGTTCTAGCCAGGTCCTCCAAAATTGGTTATGTGAGAAAGAGAAGCTGAAATGCCCTTCTCTGTAAGGTTCTCACTCATTTCTGTTGTTTCTTTCATCTTGACCTCAGGGAAGGTGTGATTTCTTTTAGCATTATGTAGCTGAGGCCAGTCACTGCAAGAAGGCTTTGTAAAATAACATGGAACTAATTGGGCTTACAAAGTAGAATGTACTTAGCTCCCATCGAGTAGAAGGGAGGGTTCCCTTCATGTGTTTCTGCCACTCATGCTCCCAGCTCCTATTCTGCTTCCATCTCTCTCTGTGAACAGTTTACAGGCAGGAGGGCAGGACCTGGAGGGTAACAGAAATCGTTCTCTTACCTGGCTCAGGAAACCAGTGTCCCATCTGTGATTCGGTTGCCACTGTAGCGTTGATCCACTTGAGGGCAGATACTACCCCATATGCCTGGGAAGATGGGTTTGCTTTTGACCTCAAAGGACAATTGGAGGGCTCTGAAACTTGGGTCCCTGTGGTAATTCAGATATGATACCAAGCACCCAACAATCCTGTAAGAATGTTGTGTGGAGATTTTGAAGATTGTTGAGTTAAAAACTCCCCCAGTCATTCTCTTCTCTCAGCTACTCTGCACAGTTTAATCCTTAATTATGTTTTGTAATGTTCCCCCTTTTCATACAGTACACGCTCAATAATGCTTTTAGTGATATTTTTTCTTGAAATACATTGAAAATACCGGCCAGGCGCCGTGGCTCATGCCTGTAATCCCAGTAGTTTGGGAGGCTGAGGTGGGTGGATCAGGAGATCAAGACCATCCTGGCCAAAATGGTGAAACCTCATCTCTACTAAAAGTACAAAAATTAGCCAGGCATGGTGGCATGTATCTGTAGTCTGAGCTACTCAGGAGGCTGAGGCAGGAGAATCGGTTGAATCCAGGAGGCGGAGGTTTTGCAGTGAGCTAAGATTACGCCACTGCACTCCAGCCTGTGCGACAGAGTGAGACACTGTCTCAAAAAAAAAAAAAAAAAAAAAAAGAAAAAAAAAATACCCTGAGAGCTGGCACCGTGCTGCCTAGGCAGTTATCCATCAGTAATGGATGATTCCATTGGTTGATTCCAGTACATGGAAAAGGGTGACCCTGTTTGATTAACCTTCTGGGGTCAGCAGATTACTTTTGTCCCTTCCAGTTGGTTTAATTCATGATGATTTTTATTTGTATCAGGTAGATAAATTATAATGTTGCATAGATGGAAAATGCTCTGTTGAATGGAAATCTGAATTTTCCTTATAAGGCTTAACATTCATAGTCTTACTGGGCTGCTAGATAGTTACTGGAAAAAAGAGAATGACATGTTCATGATTTAGTGGGGAGATTGCTGATTTGACTCATTTAGCAATGGGGTCTGCTGGTAGTGCATACATCACAGATAGGAAAAATACTTTTCTTCCACCCTCTCCAGAATAGTTTAGGGTAAGAAGAACCAGAGAACATGTGTTAAATAGAATCCAAGCAAACCTACTAGTTATACAAATGATTTAAGGGTTATTGTGGAAATTTACATAAAACTCAGACTCAGCATAAAACAGTACAAACACCAAGGCCAAATGAGTTACCATAGTAATAAAGTACACACAGGGCAACGTGCTTGTGGTATAGGGAAGGCCGTATTTAAAGTACTTTTGGAATGTCAGTTTCAGAAACTGAAAAAGATGTTAGAAGTTTGATTCTGTGTGATCAAACATCATTTAGAAGCTAATGAACAGAAGGAATATTAAGGTACCCAAGGAATATTAAGGAACCTAAGAATGTTTGTGTTTGAGGTGATTAGAGCTTCTTGCAAGCTTAGAAGTAGAAAGCTAATGATAAGTGATCATAAAAAGAACAAAATAGATTGTTGTAACTGAAGGATTGTCTTTTTCTTTAGAGAAAATTGGATCATTTATAGGTAGCCAATCTGGTTAATAATCTGACTTTTATCATCCCCAACCAAAACATCCAGATGCATTTTGTTGCCTTCCCCTGCCTAATGTGAAATAGTGGTTCAGTATACTGTTCGTTTTTCATTAAGAAATTGTCAGCTGCTGTTGACAAACAGGTAATGAGTTTGACACAGGATCGATGTGCTGTCAGTCTTGAGCACAGGCATGTGTTTATCTTGTAATGTGGCTTCTTAAAGCATGGGCTTAGTTTAAAGAGTTGTTTTTCACGCCAGGGAACCTATAAATAAACTTCATTCTAACAATGATTTTACAAGTTTCCTCAAGTTTTTCAGAGAGATGATCAGTTTTTTGAACTGTTTTACTCTTCAGAATGAGTTTGGAGTTGAGAATTAAACTTTGATACTTCCTGTGGTCCATCCCCCTGGACAACACACACATTATTATAATAACATTTAACAAGTGGCTTTTTTCTATATGTTGACATTTATGTTGATGTTCCCATAGATTACAATTGAGAATTTTTAGGAAGGTTATCTTCAAAATCCTTTGTTGCGTAACTCTGATAATTTTTCAATTTGGGGAGCTGGTTTGATTTTGCCAAAAACGAAAAGCTCATCATTTAAATATAGTTATTTTAAACAATTAATGTAACAATAAAGAGAATTCGGGAACTGTAACAGGAAAAAAAATTGCCCATGATCTTATTATCAGTAAAGCACTGTTACCATTTCTATATTTTTCATTCTCTGTTTTTTAAGGGTCATGGTTAGTTTCGCATGCATGCATGGAGGGGCAGGCTGTAGCAGGAAGAGAGATGGGATCATTCGCTCCTTTGTCTTTGGTGGTTGAGGCTCTCTAGCTGAGCGTAGCTGGCTCTCAGAAGGGCTGTATGTCATGCTACAGAGACTAGGTCCATTCCTCAGTACCTCTCCAGCCCAGTCTGAGGAGCCATCCCTGTCATCTGAGAGGCCTCTGCATTCCTTCGCTGGTACATGGAAGTAGCAGAAAGAACAGGTGCCCTTCTGTCTTCTCTTGAGAAGTCCTCCCCTCCCTTCATGTAAGGTGGCAGGCCTCAATGCTTTTAGCACCAGGGACTAGTTTCATGGAAGACAATTTTTCCACAGATGGGGATGAGTTGGGAATGGTTTGCAGGATGATTCAAGTGCATTACATTTATTGTGCCCTTTATTCCTGTTACTACATTGTAATATATAACAAAACAAATACGTAACTCACCATAATGCAGAATCAGTGGGAGCCCTGAGCTTGTTTTCCTGCAACTAGACAGTCCCGGATATCTGGGGGTGATGGGAGATAGTGACAGATCATCAGGCATTAGATTCTCATTAGGAGCACGCAGCCTAGATCTCTTACATACACAGTGCACAATACAGTGTGCACTCCTGTGAGAATCTGACGCTGCTGCTGATCTGACAGGAGGTGGAGCTCAGGCAGTAATGCTCGCTAGCGGCCACTCATTTCCTGCTGTGCCGCTAGATTCCTAATGGGCCATGACTGGTAGCAGTCTGTGGCCTGGGGGTTGCGGACCCCTGATGTAAGGGAGGGACGTCAGGAAAGTCCAGTTGGGTTCCTGTTAGGATGGTGGTTTTTTAGACAAGGTCTCACTCTGTTGCCAAGGCCGGAGTGTGGTAGTGCGATCACTGCTCACTGCAGCCTTGACCTTCTGGTCAAGGCTGTGATCTTCCTGCCTCAGCCTCCTGAGTACCTGGGACTACAGGCATAGTGCCACCACACCCTGCCTATTTTTAAAATTTTTGTTGAGTTGCAGTTTCACAGGGTTTCTCTTGGGGCCTTGAACTTCTGGGCCCAAGGGATGCTCCTGCCTTGGCCTCCCAGAGTGTACCCAGACACGGTATTTCAGACATGCCACAATGCTGCACTGCAGATCTCACTCCTCACCTGACCTGGGGAGCAGCCCAAGGTCTTGGGATCACTCACCCCTTTCTCTTTGGTGGTTGTGGCTCTCTAGCTGAGTGTAGCGGTTCTCAGAAAGGCCCCGTGTTGTGCCACAGAGATGGGGTCCATTCCCAACTCCCATCCCGGGCACCCCACACTCGTGGGCCCCTTTCTTCTTTGCTCCCATCCCTGGCTTGGTTTCCTGGAGGAACGCCTTGAGAGAAGCTGCAGCGGTTTGTGCTTGTGAGGAAAGCATAGCTTTCAGGAGCTTGTCCTCTGGTCCCCATCCTGCCTGCCTTCCCACTTGGGGTGGGAGGCCTGGGGAGATCTGCCTGTTCTCACTCGCACAGCCAAGCCGATCCTGGTGTCTATTGTTTGTCTGGCCTGCTCTCCTGGCCAGCACCCAGGATGTGCTTTCTTAGTGTTTCCACATGTGAGTGGCTGGATTGGGGTGGGTTAGTCGACGTTGTTCTCACCGTCAGCACCTCTTTGATCAAACAGAAGTACAGAGAGGGAGGTTCTGTATTCACAAAAAAGCAGAAGGGTATTAAACATAACATGTTTGAGTAGATGGCTTAGAAATAGAATTCACAGCAGAATGGCCTCTCTCCAGTGGAGAATAATTCAGGACCCCATACCACAGCATGGTGGAGCATGTTTGGAAGTCACCCACCCCCGTTGTCAGTGGAAGGGCTGAGATCATTATTCTGAGCACAGGATCTTTTTCTAAGAGGATTTTATGGTTTTAAAGGGAGTTTGGAAAAGGGAAATTTGGGAAGCTTGAAGTGATGGGACGGAAATACCGATTTGTAGGTTGAATAATTAGACTCCTCCTCGATGTTCAGGTCCTTGCTTCAGTGTCCCCTGCTTGGTGATTTTCTAGTGGCTGCAATATATGACCATTATACATTGCAGAAGTTATAGTTATTTGTTTAGACACCCTTCTCCTCTGTTAATCTGTAAGCTCTTTAAAGGCATAACCTCCCCTTTTTCTTTTTATTTCCCTGAAGCAATGATTATGCATACAATAAAGATTTATTGAATTGAATCAGATAGTATCTTTTTATTTTTGGGAAAAAACATAGTTTTCCAGAGTAAATTTAGAAGTTATTTACTTAACTGAAAAAATGTAATCCTTAATCAAAAAGCTTAATTTAAGGAGAGTTTGCAGCAAGCAAACCCTGGTGCGTGTGTGTGTGTGTGTGTGTGTGTAATATATATATTTCTTTCTCCTTTCCCCCGGTAGAAGCATTTCGTGAGAAGAGGATAATCATCACCCACATGAGTTAATCTGGGGAATCCTGGGAAGTGGGAGGTTAAGGAATGCTGCATTGTTGAATACATTGAGAGCATTTCTGGTTTCAATTTGGTTTACCTTCCCTTGGTCTAGGAGATCTGGAATGCTGCCCTGGACTTTCGGTTTTGTGTGAATTGGCTCTGAGGAAAAGGACTGCTAGAATTAGCTGTTGGAATGAGGAGGGGCAGAGACTGGGCTCATGAGAAGCGAGTGGACTGGAATCTGTTCTCTGAGATGTTGCCTTGAGTCTGACTTGTTGATGACAGACCCATATTGGAAATATTATTCCACTGTTAATAAGAACATTTTATTTTCACATGCAACTTGTTAAATATGTAGCCAAAAATCCTGAAACAAAACAAACCCCCTTCCCACTCAAAAAACTTTTCTGGAAGTGGTTACTTCATAGTGCACATTTCAATAGACAATTGAATGAAACGCTAATATAAAGAAAATGTTCCCTGAGGGAAGAGTCCTGCGTTAACGGCTTAGAAAGGTGTTGTAATCAACTAAGTTTTCATGCCTCTTTCTTCTTCTCATTACTGCTATTTCCCTTATTCTGATTTACTGATTATTTATTTTCTTGAATAATACATTTTAAAAGAGTATTTATTTCTCTCACTTTAACTCAGATTCATCACAGTTTGAAACTTCTATTTAATGTATTAATAAAATTAGTTTTAGTAGGAGTAGTAAATTGAGGATGTGACAAGCGTATAAATTACTAAAGGCTCAAAACAAAAAGCAATGCAAAAACCCTGAAAGGAAAAAAACCCAAAAATAAATCCCTAAACCCGTTTGCCACATCTACTTACTGTCTTTCAGAACCACATAAGAATCGCAGTTCTGCAGCACCTCTCCTCGTTCTTCTTTTCATAGTTTGTACCCTTTGATTTATGATGCCTTTTACTTCACCCCAAACCCCTGTGACATTTAAGATACATGCTATACAAAATACGATTCCTGGCTAACCAGCTCCATAACCCTTGTTAAGCTTTTTCCATTCTGCAAAGGCAATAGCTCTGAAATATAGAAGTGATTGCATTAAATCCTTGGCTGGCAATTTTGTGTGGGATTGGGTATTGAAATGCAGCAAAGCAAATAATGAAGGCATATGTTTACCTATAATTCTTTTTACCTTGGGAGAAGGATTAAATAGGAACAGTTTGGTTGTTGTCAAATTCTTAACAGTTGCTTTCAAGCATGAAACAGTCCCCGGGCTCTCGGAGGATTTACTCAGCAGTTTGAATAGAGAGGTCTTTACTGCTAATGGAACTGAGATGGCAGGCTTCAGCAATGGGGTGCTTTATAGCCTCTTTAGCCACTTGAGAAGATGTAACATCAAATAGCTGAAACCATCCTGATCTCCATTGGTGTTTAGGAAGTTGTGCAAAGATTGGTGAATAAATAATTCAGGGTTGTATGAATGTCTGGATGCCAGGAGTGTCGAGAGTATCTAAAAGCCTGATTCACAGAGGGTTTAGTTCTGGGAGAAACTCTGGAACCCCTCCTTGAGCTTGGCCCCAGGGAACATTTACAGATGATGACATTTTTCTAAGAAAGAAAGAACTTTCACTTGGGATTGACTGGGCTTTGTAAAGCAATGTTTCACTGGGGACTCCAGTCCTGGAAAAGTGTTATTCGTAAAATAAAGAATATTTTTCAGTACAGATGGTTGCAATTGCTGCTGTGTGTGTAAGCATGTGTGTGTTTAAAATACAGGATGGTGATGATTACTTACGGTCTTAAGTAACCATTTAAGTTCTGTACTATTTAATGGTTAAGCTTTAAGAGATCACTTGTTGAAGACATAGGGGAGAAGTAGTCACAGTTTGTCTGTTGAAGCTTCTGCTTCACGCTCTCGTCATCTGTTTCAGACCTTAGTGAAGACATCCCGAACGTGTTGTCCAATGAACAGGTGGGCAGCAGGTGTTGGGGACACATTGGATGTGTGAATATTCACAAATATTCGGACTCTCCTCCTGAGCATAAAGTAGATAGCAGTTCCCTGTTCATTTGGACATAGGTGTGGCCATATGACTTGCTTTGGCCAATTAAATGTCACTTCTGAGCAGAAGCAGGAAAGCTCGTGCTTGTTTCATGACATCCTGTGCCATGGAAACCTGCAATTGATTCTTCAGCCCCAGGGTGTGGATGACTTGGAAAAGAGCTCCCAGCTGATGGCCAGTGGGCATGAGGGTGCACAAGAAGTGATATGTTCCTTCATATTTGGTGATTGTTACTGCAGCATGACTTAGCCTGCCCTGATGAATACAGCCTATAAAGTACTAGATTTTTCTCTAGCAGAAAACCACTCAGGCAGTCCATGGATGTTTCCCTACCTTAGGCTGAGTGGAGAACTTCCCATGGTGATGTGGTGGCCAGGAGTTAGGGCGGAGAAACCCCTAGCTGCCTCACAGGAACCACTGTACCAGGCGTTGGCCCTTCTCCTTCGTTTCTTATTCTCTGTCTCCCATAGGTTGCTACAACATTCTTTCTCTTCCTGCCTCTACCCGCTAAGTCTGTTTCTATCCTTTGCGTGGTTTCCTGGTGGGAATTCTCAATTTTATGCTAACCAAACATGGAAAGCAACTTCTGTCCTTCCGTTACATGACTCTGAATGCCTGGACCCTGACCCCCTCTTCTCTGCCACAGATGAGGACCACTCTGTGTCCTAGAGTGGGTGTGAAAGTGCTTGTAATTGCCACGTGAGGGAGATTCACTTACTTTCACCGAGCCAGAGCTGGGCGGCTGGGGAATCGAATTCTAGACCTATTGTTCTTAGGTGCATTGCAGTGCTTGCGAGAATCTGCTTTTCACAAATGTTTTCCACTCTTCACAAACCTCTGGGAAATTGGAAATGTAATGCACACTTTATAGATGGGAAGTTGAGGCTCACAGAAGCTAAGTAGTGTGCTCAGATCATTACGTGGACATGATATCACTGAAGCAGCTCCAAAGAGTCTCTCGTTCCAAGATGGATACTCTTTCTCCTGCAGTGTCACACATTTCTGAGTGTGATTGAATAGGCATAGTTGAAAGAGGCAGAAATATTTGAACCTATCAAAAGCCAGTTCAAATAGATTATAACAGTAATACAGCAACAATAAAATAATAATAGGCTGGGTGCAGGGGCTCACACCTATAACCCCAGTGATTTGGGAGGCTGAAGTAGGAGGATTGCTTGAGGCCAGGAGTTTGAGACCAGTCGGCAACCTAGTGAGACCCTGTGTCTACTAAATAAGTATATATATAAACAAAACTTCATAAAATAATAATAGCAGCTAAAACTTATACAGTACTTATTGTATGCTGCAATGTTCTAAGGCCTTTAAGTTTATAATGCATTTAATCCTCCTAACACTGAGTAGATGTTCATATGAGGCCGTAGAGGCACAGAAAGGTTAAGAAACTTGCCCAAGGTCACATAACTAATAATTGGTGAACTGGGATTTGAACCCAGACTCTAGAATCCTTGATTTAAAGAATGAGTGTTTGAAACTGTTAAATTAAGACTAAAAGAATATTTTTTAAAGACTGTTTTTTAGAGCAGTTTTATGTTCACAGCAAAACCGAGAAGGTGCTAGAGTTCCCATATAGCCCTGCCCCCACACATGCATAGCCCCCCATTATCAACAGCTCCCACAGAGTGGTGCATTGTTGACTCTGATGAACCCACATTGACATGCCATTATCACCCAGAGCCGCAGTTTACATTAGTGGGCCACATTTGATGTTGAACATTCTGTGGGTTTGGACCAATACATAATGGCATGTATCTGCCATTATAGTATCCTGCAGGGTATTTTTACTATCCTAAAAATCCTCTGAGCTCCATCTGTACATCCATCTCCTGATTCCAACCCCTGACACCCGCTGATCCTTTTTACTTTCTCCATAGTTTTGCCCTTTCCAGAATGTCATATAGTTGGAATCCCAAAATATGTAGCTTTTTCAGATTGTCTTCTTTCACTTAATAATATGCGTTTAAATTCCCTCCATGTCTTTTTGTGGCTTGATAGCTCATTTCTATTTAGTGCTGAGTAATACCTTCCCTGCCCCCAAACTCCTCGCCTGGAGATGAAGTCTGGCTCTGTCGCCCAGGCTGAAATGCAGTGGCACAATCTCAGCTCACTGCAAGCTCCGCCTCCCAGGCTCAAGCCATTCTCCTGCCTCAGCCTCCCAAGTAGCTGGGACTACAGGCACCGGGCACCACGCCCGGCTAATTTTTTGTATATTTAGTAGAGACAGGGTTTCACTGTGTTAGCTAGGATAGTCTCCCATCTCCTGACCTCGTGATCTGCCTGCCTTGGCCTCCCAAAGTGCTGGGATTACAGGCGTGAGCCACCGAGTCCGGCCATAATACTCTTAGTGTCTGCATGTACCACAGTTTATCCATTTACCTACTGAAGAATATCTTGGTTGCTTCTGATTTTTGGCAAATTCTGTATAAGGCTGCCGTAAACATCTATGTACAAGTTTTTGTGTGGACATAAGTTTTAAGCTCCCTTGGATAACCATGGAGAACTGTGATTGCTGTACCATATGGTAAGAGTGTGGTTAGTTTTGTAAGAAACTGCCCAACTGTCTTCTAAGTGGCTGTACCATTTCTCATTCCAGTGATGAATGAGGGTTCCTGCTGCTCCACATCCTAGCCAGAATTTGGTGGTGTCAGTGTTGTAGATTTTGACGGTTCTAATAGATGTGTGAGAAGAGTATTCTAAAAATTGAATTTTTATAAATATTACATGGCCTGCATTTTCTGAATTATGTAGTATATTTGTTCTTTTTTTTTTTTTGGTTCAAGAATCCTAAAATATGTACTGTGTATATGCATTATTCCTTTATCTTTCAAACTTCTAGCTACTTCCTCCACCCTCTCACACCCTCCTTACCATGGCAGCCATGGTTCATGGTCAGGCCTCTCATATGCTGCTATGAGAGGAATTGATACTGGGCTCCCAGTGGTCTATATTGGATTTTCTGTGGTCTATGCTGGACTCCCTCATTTACCTGTGCTGTCCTTTCAAAAACAGCTATTAACTGGGCTCTTGTCTGTAGGATGTAAGCAATAAGAAGGAAAGACACCCTAGAGAAATATCTTGGGATGGTACTGAGATTTGTTAGTCATCAGGAAATGCTGCCCTGTGGAACCCTAGGGAGTTAGGGTGGTTACAGAATGGCCAGCCCCACGTCAGGGCAGGGCTGGAGAGGACAGTGAGGTAGGCGCCGGAGAAAATGACGTCCCTGCTCAAGTCAGTTTCAGCATGAGGCAGCAGGTACATGATGCTGCTGGGAGACGAGGGGAAGCTAGATTCTTGTATTTTTATTTTAATCTGAGAGTTGAGAATGAGATACTTCATTAGGCCCAGCTTTGTGTATGTATCTGTAGAGGAGAGAGAAAGAGAACAAAAATTGGGCTTGTTGAAACAAGCCAAAGTTCAGCCAAGTTCTCATCTGAACCTATAATCCCTCCAAGATTTTTTTCCAGGCATAAGAAGAAAAATCATTTTCTAAAACTTTCCATTTCTGATTTTTCTGTGATTCTGGGCAGTCAAACTTGTGTAAAATCTTTATGATACCTTTTTAATTTATAAATTCTCAGTATGTTAAACTTGCTTATTTTAATTTGAATTTTTGGAAATTATAATTTTTCTATTACTCTTCTTGGCATAAGGTAATTTCTTATTGGGATGATACTTTACAATTTAGTTGCTTAAAACGATTTTGCTTTTAGTGTAAATGTTAACCTATTTTTGGAAAAATATGCATTGGGTGTTTGTCAGAATCACTTTGTTTGTAACCCTTTTTCTGATTATGAGTCTAATATCGTTATTGTAGGAAAAACTAGGCAATACCAGAAAGTATTAAAAGGAATATGAAACATACTACCTATTCAAAGTAGCACTACTAAATAATTTGTTGTATTTTAACAGACTTCCATGCATGTATATATGTATTATACATGTGTACTTACTGTTGTGTATAATAGTGAGTATAGCTATATAGGCAGTTTTTACATTCTCCCTGTTTCAGTGGTCGAGATCATCATCATTTTTCCAGGCTTGGAAATAGTCTTGGAAAATACGATTTTTAATAGCTGCATGTGACTTTAATACTATTCCATAATTTATATATTCTTACTTTTTGGGTTGTTGGTATTTAGGCTGCTAACAGTTTTTCATTATTAATAATGTTACCTTGAGCGTCTTTGCTTGCATGTTTTTATGAGGCTTAACAGTTTAGGTGAGAGGCCTAGAATATTAAAAATAACTCTTATTCACAAGCTCCTCCCATGTGATAGGCGTTTGACACTTTACTTACCCCATGTGAGGTAGGTGGCATTGTTCCTCCTAAAAAAACAAACTGGTGCCTGCAAGCTGGTCAGCCATGGAGGTGGACACAGGACTTTCTGGACCAACCCCAGTTCTCTCTTGCTCCACTGTTCTGCCTTGGGCACACTTGGAGGGAACTGTGAGACCAAATTATGAGAGAGGGACTGTAGAAAATCATGCAGGGGGTGGGGAAACTATTATGATGAAACATACTTGCTAGTACTGGTGGATCTGAAACTGGATCAGGCAGGTATATACTGGAAACTATTATACAGATCCTCTTTCCCCTACTTCTGGGATTTTACATTTTAAAAATAAGGTCTCCTGAAGTAAAGTGATTTGCCTGAGGCCATACAACTAAATATTTATAGCAATGAGTGGGACCTTAACTCCCAACAACTGCTTTTCCCAGCAACTGCTCTTCCATGTTCTTTCCACTGTGCTTGACTCTACGGCTTCCCAAAGGATGAAGACTAGAGGTCTGAACTCTGTGTTCATAAGGTCAGAGTACATCTTTAAAGGGACATCTCCCCCAGTTATGTAGTTTGAAATCAGTTGGCCTCTACTGAACTACGAGGATGGCAGTACTGTAGACTGACTGACTGGATGTGGATCCTAGTTCTACCTTTTTCTTGTCATGTAGCCTGGGCAAGTTTCTTAACCTCTCTGTGCCTCAGATTCTGCTTTTTTTTTTTTTTTTTTTTTTTTTTTTGAGACAGGGTCTCACTCTGTTGTCCAGGCTGGAGTGCAGTGGCGCCATCATGGCCTACTGCAGCCTTGACTTCCTGGGTTCAACTGATCCTCCTGCCTCAGCCTCCCAAGTAGCTGGGACTCTAGGTGCGTGCTACCACATTCAGCTAATTTTTGTATTTCTGGGTAGAGAGAGGGTTTTGCCACATTGCCCAGGCTGATCTTGAATTCCTGAGCTCAGCAGTCAGCCCACCTTGGCCTACCAAAGTGCTGGGATTACAGGCGTGAGCTGTTGCACCGGCCATCAGATTCTGCTTTTATTAAATAGAAACAGCAGTAGTATTTACTGCATGAGATTATTGCGAAGGCTACATGAGTGCCCTGTGCAGAGCTCCTAGAACAGTGCTGGGCGTGTAGCGAGCCTGGTGTGTGTGTAGCGAGCCTGGTGTAGGTGTAGCGAGCCTGGTGTGTGTGTAGCGAGCCTGGTGTAGGTGTAGCGAGCCTGGTGTGTGTGTAGCGAGCCTGGTGTAGGTGTAGCGAGCCTGGTGTGTGTGTAGCGAGCCTGGTGTAGGTGTAGCGAGCCTGGTGTGTGTGTAGCGAGCCTGGTGTAGGTGTAGCGAGCCTGGTGTGTGTGTAGCGAGCCTGGTGTAGGTGTAGCGAGCCTGGTGTGTGTGTAGCGAGCCTGGTGTAGGTGTAGCGAGCCTGGTGTGTGTGTAGCGAGCCTGGTGTAGGTGTAGCGAGCCTGGTGTGTGTGTAGCGAGCTTGATGTGTGTGTCAGCTGCTGCCGCTGAGTAACCAGGCATGTTCCCTCTGCCATTCCTCCATTAGCTACCATTTTCAAGGAACTCAAAAGAATCACTTTTTGCCTCTAACAGAATTTGCAGAAACTCTACCAGAGCTTGAAATGCACCTGTGGTGGTCAGGGAGCATATATATTTAGGGAGAGTAATAAGATAAAATCTTTCATGAAAAAAGCTTTTAGAGGACTAAGAAGACATAAAGTTCAAAGGTCTTTTTAAGCAGGCACCAGAATGTCATCTCAAATCTGTTTCCTTTGTTTCTTGATAGGAAGGTAGTTAAAACAACCTAATAGCTTATCAATAAATCAGAAGTTTCCAGATTTCCTGATTTGCTTTCGCTTGCTAGTAATTTTCCCAACTCTTATCAAATTGCATACAAATAGATGTTTTTAAAAGTAAAGTTGCCCACACTATTTGATTCAGTTGCTATTTTTGGCTTAAAAATGAGGAAGGAATATGGCCTAATTCTTGCCCTGTGGTGAAATTATATTGCAAGGTAAGAGAATAGAAAATAAAGCTTTTCATTATCACCTCTCCATGACCTCTTGAATGAAAAGGTTGGGAGTTTGAGAGGTGGTTTTTTTTTTTTTTGGGGGGGACAGAGTCTTGTTCTGTCACCCAGGCTGAAGTACAGTGGCCTGATCTTGGCTCACTGCAACCTCTGCCTCCTGGGTCCAAGGTATTCTCCTGCCTCAGCCTCCTGAGTATCTGGGACTACAGGCACCTGCCATGATGCCCGACTAATTTTTGTATTTTTAATAGAGACTGGGTTTTGACCTGTTGGCCAAGCTGATCTTGAACTCCTGACATCAGGTGATCTGCCCGCCTCGGCCTCCCAAAGTGCTGGGATTACAGGTGTGAGCCACTGCGCCTGGCCAAGGGGGTTTGTGCATCAAGATAGACTTCCTCTGTCTCTCTCACCGACAAAGCTACAGTGAGACCAGTTACTAGTGGTCAGCGTGTGACGTTGGGGCCCATGAGCCTGAATTTGAAACCCAGGTCCTCAGCATCCAGCTGAAACAGCTGTTTCAGCCTCTCAGTTTCATTTTCCTGTAAATAGAGAAAATACTTCCTACTGTGAGGCTAAAATGCATTAACATTTGTAAAAGCATCCAATGCTAGGCTCTTGTAATGTTAGCACCTTTCCCTCTGATGATATTCACTGGGAAAAGGAAAGGCTGTGTAGCCCCGTCTTCAGAACTGAATGCTCCAAAGCAGGACTTCATTCTACGCTTGCTTTTAAACAAGATTATTTGCATATACTATCCAATCAGGTAATATGACATAGGAAATGGCCTTCCCTCCGTGAGACATGCACTGGAGTTTGGCAAAGACTGTTGTCACCACCTTCATTTAAAAGGGTTTAATGATCTTTGGACTTCAGCAGACTCCATAGAGTACAGGCCTGATGGACGGAGTTTAGGCAGAGAAAATATTTTCCATTTCATAATCTCATACACAGGGACCTAAACTCCACTATCAGGGACTTCTTTAATGACTCCAACTGTCAGCCTGGACATGAGTGACCTGAAGAACATGTATGGAGAGTGGAAGGGGCGTACAGATGACTTCTGCTGGTATTACCCTCTCCCCTCTCCCAGTCACACAGCTGGTGGCTTCACAAAGAGCGAGGCTAGCCGTGAGGTTGTCCTGTGTACAATCACAGAGTTCCATTGTTTCCAAGTAAGAGGCCCTGCACAAATGGAGATTCTGATGTATGGAGCTCTCTACCTATATCTATTTGAAAACAAAAGCCACCTTATTTTGTCTAAAATAATTTGATGAATTTTTGGATGGCCGCATGACAAAGATACCACTTCAATAAATAATATAAAAAAAATATGGTGTGAACCCAGGAGGCGGAGCTTGCAGTGAGCTGAGATCGTGCCACTGAACTCCAGCCTGGGTGACAGAACAAGACTCCGTCTCAAAAAAAAAATACACACACACACACACACACACACACGCAACAGGATACATATTCTGTGAACCACTATTCATTTAGAACCTTGCTCAGGGTCTAAGCCTGACCCATATTGCTGCAGATTCCACACTGGGGTTGTCTGGGTTATTTATTTATTTTTAGAGAAAGGATCTCACTCTGTCATCCAGGCTGGAGTGCAGTGGTGCGGTAGCTCACTGTAACCTTGAACTCCCTGGCTCAAGTAGTCCTCCCAATTTGGCCTCCTGACTAGCTGGGACTGCTCCTGAGTATCTGGAGCTCCTATGTAAACATTTTAAAAATTTAAAATTTTTGTAGAGATAAGGTCTTGCTCTGTTGCTGGGACTGGAGTCGGGAGATTTTTGACACAAAATTCCATGGTTTATCCAATCCGTGCCTGCACCCGGGAGTGCGTCACACTCGGCTCGCTCTCCCCTCGGCACCATTCCCCTCTGCAGGTGGCCTAGTGTCCTTCCTCCAAGGAGAGGGACTTCCCGGGTCTCCTTCCTCCTCTCGAGGTTCTGGGATGACTCACACTGAAATATTGGTGGAGTGAGAGTCCCCTGTGGAAGCTGTTGTTTCCATCCCTGCCATTTCTCCTCACCTCCTGACCTCACTGACTTGCGCAGCCAGCCGCCCTGGCATTACCCTGGCTGGGACATTTTCCCTCTTCAATTTTTGGTTATCAGATTTTACCATCTTTTTGGACCTCGGGGTATGGGCCTTATCCTTTGCAGGGTTATAGCTGTCTCCCTAGTCCGGGAAGCATTTTATTCTTCTCTGGCCTGAGGCATGTGTCCTGAAACCGTTCTGTTCTTGGCCTCCTCAGCGCTTGTGTGAGATCCCGTCTTCCGAGAGAACTGGCCCTTCCCAGTGACCACTCATCTTTGGGTAAAGGTCTTTATCCTCGTGTTTCAGGACCTGACTCTTGGCCTTAGGTTACATGGAAGGAGAGAGATTTGGGGACACAGAATGCCCAGTAATCTGCGGTGAGGCTCAGTTCATTCTAGGAAGTATTTGGGAAGGTCTTTTGCAGGCCTTGTGCTAAGGGAATGTGAAGATGAGAAAATTTGGTGGGCACCAGAGGCGTGGGAGTTGGGTGCTTGGCCATGCCGATGTTAAATGCCTCCTTCAACATTTCAGACAGGGAGTTTTTGTAGTAGAGAGTAGAGCTAAACTTTAACTTGGCGATTTTTCCTGGCTGAATGTCCTCTCTAAGGACAGCAAGGAAATCAACAGTAGCAGTTAGTTAGGAAATGGGGTGTTGTGGGGTGCTACAGTGACTGGAATAAGAAGGAGTTCCATTGATTCCAAGTAAGAGGCCCTGCACAAATGGAGATTCTGAGGTATGGAGCTCTCTACCTGTATCTATATGAAAACAAAAGCCACCTTATTTTGTCTAAAATAATTTGAAGAATTTTTGGATGGCCACATGACAAAGATACCACTTCAATAAATAATATAAAAAATATATGGTGTGAACCCAGGAGGCGGAGCTTGCAGTGAGCTGAGATCGTGCCACTGAACTCCAGCCTGGGTGACAGAACAAGACTCCATCTCAAAAAAAAAAAAAAAAAAAATACACACACACACACACACACACACACACACACACGCAACAGGATACATATTCTGTGAACCACTATTCATTTCTGTATACCAGACTGGATTTTTAAAAGCATTTGAAGCATTCACTATTTTTCACATTAATATCAAAGCAGTAAAATAATCCAGAAACCAAAAAATGATAAGTAGCTTAATGATTCTACTTAAAATTAATGCAACTAATGTATTGCTGTTATTCCCTTGTGTACTATTGTTGCAAAGTAGTTACTGTCTTTGGAGTGAAAGTTTAAAACGATAATATAACTTTCTGAAAATTGCAGCTATTGTACAAAAATGTGATTGTAAATCGTATGTGTCTTATGCCATTTTTCTTAAAAGAATTAGATATTTAAAAGATCATATAATCTGTTAAAACCATTAGTTGGCATTTTAAGAGTCACTTCAAGAATGTGCTTTAATTTAAAATAAAGGAAAACTAAGCTTGAATTCATTGTCATCTTTTTTGTAACTACATTGAACATTTTAACATGTCAATTCTAGTTTTGTCCATGAATGTTAATAATTCAGTCATTCAGCAGATAATTGAGGGCCCACCCTGTCAGGCACTGTTCTAAATGCTGCTGGTGCCCAACAAAATAGACACAAAATGCTGGCTTCACAGAGCTCACATTCCATTTGTGTACATTTCTATGGGACGGGCACTGTGTACTTTCTGTGCATGCTTGAGCAATTTTAATTCTTCTATCAGCCCAAAGAAGAAGGCACTATTACTGTCCCAGTTTAACAGTGAGGAAGCTGAGCCTTGGTGAGGTTCGCAGTTTGCAGCTTCTCTCCATCTGCGTGATGTTGGTTTCATGACCACTGTGCAGTCACTTGCTTTAGAGTACTTTGAACCATTGAGTTAGCTTCACTGAGAATTATCGTGGAACCACTTACACTGCTATTAGGAAGTATGCTTCAAAATGGTAGTATATTCATGGAAGCAGCCTCAGAGGAAAGCCATTAAGATGGTGGGGGTGCCAACTGTGTCATCTGAGGGCAATTGTAAGATTTTATTGAACTAAGATCAATGGGTACAGGGTTTGGGAGGCAGGATTCAGGTCAGTATAAGGAAGAACTGTCTAACCTGTCCACAGAAGGGATGGATTGCCTAATTAAATGCTGAGATTAGAGAACTGAGCCTTGTGGATGTGGTCAAGAGGATTCAAGCGTTAGAAAGATGATCATTTAGATCAGCTTCCCACACCTGCCCATCAGAATGATCCAGCCACTTGTTGAAAGGAGGTGTTCTGGTTACCCTGAGATGTTTTCATTCAGTAGATTTAGAGTGGGGCCTGAACATCTGAATTTTTAATCAACACAATAGGGGACCTATTTGCTGGGCAGAGGGTGGTGGGGTATAACAGAGGTCACAGATGTGCAAAGGCCCTTTTTTGAGGAGCATGTGTGAAATGTTTCAGGAAATGAAAGGCCAGCTTTGTTGTTGTACTCAAGAGAGTGAAGGGCAAGTTGTATTAGAAAAAAGTGGACACATAGGTGCGAGCCAGAAATTGGAGGTTTTGCAGAACCACATTAAAGACTTTAAGCACAACTGAAACCATTTTAGCCTAGAGCAACATAGGGTGACCAGATTTTGTGTGTGTGTATGTGTGTGTGTGTGTGTGAATGTGAAGACCCACACACGCAAAATACACAGCATAGTTTTAAAGGTCTCTCAGGCTGTGAAGAGAATGGACTTAAAAATGTTCATGGAGGGGGGTAGAGTGTGTGGTAGTGGACTGGTTAATAGACTATTGAAGTATTCCAGGTGAATGACAAGGGGAAATGAGGAGGTATTTTTGTAAGCTAAAATCAGCTGGCCTGGATGGTAGACCAGATCGTGGGGATCAGGGCAAGAGGGTATTCAGGGTGGAGAGGGATGCCATTTACTCACCCGGGGAATAGGTTTGTGGGAATGTTTTGAATGAATGGAATTTGAGGTGCCTGAGATGGCCACTCTGACATGTCTGATGGGTGGTTGGGTATGTGGGGTTGGAGCTCAGAAGGAGAGGTCAGAGGGTTGAAACCAAAGGGGTGGATGAAGTTGTCGAGGGAGCAGGAAGAGTGTTAGAAAAGGGCTCCAGACATCTAATGTCTGGTGGTGGAGAGGAGGAACACCAGGATTCGGCTGTCACCACGGAAGCCGCTGAAGAGGGAGGAGGGTGTTTCCTGAAGGTGATATCGTCAAGAGAGGAGGAGAGATGAGACCCGAGAAGAACAGCCTTGGATTCCTTGGCCTGGACGTCCCTGTGCCTTCAGCAGGAGCTGTTTAGGTGCCACCCTGGAGGCTGCAGGGAGTTGGGGTGAGGACCAAAGAGAGTGATTGTGGAGACTGTCTTCTGGGAGATGTGGTTAGGACGAGGAGCAGGGACCTAGGACGATCACTTATGTGGAATGTGGAAGGGAGGTTTTTAAACATTTTTAAAGGATGGAGTAGCCTTTTGGGCTATTTTGCTGGTTTATTTTAGAATTGTAAGTGGGGGAATTAAAGAAACAAGTTAGGAATAATGCATTTAAAGTTTCATCTTTGTTATTTTAAAATGTTTTCTATCATGAACTCTGAAGAAATCTTTGAGAGGATGATGGATTTACATTGTCAGTCTCTTATACAAGTGAACCCTTGTGAAGTAATTTTTTCAAAACTAAAACTTTGTTTTTCTCTCCTTGAGATAAGATAAACACAGGCACCATTAATAGCACATTTTGCCTTGTTATCTAAGAAGGGGGATGGTTGCAGGCATATAGTGTAGTGTCACGTGAGCCAGTGGTTTTTTACATGGGGACACTTAGGTTGACTTGGCTTATGTGCCCTGTGAAAGTGAGAGCCTGTGCCCGGGATCTGATTTCCTCTTTAACTGAGTATCAGATTAAATTCAGAGACCCCGGGGACTACTGACCAGAAACATTTTCCCTCATCCTGATTTCTTTTCTGTTCTACACATCTATGTCCTGTTTTATTTAAAACAAATGTAAGACTTTAATTAAGAAGGTTTTAAAGTCGTGAGATTACAAAGTAATCTTGAATCCAATCCTCTGCAATTTTAATCAAATCACCCAGTATCTTTAAGCTCTAAATGTCCTGTCAGCTTTAAATTGAAACTGAATCCCACTGAGAAAATATTACACAGTCTCATCAAAACTTGTGCTAATTTCTTTTTTTGTTTTTACCTGTCCTTTTTTAAAGAATCAATAAGCTTGCTTTTTGATAATAGTGTTTCTCAATGTTGATAACTGTGATAAGATATATTTCTTTCCATTAACTTTGCTGTAATAACACATTTATGTTCAGAACTACAAGGCTGTTTTTTTTGTTTGTTTGTAATTTCACAATATGCCAGGGGATTAATTGGGGAGTGCTCTTGAGGATTAAAGAGTCCAATTTGGGAGATAGATAATTGTCTAGAGCAAGCTTGTCCAGCCCGCGGCCCAGGATGGCTTTGAATGTGGCCCAGCACAAATTTGTAAAATTTCTGAAAACATTATGATTTTTTTTGCAATTTTTAAAGAAGTTAATCAGCTGTTGTTAATGTTAGTATGTTTTATGTGTGGCCCAACACAATTCTTCTTCTTCCAGTGTGGCCCAGGAAAACCAAAACACTGGGTACCCCTGGTCTATAGATAAAGACTGTTTCCCAGATAGATGGATAGGTTCCCTATTACTGCCCTCTCTCTTGAGTCCGGGGTATTTTTTGCAATTATTCTAGCACTACAGATCTGTCATGGATAATAATGCATAGTTATTAACACTAACTATGGATGTTATGAAATTTGATTGTCAGTATATCCTGTGCTGATTGTACTCATTCAAGTTAAAAATCACAAGGTATAATGGAATACTATGCAACCATAAAAAAGGATGAGTTTGTGTCCTTTGTAGGGACATGGATGCAGCTGGAAACCATCATTTTCAGCAAACTATCAGAGGAACAGAAAACAAAACACTGCATGTTCTCACTCATAGGTGAGAAGTGAACAATGAGAACACTTGGACACAGGAAGGGAAACATCACACACCGGGGCCTATTGTGGGGTGGGGGAGTGGGGAGGGATAGCATTAGGAGATATACCTAATGTAAATGATGAGTTAATGGGTGTAGCACACCAACATGGCACATGTATACATATGTAACAAACCTGCACGTTGTGCACATGTACCCTAGAACTTAAAGTATAATAAAAAAAAATCACAAGGTGTAGATATATAAAAACTTAAATGTTAGTTTATCAGTTTACAGATAGAACTGTGATATAGCATTCTGTGGTGGGCACATTGTGCTCAGATCTCAATAGCCTAAGTAGGAAGCCAAGTTAGAAGGTTGGTCGAGTATGGAATCAGCGCAAGGGGAGTTGATCAGATGATATCAGAGGCCAGTTGTCATGAAGCTGTTTGTCTAGTGTATCCATTTCACTGTAGTGACATCCCTATGACGAGAACCAGACCATGGCGTTTTTCTGGAACAATGGCTGTGCTGTGTTTCTAGCAGTGCTGTACTCTAGACATTTTATGTGTAAAGAAATGATGTTACATGCTCATTTTAGAGAAGAGGAAAGTGAGGCTCAGAGATGTTGCATAATTGGCCTAAAAGTTGCACAGATAATAAGGGTTGAATTAGAACTGGAACTTATATTTAATTCCAAAGGCTGTGTTTCTACTCTTTGTGCTTCATTGCTAAGATTTGGGCAATCCATAGGTCTTCAGTGATGCAAATCACCTCCAAGAATCCCCAGTGCCTTAGCACTTGATGTCGTTTCATGAACAGAGCTTTTGTTTTCCTTTGCTGAGACACTGTCCAAGTTGGGGTGGCTGAAAAAGGCTCCCTGAGCTGGCCACATCTGTTTTAATTAGGGATGTGTAAAATTCCAGCCATCAACTGTGCCAGGAGTCTGGATTGGCTGCATGTTACAGCCGATACATGATCTAAGGCAAATTATCTGGATTTAGGGATGGTATTTGGGATGAAATGATGGAGAGTTAGAATGGTCTCTCAGCAAAGCTACGTGCTGTTTACTGTAGGAATTAGCATGCCTGATTAGTACAGCTCTGAGAAGCAATGAAAATGTCTAAAAAAATTCAGCAGTTGCCTCAGTGCCCTAAATAGTCTTATGTCAGCAATTAGCAGTAACAGTCTTTCATTAATCCATCAGATTTCTGATGCTGCACATCCTAATGCAGGAGATAATAGAGAATCCTGAGGATTAGCCACTGATGCATCACACCACAGTATGTCATTACAGCAGCAGTGTTGAGACAGCATATTGAAGCAGAAAAACGGTAGAGCAACAATTCTCTGAAAGCAGGAAAGTGCTCTTTTTCTTCATTCAATTCAGAGTGCCGTGTACAACGAGCCATGACTAGGCAGCAGTCTGTTTCACCAACTCTTTGGAGGTGTGTAAGTCGGCTTTTTAGTTGTATTAATGAGATGTTGCAAAAATAAGAGATTCCAAGGAAAGAAACATATTACTGGTAAATTTAAAGGGGTTCAGATTTGACAACCATTCCTTGATGAAATGGGCTCTCTTTCATGTATTCTGTGGTCATGTTACCTAATCTTAGGAGGAGTCACCATGTTTTTGCTCTTCCCCAAATTCATCTTTGGATGGCTGTGTCTCAGAATCATTCAGCAGATATTTCACATCCTTTCTGGTTTCTTCAAGTCTCCACATGCCTTCCCGTCCACTCATTCCTGGCAGGGAGCCTTGCCTTGTACTTGACTTCTATACTCTTACATGATGTGCACTCTCCCACCTTCCCTTCACTCCTCTTAGAATCCCCATGTTGTCACCTGTGTGTGTAGTGTGTGGTTGTTGCACTTTGACAGATTTAATTTCAAATCTGACCTGCTCTTTCTATCTGGCAGAATGGCCAGGCACTGCTCACTGGGAACCTTTGATTCCCTCGTTTCTTTCCAAATGCTCTCCTGTATCCTCCCCATCGCAGGAAAGGACAGCATCTTTTGTCTGGTTCTCAAACTGAGAAACTTGGAGTCATCCTTATTCCTGTTTCTTTCATGCCCACATTCAACCAGTCAGCAGATCCTGTTGATTCTACCTTCAGAATATTTCCAACCACCATCCCGGCCCTCCTGCAGGTCTTTGCTGACATGATTCTTCCCTAGGACTTTCCCTCTTTCAGCATTGCCCCATGATGGTCTAGTCTGACCATTCCAAAATATGAATCTGATCACAGAGCCTCCAAAGTCTTCCGTTTTCACCTGGGAAAACACAGAATCTTTTCCAAGACCCGCTGGGTGTGGTGTGATTAGCTTCCAGCACTTCTCTTTGTTCATCTTCTACAGCTTCATCCCTTCTCCCGCCGTGGGCCCTGATGCTCCTCAGACACTCAAGCATGTGTCCTCCTTGTAGCTCCTTTCTGTTTTTTCTTGTTACTGTTTTTGTTTTAGTTGTCTATATCCTCCATGATAATGTTTATTCCATAAAGAACAGGATTTTTTTTTTTTTTCCATTTTGTTCACTGCCATCTCCAGCCTCTCGGTTCCCATTGTACTGTTGCCTCTCTTCAGTCAGAGAAATGCAGACCTATAGAATGAAGTTCAAGCTCTTTGTCATGGTATTTGGTCTTCTCCACAATGCCCAGTTCCTGTCTTTGGGCCATTACTGTTTGTATACTCACAGGAACCCTACCTACACCCAGCTATACCATGGCTATGTCTTTGTCCCCATGGCTGTGAAGGTAGGATGTGCTGAAAAACTCTTTCCTCATTTTTACTTGTTAAAGTCTATTCCTTATCTTTAATGCCCAAATGGATTGAAAAATATTTTAGATTTCTCCCGATAAACACTTACCTCCCTTTCCTCTGAAATTTGCTGCCACTTGTATAGCATTTATCACATTTCGCCTTTGTAAGTTATTTGTGAACATCTTTCTCTTTTGTTATTCTTGTAAAATCCTTGATGATGGATTTCTTTTCATTTCAGCTCTATTATTGCATCCTTAGTTATCACCTTTTACACTGTGTTTAGCCAACTTGTTTACAAATAGAAACAGCTCTAAGTTCATATTTCAAATGATCTCAATTAGTGTAGAAAGCTTTTATTATTTCCTCTTGTGTGAATTATTTACATGAACAAGAAATAACATGCATATGACAACAAATTAGGATATGTTATTTTCATATTAAATATCCCTAAGATAATAAGCAATGAATTATTAATGTATCACACAGGCATATCTTTTATTTTGTTTTTTGTTTTTTGAAATGTAAAAACAAACCTAAATTTGTCCTACCAAAAGCTCATAGGGTATGTTTAGGCTTTCAGGGAAAATAATTATTTTTACTTAGCGATCACTAGTTAAAAATAAAAAAGAACTTAAAATTTGCATTGTGTCCCCCAAAATTATGCCATGTATTTGGAATGTGTATTTCATATATGTTGGAGTTTTAAATATTTTTCCAGCAGTATAGAAAAACAGAAGAAAATGGACTTACATTTATTGTTAAATCAACATGTATTTTATATTTTTATGTTTAAAATACTTTTGATTATAATAGCTAAGGCAATTTTATAATGCAGGGCCCAAGTCTCATTTCCTTTCTATTCTTCCACTAGGTAAGTAGTACTCTTGATTTAATGCACTGATATTTTCTATAAAGTGCTTAGCATAGTAGTACTGTGTGCTTAATAGGTAGTTAGCACCCAATAAATGTTAGCTTCTATTATTCAGAAAGAAGTGACCTTCTCTTTTCAGAGTCCTTCTTGGCTTGTCATTTATCATATTATTGCCTTGTATTATTTTTATGTCTTTTCTAGCTAAGTGTCCTTTAATATGGTAGAGAAGTTTGTACATTGTATAGGATTAATAATTTATCCACTGAATAAATAATGAACTTGTGAACATTCTTTTAAAATCTAAGTAGCTCTGAAGTTTCCTAATACTGAGCCCAAACATGGCGGAAACTTCTGAGCACAGACAAGTTAATGCCATAAATAATCCCAGAAAAGTCACTGGACACAGAATGAGTCTCTGGGGATGAACCAGAAGTCACATTTGCCTGCCTACAGCTTCCTTGCTGAGGCAGTTATACTAAATTAACAGGGGATATATTAGCATGTTCAGAGACCTCTAAGGTACCATAAAACCTGTAGAATGCCCACTTTCACTACATTTAATAGAGTTACCCATTTGGTTAAGATTAGTTATTCAGTTTCTTTATGTTGTAAATGACTTATTTGGCCATTTGTTCGGGAAAGGTAGGAAGAGCAGTGGAGAGAATGAGAGACTGCAGGGCAGACAATGGCTTCTGTTTTCTGACTGTGCACTCACATGAGAGAAAGAGAGCCTTTGAAAAAGCATTTGCTTGACATATTTGCCGGAATATGTCCTTTAAAGTCTACCCATTAACCATTGCGGTGCATGGAATCTAGTAGGCATTCAAGGAAACTTTGATGGATAGATGACTAACCGGAAGTGATGGTGTTCCAGGTAGAGGAGATAGCTTGCTTTTTGTGGATGGTTCAGTTGCAGGCCTCCACTGGGTTCTCCCAAGGCTCAGTGTTTTGCCTAAAAGTTAAGCCATTTTCAGATCTGTGAGTGCATAGGTAATGTAACCATTACGTTATCATTGTTCTATTTCATTTACTTCCAAGTAAAACCAGTCTTCCTTGTCATGATTATATTAATTGTATTCACTCCCACAATGATTCAAAAATACTGTGTGTCTCAGAATTGGCGTGGCCCCCCATTGGACAAGTGGGGCTAAAATGTAAGCAAGGTGGGCTTCTTGGAGAAGCCTACAGCCTAAGGGGGAGATGAGACCTGCTTACATGGCTGTCAGTACAGAACAGAGGAGGTGCGTGCTACACAGTAAAGGACTTCAGAGGAGGGAAATAGTCTGTACAGTCTGGAGGATGCCAAAGCACTTCAGAGAAGAAGCTGCATTTTAAGCAATACTTTGAAGGAGATGTTGGATTTAAAGAAAGGGACTGGGTTGGAGGTTTAGAGTGAGGATATTGAGGAGAAAGCAACAGGCATAGTAATTGGTAACTTTACAGTCATGTCAATGAATTTATGTTAATTAAAAGTGTAATTCAGGCTGGGTGTGATGACTCACTCCTGTAATCCCAGAACTTTGGGAGGCCTAGGCTGGCAGATGACATGAGGCTAGGAGTTTGAGACCAGCTTGGCCAACATGGTGAAATCCTATCTCTACTAAAAATGCAAAAATTAACCAGCCTTGGTAGTGCATGTCTGTAATCCCAGCTACTCGGGAGGCTGAGGCACAAGAACCACTTGAACCCAGGAGGTGGAGGCTGCAGTGAACTGAGATTGCACCACTTTAGCCTGGGTGATAGAGCGAGACCATGATACAAACAAACAAACAAAAACAACTGGTGTAATTCATTTACACATGTGTATTTGGCTAAGTAAAATGTTGTATATTGTCAAGTTTAAGGTAAATTTTATTTCCCTTTATATCCTGTAGGACATAACAATAAAATTTTGTTTGGTCAGGTTTTTCTTATACTGTTTTATTTCTTTTAAGCATTGGGATTCTTCATATTCAAGATGAAAAAGGAAGTCATAATTGCATGTTGTGATATTCTTTGAAGTTATGTTGGACAGCGTCCACAGTAGAAAAGGTTAAGTTCATTTCTTAACGTGTATACACTGCCTCTTACCCACTAGCATCAGGGCCACCTCATGCATTTGTTTGCTCCTTCAACAAATATTTATTAGGCATCTACTGTGTGCCAGGCAGGGTCTAGTGTCTTTCAGTTGTGTTTGCATGCCTCATGGTATGGTTTATATTTTTTCTTTCTCCTACTCTATGAACATTTCTTTGGGGGATATAGTAGGTTCTTAATAATCATTGAATTAATGCACGTTGAAAAATCTCACAAAGGAATTCAGGCATGAATAAGCAAGATGGACTTGTTGAAGGTCCCACTGCAGTTTTGGACTTGAGTACAAATATTGAGTACTGTGTTTCGTAGGGTTTCATTAGAACAGAATGCGTTTACAACTTTGAAATTTTTCTGGTGCTTTTCCTGAATTTAAGAAATAATCCCACACATGAATCACATCGTGGTTCAAAAATGTAACTATATTTTGACTAACCTTACCTAATGGGGTTTTGGTATTAATTTAAGCATGAAGAACTATTCTTGGCTTTTGCCAGGAAACAGGTATTTAAAGTTCTCAATACTTTTATTAATCCTAACATTTCTTTAGGCCATTTCAGCTCTTACATGACTTGAGGGTGAATGAAAAAACGTTCAGTCAACCAAACAGAAAAAACTGAAGACTGATTAGTTGAAGCTTCACAGAGTATATGCCCCTTCTACTCTACCCTGAACACTGAGATAGTCACATTTCCTAGAAAGACCCAGCAAAGCCAGATTAGTAGAAAGAGGTCCAGAATAAAGTATCGGAGAAAGCTTTAGAAGACGAGAGTGTTTTACAGAAAATGAAGACTAAATTTTCAACTTCATGTGATAAATCCAGTGTGTTTCATTTTTAAATTTATGCTTCCTAATGAAGTCATTTATTCTAGGGCTCAAGGTTTTATAAATGGAGAAAGACAGCGTGCATGATTAAGATTTCAAACGCTGTCATAAAAGAATTAGCCATGTTTCTGCCTGCCCTGTGTTGTATACATTTCTGTGACCTACAATTTCTTAGACATATTTATCTAATGACGTGTGTTTGGAAGCATCTACATTTTGTGTCTACACTAGTCTTTTAATGATTCTAAGTTCATTTTTAATGGTTGAAACTGTTATGTAGACCATTTTCTGAGGCAAAATCATGAAGTACTACATCACAATATTAAGTTCTTCAAATTAGAATTTCAGTTTTAGTGCATTTGTTATTTATTATTAGGTTAGTTCTTATGCTAATTTTAGATTTATTAACAGATAGGCTGGAGCCTGCCAATTAATACTTTTTACTCTTGATTCAGCAATAATTTGGGTAGTCAGAAATGCAGATGCGTTTCTTACGGTCTTTTAGAAAATTATTTTCTTTTGATTTAATTACTTGGTGCAGGACATATTTCATTACAACACTTCTAAATCCAATTAGATATTTTTGCTACAGGCAATAATTATTCTAAACTCTTTTCCTCATAGTGGAAAAGTTGATCATCTTGAATAATCTTAACCATGTTTGTTTCTCCAAAACTCTAATGTTTTACCTTATAAATTTTCTTGGTTTCCAGGTGAATTTAAACTAGATATCTCATTTCCATTTTTCAGCATTTTCTCCAATTTGATGGACTTATACTAATTGCTCTGTCGCCCAGACTGGAGTGCAGTGGGGCGATCTCCGATCACTGCAAGCTCTGCCATTCTCCTGCCTCAGTCCTCCCGAATAGCTGGGACTACAGGTGCCCGCCACCACCCCTGGCTATTTTTATTTTTAGTAGAGATAGGGTTTCACCATGTTAGCCAGGATAGTCTCGATCTCCTGACCTCGTGATCTGCCCACCTTGGCCTCCCAAAGTGCTGGGATTATAGACCTGAGCCACCGTGCGCAGCTGGACTTGTACTATTCTATATGCCTTTTTTTTTTTTTTTTTTGTCGAAGTCTCGCTCTTGTCTCCTAGGCTGGAGTGCAATGGCACAATCTCGGCTCACAGCAACCTCTGCCTCTCGGTTTTAAGCAATTCTCCTGCCTCAGCCTCCTGAGTAGCTGGGATTACAGGCACCTGCCACCACACCTGGCTGATTTTTATATTTTTAGTAGAGACGGGGTTTCACCATGTTGGCCAGGCTGGTCTTGAACTCCTGACCTCAGGTGACCCACCCACCTCGGCCTCCCAAAGTGCTGGGATTACAGATGTGAGCCACTGCTCTCGGCCTCTATATGCTTTTATATTCATATTCCATATGTTGTTTACATATATATGGTGAGCAAGCAGATATTATCCTGATCTTGTAGAGCACATGATTTCTTGCTGTATTTTTATTGGCTTTTTTCCAGTGAGCAAATAGAATGTTTTTTACATAGTTTTCACTTCTAGTTGGAATATATCTGTACTTGAAAATTTACCCAAAGAGTATTGCCACATCTTAACAAGTAGATTACTAAAGAAGGAAACAGCCTTGTTACCATGTTTTATTTTACTTGTAACCAATTCCAGTTTCTAAATCATTCAAAGGAAGTGCATAACTAGTCTTTTCCAAATAACTTATTTGGTAGGGGTTTTAGGGGTGGAGATGATCTGTAATCAAAGATAAATGGCAGAATGGACGGATGAGTGGCAGTGACAGATACTGAGCATTGAGGGAAAAATCATACTTAAAATGAGTTTCCTGTATCTTAGAAGGTTAATAAAATATTGTATGATTTGTCATGCTGATGATTAGCATTTGGAGTTTCTCTCCTGTTTCAGTACAGATGGGCAGAACTTGCTACAGAAAGAAACTTCCAGTGTCCAATCAAATTAATTACATATATCTGTCATTCCAAATTATCTGATAGTTATGTAATTTGAAAGAAATAATTACATGAAAGGAGCTTTAGAGATCATCTTACTGCAATTTTGTGATAATGAGGAAAGTGAGGTCCGAGGAAGTTTACTTTTCACAGGTCATTGTGTATTAGGATGCTTTTGGTTGCAAGTGTCAGAGTCCGTAGTTGAAACTAGTTTTAAGTAAACTGAAATATATATATGACTGGGAAATCTAGGAGTAGATTTGGACTCAGAAGTGCAGCAGCCAATTGGTGTGGTTAGGAGTTGGGTATTATAACTTTAGGTCATGTCCTTATTCCTAAGGATGTGGTAGGGAGACAAGTGGTTGGCAGCTCCACTAGAACCATCGGGAAAGGGAGGAGCCAGTCTCTGAAAAAAGAAATACACTCACCTAGTTTAGTAGATGAATTGCTGCTGGAATCTGGCCTTTAGATTCCCAAGTTAATGCCATCTACATCAAACCCTTAATACATAGTAGGATAGTTGGAATAATTAAGAGGGTGCTTAACTGTTAGTAAATTGTCTACTTAGTTTTCACTTTAGAGCACCCTGAAGTTGGGGGTGTAAAGCCTTGTTTTAAAGCCAGTAGAGCCTATAGCTACCGTCTTTTGGAAGTTAGGGTTTTTATAAAACAAATGCATTGTTGGTGACCTGATACATGCAGATGAGAATAGAGCACAAATCTGCTAAAGTTTAGAATTTAAAAAAATGATAATAGAAATAACTCCCGAGAACATACAAACTATGATCTGTTCAACGTGCAGGTCTCTTCAGCTTTTCTTTCTCTTTGTCCCAGAGCTAGAGCTTGATTCAGAGCCTGGCTATGTGTCCTCCTTGGAGCTGCTGAAAGATCCCCACACATTCCACTCAACCTATATCTTCCTTCTCCAGGGACTTTATCGTCTCAGCCAGTAGATTTAATTTGTCTTTAATGTTAAATATGTTCAGTAAGTATGTGTATATGCACGTGTGTGTGTTTAAATTTTACATTTGATTTTTCCTAATTTTATCCTTAGTGAATTCTTAGAAATGTGATCAGAAATACCCATAATATTAAGAAAAGGAGAGAGAGAGGCAGGAAAGCAGTTAGTTAATTCAAAAACTGCGTAAGATATCAAGATATGATTGCTATCACATACTAACAGAACGTTTAAGTTCTCTCGCTCATGAAGAAACACACATCTTCCAGATAATAAGGTAATATAGATGTGTGTACCTTAGTCATACCCATATGTAAAACTAGAGGGGTGGCTGAATCCCATGAAGTGGGCAGTTGTCCCAAGCTGTACTTCTGTCTCGGATGGATAACTGCAATCACTAACTTTCTTGAAGAATTTGATATGATACTGAGAAATAGTGATTAATCAAAGGTACTTTTAAAATGGAAGACTTTTATTTATAGGCACTAATTTTTTATGATCAGAGAAAAAAGTAGTAAAGAATAGGTGAAATATTTATTGTATACTTACTTTTGGTCCAGCATTATGCTTTGCATACTTAATTTTCTAATTCATCTTTCCTTGCATCTGTGAAGTGAGTACTATTGCAGATATGAATCCACTTTACAGATGAGGAAACTGAGGCCTGGAGAGGTTAAGTAAATGATCTAAGGTGAATCCAGGTCAGAATTTGTGCTCTTGAGTGCAGTGAGGGATGTGGAGGATTTGTATAGCAGCACTGTCTGGTTGTAAATGGCAGGGCAGAAACCTGACCTTTGAACCATTCTGTGTTCTACCTACTTCCATGGTAGACCTTGTCCCAAATATTTCAGGATCAGTCAAGCAAGTAACAATAATAGGTTAATGACTCATGGTTCTGTGAAGGAAAGAAAATTGAATATTTCTGAGAAAAATTGTACCAAAATAGAGAGTTCCCTTAAATTGTATCAACCTGTGAGAAGTGTTTTAGGCAAGAAAAATTTCCAGTTTTTTTCTGGGAAATGCTCTTCAGCACTGGGTCCTGGGAGGAACAGAATATACATTAACCTCCTTCCAGAGAACTATTTGTTCTCTTTTAGAGACAAGATTTGTTCTTAAAAGTTGGGCAGACTTCACATCTAATTCTTCTACTGTCGTTACAATTTCCTACACTAATCCTAAACCCCATGGAGGTTTTATTACATTGGTTGGTGGCATTAGCCTGTCAACAGCTGGATGAGACAGAAGTTGGAAAATGGACTTTTTGAGGTCAGGAAGCTAAGCAACCAGAAGAACCAATTTGTCAACTTAAATCATCTGGGGAATGGAAAAAATTATTCCACAATGTGGGAAACAAAAGACTGCCTGGAGCTACTGTTTTTTGTTTTTATTTTCTTTTTGCTATTCCTCTTTGCACTTCCTTTTTCCGAGCAGCATTATGTGTGGGTTATAGAAAGCTTACATGTTGACTTTGTTATGTCGTTATTTGATGTGGTCATGCTAACATTTATTGTAAATACTTTGAGTATTTTTCACCCTTTTGGCTTAATTACCTGCAGCCACATCAACCTGAACGTATTTGCGAGGTAAAGGGGCCCAAGACTTCAGTAAGAGCCTTTACTTAAAAAAAAAAAAAAAGAAAAAACTTTCATCTTTGTATTGTTTCTCTTTTAATGATGGGGCATTAATACATTTTCCATATTTGGGGTGATAGTATTTGGGAAGGTGAACTTCATTTGCAGGTTTTATGAAACTTATTTCTTCACAATACTTAGGAATATATTTAGTATAATATTTTATAAAATTTAAATATTGTCTTGTTTCCTTAAAAAGGATATTCCTTATGCTCTGGTACAAGAACAAAGACATAAGATTCTTTTATGAAACCATGAGATCATGATGTTTGTGACTGAAAACACATGTCCTCCCATGGGTATTGGCTGGGTGCTCTCTTTCAATTACTTTTGTTTTGTTTTTCCCTAGTATAATGCTTTATAAAATAAAACTTTATGTACTGACATGGCACAAAATAAAACCCATTATTGGAAAAACCTATGTTTCTTAAGGCTGAAAGGTACATTCCTTTATTTTTCATTTTTATTTATTATTTATTTTGAGATGGAGTCTCGCTCTGTCACCCAGGCTGAAATGCAGTGGGGTGATCTCGGCTCACTACAAGCTCTGCTTCCCGGGTTCACGCCATTCTCCTGCCTCAGCCTCCTGAGTAGCTGGGACTACAGGCGCCCGCCACCACGCCCGGCTAATTTTTTTGTATTTTTAGTAGAGACAGGGTTTCACCATGTTAGCCAGGATGGTTTCCATCTCGTGACCTCGTGATCCGCCTGCCTCGGCCTCTCAAAGTGCTGTGATTACAGGCGTGAGCCACCGCGCCGGACCCCATTCCTTTCTTTTTTATGTGAATTTCTTCTCTATTTTTTTGGGTGATTTCAATGGACTGTGAAATCCAAATTACTGTTTCTTTAAATAGTAAAGCAAACACAATTTGAAATAATCTGAGCTTTTTTCTTAGCAGCCCAAAGTTGTTAATTTTTACTCAGATTATCTTTTTCTTTTGTCCATTGTGCTTTTATATATGAGCACAATTCATGAATGAATCATCTTAGTCATTAATTTCAAAAAATTCTATTATTAAAACAATTTAATGTTGATGAAATCAAGTTTTAAAAAAAGGTTAAGAGTTTAAAAAAAACTTGTAATAGCCAGACAGCACATATTTAAATATAATAGTGTAATGGGAATATTTTCTCTTTTCAAGTGAATTTCGTTATCTGCTAGTATTACTTATTAAAATAAGAATATTTTTCTCTTAAAAGTTCCAATGAATTGAATTGAAATGAGTTAAAATGCCATAAATAGAATATTTTATAATACTTTGGAGGTTTCTACTACAAAAGGTGCTCTGAGATTCTTTTGCAAAATGAGAAATGAGTTTTCAAAATAAACACCCTGTTATTTGTGTGTGTAATAGACTGTTAGATACTATATTACCTTTACTTAAAGTGAAAGATGCTTATATTTATGTTATTTTCAAATTAGAAAATCTTTATATACTGTGGAAACATTTTTAACCAACACACCTGACTAATAATTCTCTATTACCTCTGTAGAACATGTAAACTGATATCCACCCATACTAAACACAGTAGGATTGTACGTCGGTTCTACTATGTAGAAATGTCAGTTTTACGTCAATTTATCTGTGTAGAAGAGTCAGTTGTATATATCTCAACTCTGTGCCAACTCTATTTGTAATTTAATTACTTTACAAGATTATCAAAAAAATTGAAGAAATATGAGTAGGGGAATAGAAAGAGAGTTAGTCCATAAAAACTCAGATGAATCCTTTGGAAAGACTAAAAGTGAACTATTAAAAAAATGCTATTGTGCTAGGATAAGCAAACCAGCTGAAAAAAAATTGGAAAATAAGTAGAAGAAATCTTAAATAGGAAATCAGACGAAGTATAGATGGTTGAGGTTTATGCAAGACAAATGAGAGGGAATTCTAATCAGCATACCTATGTTCTGAAAAGACTATGGGCAAACATTAGAAGATGATATACACTTATGTCATTTAAGTTCAGAATAAATTATTTATTTTGCAATCTTCATTTTGAAAGATGATCTTTCCAATTACCTAAACAATTAATCATTCCTCAAGGTTGAACAGGAGACCTTCTGTGCTAATGCTTACTATTATTCAATATATGTTTGCTTCATAGATTTCGTTTCAGCTAATATGTCTACATAAAACTTTTGTCATCTGTTTCAAACAGTTATGCATTTTCTGTCGTATTCACGTAGTTAAATAGAAAAATAATGTGTTTTTCCCTAAAACTCTACACAATTTGTTTGATTAGACTTTGGAGTAGTTTCCTAGTTTTTAAAGTGAAACCCAGCAAATAATTAAATATTAAATAATTAATGTAAAAACCACCTTTTAATTTATGTAAAAGCTAATTTTAAGTAACAAATCTCATTTGACACTATTTATTAGGGGAGTAGTTCAGAATCGGGCACATTTTCATGCCTGTGGTTTAATCATCTTTGCATTTTACTTATGTAACCATTTAAACAATTCCAGGAAAATCCTTAGTATTTAGAAATGAACTTGGTTCATGACCCACCTATTTTATCAAAATGGTAAAGCTTTAGTTTTTTTTGTTTGGGTGACTTCCTAATCATTAAAAAATAAAGACATTTTGAGAAGGCTTATAAAAATAAAGTCATTTCAGTTGTAGGCTGCTGAAATGGGCCTTGGTTGCTGCAAAGTATTAGAAGCAGAAATGCTGATATGCACTGTGTAGCTTCAGGAGCAGTAGATGTGTGAGCTGTCTGTTCTGCCACTATGGAATGCTACTCGTTTTGGCTGTGAGACCAGTCATAATTCAGTAATATAACACAGATAAAGAGCAGCAGTGGCGCCATTCTCTTCTGATTTATGACACCTGGGAAATTGACATCCATCCAGGGAGTGACATTGTAGAAGAATAGACTCTGTAGCAACCCTGATAATCTCCTCAGAGTTTGCGAGGGTCTTAGAATCCAGAGTCTGTCCCTTGTTCTTTTGAGAGACAGTAGCCAGGGTTTTGTCACTCTGCCAGGATTAGGTCTCTGCCAAAACAGAGTCATGTTGATATTTTATTAATTTATAATGAGAAAATAAGACAAGCCTGGGGAAACTGTGTACCCACAGCCTTTAGCCAGGCAGGACGGTCTTTCTTTCTGGCAAACTCTGTGGGGAACCCATTAAAATCCAGTTTTTCTTGGTGAGCCTGGAAGCAGGAATTGGAATCCATTGGAAGACATCAGGTTTCTTTTGTAAACATATGCCCAGGATTTGAAGTGAGCTGTGTCAATACTCACAAAAATGTATTCTCCTCCCTTGCCTGTGTCCTGCCTTTACTGATGAGTGGTGCAGATGGGATTACTGTCTGCAGAGTTTGCACCTGGGATCTTTGTTAGCATGGCCTTCGGCAGTCATTGCAGAGTCACACACACCTGTGTCCCCCAGGTCCAGCCCTTGGGCAGGGGCATCCTCATTGCCTCTGGGCTTTGATGGACATTGCTGGTGTTGGTAGAGCACCACTGATGACAAGATGATAAAGATGGATAAACATAGCTTTTCCTTTGATACGTCTTTTGTAAATGTTACTTGCATACCTTTCTGGTGATTGTAGTCCATTCCAGGCTCTTGCCATCTTGTTCCAGCTGTGTTTCTGACTTATCTCCCATGCACTGGAGGACTCGCGCTTCCCACAGGAAGCTGGGAACCTGAGTATTTGTGAGATTTTTATTACGTGGGTTTGCATTTCATTATACCCGTCTCCCTGCTCCAGATTCCTTCTTCTGCTCTCCTGTGCTGAAACCTGAGCTTTCCATCAAGGCCTAGCACCTGTCCTACCTGAGCAGGGACTGCTCGCACATCCCGTGGTGTGCTCAGAGCGCTTTGTTAGTGATTATAGGTGGTACTGGCTACTCCTTCATGCTGTGGCAGCTATTTGAGTAACTGTGCAAGATTGAGAGCCCTTCCTGAGTGAGTGGCTTGTATTCACATCATCCTTGTTTCCTCCAAGTTGGAATGGTCTAGGGAGGTCTCTGTACTTTTAGGGGGAGGTGGGGGATGGTTGGAGGGGAGAATGGCACGGACGAGGAGAAATGGGTTTCTGCTCTAGCATTTTACGTGCTTTACTATTTTTTGCCATGTATCTTAGCAGTTTCGGAGGCCACCGCAGGCCCTGTTTATCTTAAACAACGTGTTCCTGAGACACGTAACAGTGATACCAGGGGTGGGTGAAATGAATTCAGGGTACCATTTTCTTATATATTTACCTATTAAATGAGAAATAATTTTAAGATGCACACTGAGGGTAAACTCTTATTCGTAAAGCAGCCACGCAAAACTCTGATGAAATGTGAATCAGTAGTCTTCTGTCAAGTGCAAGAATTCTATTGAAAAACTCAATCTCCCAAGGGCAAATTCAGATAATATCTGTGATGTATTGAAATAAAATCTGGTCTAAAAATCTTGAGTTAGATTTTTTGACAGTATCTCTCACTAATATATTTCTGGGCTGCTCCCTTAATTCTTACAAAGGTTACAGTGAGAAACTTATTAGGTAAGTTATTATGACCCAGGCAGCCATCCAGATAAAGGTTCGTTCTAGACAAGGTGTGTATTTCATGGGCAGTGAGAGGGAATATGTGAAGATACAGTTTCCTACAAGATGGTGAAATTTTGGTTCTACTTTAATTGTAGCTTAATAAAGAAATATGATATGGTCAGAACTGCTCTACATCTGTAAGGCTACCCTGGTGTATCCTGGTCATGCCCATAGCCAGCTCTCTTTGAGCCTGTCTCTGAACAGATTGGAATCTGGCAAGTGGTGATTAACAACACTTGCTCCCTTGTCTTCAGGGGTTGTTGACTTGGTCATACAGATCAGTGATTCACAGCCATACAGTGCATCTGCCAAGAGGACTTGTGAAAACACAGATTGCTGGGCCGCAGCTCCAAAGCTGGGGTCAGGCCTAATAATTTGCATTTTTAACATATTCTCAGGTGATACACATGCTGCTGGTCTTTGGACCACCCTTGGAGAACTGTTGGTATACAGGCTTACCTCGTTTTATTGTGCTTTGCTTTATTGTGTTTCATAGATACTATACTTTTTTTTTACAAGTTGAAGGTTTGCGGCAATCCTATATCTAGCAAATCTATTGGTGCTTTTTTTCCAACAGCATATTTGGAAAATAGGCCCATTTTGTGTTTCTTTTTCAGATTTCGATAATTCTCACAGTATGTTTAACTTTTTCATTAGTATTGTATCTGTTACGGTGATCTGTGGTTAGTGATCGTCTGTGTTACTATTGTAATTGTTTGGGGATGCCATGAACCATGCCCGTATAAGACTGTCAACTTAATTGATAAACGTGTGCTTTTCACTGCTCTGCTGCTGGGCTGGCTGTTACCCCATCTCTCTGTCTTTCCTTGGGCCTCCCTATTTCCTGAGACTCAACAATATTAAAATTAGGACAATTAATAACCACACAGTGGCCTCTAAGTGTTTAAGAGAAAGGAAGAGTCACATCTCTCACTTTAAATCCAAAGCTAGAAATGATTTTGCTTAGTGAGGAAAGCATGTTGAAAGCCGAGATAGGCAGAAAACTCGGTCTCTTGTGCCGGTTAGCTCAACTGTGATTGCAGAGGAAAAGTTCTTGAAGGAGATTAAAAGTGCCACTACATTGAACGAATGATAAGAAAGTGAAGCAGCTTTGTTGCTGATATGGAGAATGTTTGAGTGATCTGGATAGAAGATTAAATCAGGCACAATCTTCCCTTAAGCCAAAGCGTAATCCAGAGCAAGGCCCTAACTCTCTTTAATTCTATGAAGGCTGAGAGAGGTGAGGAAGCTGCAGAATAAAAGCTGGAAGCTAGCAGAATTTGGTTCATAAGGTTTAAGGAAAGAGGCTGTTTCCACAACATGAAAGTGCAAGGTGAAGCAGCAAGTGCAGATGCAGAATCTGTAGCCTGTTATCCAGAAGATCTAGCTGAGATAATTGATGAGGGTGGCTACACTAAACAACAGATTTTCAGTGAAGATAAATTAGTTTTCTGTTGGAAGAAGATGCCATCTAGGTCTTTCATAAGTTGAGATAAGAAGTCAATGCCTGGCTTCAAATGAGAGGCCAACTCTCTTGTTAGGGACTAATGCAGCTGGTGACTTTAAGTTGAAGCCAATGCTTATTGACCATTCTGAAAAATCCTAGGACCTTTAAGAATGATGCTAAATCTACTCTGCCTGTGCTCTATAAAGGGAACAACAAAGCCTGGATGACAGCACATCTGTTTATAGCGTGGTTTACTGAATATTTTAAGCCTACTGTTGAGACCTACTGCTCAGACAAAAAGATTCCTTTCAAAATATTACTGCTCATTGACAATGCACCTGGTCATACAAGAGCTCTACTGGAGATGTACAAGGAGATGAATGTTGCTTTCATGCCTGCTAACACAGCATCCATTCTGTAGTCTACGGATCAAGGAGTACTTTGTACTTCTAAGTCTCATTGTTTAATAAATATATTTTGTAAGGCTATAGTTACCATAGGTAGTTATTCCTCTGATGGATCTGGGCAAAGTAAATGGAAAACTCCTGGAAAGGGTTTGCCATTCTAGATGTCATTAAAAACATTTGTGATTCATGGGAGGAGGTGAACATAGCAGGAGTGTAATATTAACAGGTGTTTGGAAGAAGTTGATTCCAACCCTCATGAATGACTTTGATGAGTTCAAGACTTCAGTGGAGAAAGTAACTGCAGATGGTGTGGAAACAGCAAGAGAAATAGAATTAGAAGTGGAGCCTGAAGATGTGACTGAATTGCTCCAATCTTTTATTATTTTTTCTTTTTCTTTTTCTTTTTTTTTTTTTTTTGAGACAGAGTCTCACTCTGTCCCCCAGGCTGGAGTGCAGTGGTGTGATCACTGTGATCATGGCTTACTGTAGCCTCAACCTCCCGGGCTCAGGTGATCCTCCCACCTCAGCATCCTGAGTAGTTTGGACTATAGAGCTCAGATGATCCTGCCACCTCAGCCTCTTGAGTAATTGGAACTATAGGTGTGCGCCACCATGCCCAGCTAGTTTTTGTATTTTTAGAAGAGCTGGGGTTTTGCCATATTGCCTAGGCTGGTCTTGAACTCCTGAGCTCAAGCAATCCACCCACCTCAGCCTCCCAAAGTGCTAAGATTATAGGTGTGTGTTACTGTGCCCAGCCTGCTGCAATCTTAAGATAAAACTTAAATGTGTGAAGAGTTGTTTCTTACGGGTGAACCAGGTGGTTTCTTGAGATGGCATCTACTCATGGTGAAAATGCTATAACATTGTTGAAATGACAACAAATGATTTAGTATATTACATAAACTTAGTTGATAGAACAGCAGCAGGATTTGAGAGGAATGATTCCAATTTTGAAAGGAGTCCTACTATGGGTAAAACGCTATCTACCAGGCATGGTGGCTCATGCTTGTAATCCCAGTTACTCAGGAGGCTGAGGCAAAAGGATCGCTTGAGGCCAGAAGTTCAAGACCAGTGTGGGCAACGTAGCAAGACTCTCATCTCTACAAAAATAAAAAATAAAAGCACAGTTAGCCAGGTATGGAGGCATGGGCCTATAGTCCTAGCTACTTGGAAGGCTGAGGTAGGTTCGCTTGAGCCCAGGGGTTTGAGGCTGCAGTGAGCTGTGTTTGTGCTACTGCACTATAGCCTGGGTAATAGACTGAGACCGTGTCTCTATTAAAAAAAAAAAAAAAAAAAAAAAAGACTGGGTGTGGTGGCTCACACCTGTAATCCCAGTACTTTGTGAGGCCAAGACAGGTGGATCACCTGAGGTCAGGAGTTCGAGACCAACCTGGCCAACATGGTGAAACCCTGTCTCTACTTAAAAAAAAAAAAAATACAAAAATTAGCTGGGCATGGTGGCATGTGCATGTAGTCCGAGCTACTCAGGAGGCTGAGGCAGGAGATTCGCTTGAACCCGGGAGGCGGACATTGCAGTGAACTGAGATTGTACCACTGCATTCCAGCCTGGGCAACAGAGTGAGACTTCATCTCAAAATAATAAGAATAAAAAATAAAAATAAAGAAAAAGAAAAAAAAAGAAATTGCCACAGCCACTCCAACCTTCAGCGGCCATTACCCTGGTCAGCCAGCAGCCATCCACATCAAGGCAAGACCTTTTACCACAAAAAAAATTATAACTAGCCATAGGCTCAGATAATGATTAGCATTTTTTTTTTTTAGCAATAACATTTTTAAATTAAGGTATGTACTTTTTTTTTTAAGGCATAATGCTATTACATACTTAATAAAATACAGTATAGTGTAAATATAACTTTTATACGCACTGAGAAACAAAAATTATGTGATTCAGTTTAGCTATATTTGCCTTGTTGAGGTTGTCAGACCCACAGTATCTGTGTGGATTACCGGTACAGAATTCAGGGGATGCAGAGCTCTTAGATGTGGAGGGCTGACTTTTTGTACTAATGGGTTCTGCAGGGTGTACTACAGGACGTCGGCATTCGTAGGTTTTCGTATCTGCAAGGGGCCCCGGAACCAATCCTTGCAGATACTAAGGGCCAACTGCATTCTTGGGATAAAAGGTGGATTTTAACCAGCCCTATATTTATTTAAGAAAAAAAAGGATAACAAGTCTTTAAAACAAATAATTTACTATGTCTGAAGCAAATGATCATTTTGCTTGATTCTGAAATTCTTAATGAGAAAACTCATTTGTGTATTATATCCCTCTTGGATACAATATACAACTTTCAAATCCCCCCCAACCATAATTTATTGTGGTTTTGGGCAAAAAGACTTAAAAATAATAACACTTTGATATCTTACTTTACAAATATTTAATTTTTCACATTAAAGAGCCTTAAAAGTTTATTTGAAGGATGTAACAGTATTTTTCTTTAACCTGATCTGTGACCAACCCATATGGTCTTACTCCTAGAAGGAAGACTATCACAGTGATACAGAGATTCATTATGCAGACTGTACCGAACCACCTTACAGCAGCCATTTATTCATTAGACACTTGTCAGCACAGAAGCATTATAAAACACACATGGGTCTTTTCAGCAAACGAAGTCAGTTCAACATCTACATGAAAAAAAATAAATCTAGACCCTGACCTTACACCTTCTATAAAAACCAACTCTAAATGGATCATAAACTCAATGTAAAATGCAAGGTTATAAAATTAGACAATAAGAGAAACATCCTTTTTTTTTTTTTGAGACAGAGTCTTGCACTGTCACCCAGGCTGGAGTGCAGTGGTGTGATCTTGGCTCACTGCAAACTCTGCCTCCCAGGTTCAAGTGATTCTCCTGCCTCAGCCTCCCGAGTAGCTGGGATTACAGGCTCCTGCCATGACACCTGGCTAATATTTGTATTTTTAGTAGAGATGGAGTTTCACCCGGCTGGTCTCAAATTCCTGACCTCAGGTGATCTGCCCACCTCAGCCTCCCAAAGTGCCAGAATTACAGGTGTTAGCCACTGTGCCCGACAAAATAAAACCTATGTGGCCAGGCTTTGCAATATGTTTTTGGATACAACAAAAGCTTGACTGATGAAAGAAAACGTTGCTAAACTGAACTTGATTAAAATTAAAAACTGCTCTTCAAAAGACACCCTTAAGAGAATAAAAAGACAAGCCACAGACTAGGAGAAAGTGTTCATAAAACACAAAATGTGTTCATATTGCAAATATACGACTCTACAATAAGAAAACAACGCAGTTAAAAAATAGGCAAAAGATCTGAACAGATACCAAGAAAATGGCAAATAGGCTTATGAAAAAAAATGTTTGAGCAATACACGTCATTAGGGAGTTGGAAATTAAAACAGAGATACCACTGTGCACTTTATTATTATTGTTGTTGTTTTTAAGACAGGGTCTCACTCTGTTGCCCAGACTGGCGTGCAGTGGCATGAACATGGCTCACTGCTTTCTTGATCTCCTGAGCTCATGTGATCCTCCCAGCTCAGCCTCCCAAGTAGCTGGGACCACAGGCATGCACCACCACACCTGGCTAATTTTGTTTTAAAATTTTACTTTTAAGTTCTAGGGTATGTGTATAGCTTTGTTATATAGGTAAACTGTGTCATGAAGGTTTGTTGTACAGATTGTTCTGTTACCCACGTATTAAGCTTAGTACCCATTAGTTTTCCTGATCCTCTCTCTGCTCCCACCTTCTACCCTCTTTCCCGTAGACCCCAGTGTGTGTTGTTCCCCTCTTTGTGTCCATGAATTCCCATCATTTAGCTCCCACTTATCTGTGAGAACCTGTGGTACTTGGTTTCCTGTTCCTGTGTTGTTTGCTAAGGTTGATGGTCTCCAGCTCCATCCACATTCCTGCAAAGGACAATCTTGTTCTTTTTATGGCTTTGTGGTATTCTGTGGTGTATAGGTACTACATTTTCTTTATCCTATTTGTCATTGATGGGCATTTAGGTAGCATCCATGTCCTTGCTGCTGTGACTAGTGCTACAGTGAACATACACATGCATGTGTCTTTATGGTAGAATGATTTATATTCCTCTGGGTATCTACCCAGTAATGGGATTGCTGGGTTGAATGGGATTTCTGTTTTTAGGTCTTTGAGGGATTATCACAATACTTTCCACAATGGCTGAACTGATTTACACTCCCACCACCCATGTGTAAGCGTTCTCTTTTCTCTGCAACCTCACAAGCAACTGTTATTTTTTTGACTTTTTAATAATGGTCATTCTGACTGGTGTGAGATGGTATCTCACTGTGGTTTTGATTTGCATTTCTCTAATGATCAGTGATGTTGAACTTTTTTTTGTATACTTATTGACCATGTGTATGTCTTCTTTTGAAAATTATCTCTGTTCTTGTCCTTTGCCCACTTTTTAATGCAGTTGTTTATTTTTTCTTGTAAATTTTAGTTCCTTAGAGATGCTGGATATTAGACTTTTGTCAGATATATACTTTGCAAAATTTTTCTCCCATTTGGTAGGTTGTTCACTCTCTGTTGATAGTTTCCTTTGCTGTACAGAAGCTTTTCAGTTTAACCCACTTATGCTGGAGGTTGCAAATTTTTGTGTGTGAAAAATTAGACCTTGGTGATGACCTTGAGTAGCAGGATATAAAAAACTCCCACAAGCTTAGTGTTTCAATAATGGAACACTAGGCATAAATAGGTCAATTAGATCCCATTTGTCAATTTTTGCTTTTGTTGCAGTTGCTTTGCTTTTGGCATCTTCGTCATGAAATATTTGCCTTTTCCTATGTCCAGAATGGTATTGCCTAAATTGTCTCCCAGGTTTTTTATAGTTTTGAGTTTTATGTTTAAAGTCTTTAATCCATCTTAAGTTAATTTTAGCATATGGTGTAAAGAAGGGTCAAGTTTCAGTCTTCTGCATGTGGCTAGCCAGTCACACCAGCACCATTTATTGAATAGGGAGTCCTTTCCCCATTGTTTGCTTTTGTCAGCTGTGTCAAAGATCAGATAGTTGTGGGTGTGGGGCCTTATTTCTCGGTTCTCTGTTCTGTTCCATTGGTCTGTGTGTCTGGTTTTGTACCAGTACCATGCTGTTTTGTTTACGGTAACCCTGTAGTATAGTTTGAAGTCAGATAGCATGATGCCTCTAGCTTCGTTCTTTTTGCTTAGGATTGCATTGGCTATTCAGGCTATTTTTTTGTTCCATATGAATTTTAAATAGATTTTTCTAGTTTTTTGAAGAATGTCAATGGTAGTTTACTAAGAATAGCATTGAATCTCTATAAATTGCTTTGAGCAGTATGGCCATTTTAATGATATTGATTCTTTGTATTCAGGAGCATGGAATGTCTTTCAGTTGTTTATGTTTCTGATTTCTTTGAGCAGTGTTTTGTAGTTCTTGAATAGGTCCTTTACTTGCTAGCTGTATTCCTAGGTTTTTTTTTCTTCCTTTTTTTTTTTTCTTTACACCAGCTAATTTAAAACATTCTAGAGATGGGATCTCACCATGTTGCCTAGGCTGGTCTCAAACTCCTGGGCTTAAGTGATGATCCTCCTGCCTCAGCCTCCCAAAGTGCTAGGATTACAGGCATGAGCCACCATGCCCCACTTATACACATATTAGAATGGCTAAAATCTAAAACACTTAAAATGCCAAATGCTGGCAAAGATGTGGAACAACAAGGACCTTTATTCATTGCTGGTGGGAATGCAAAATAGAACAGCTGCTTCAGAAAGCAGTCTGGCAGTTTCTTACAAAGGTAAACATAGTCTTAGATATGATCCAGCAATTCTGCTCCTAAGTTTTAGTTGAAAACATATGTTCACATAAAAATCTGCACACATGGTTATAGCAGCTTTATTCATTTTTGCCAAAAGTTGGAATCAACGAAGATGTCTTTCACTAGGTGACTGGATAAACTGGTACCTTCAGACAATGGAATATTATTCAGTGCTAAGAAGAAATGAGTTTTCAAGCCCCAAAAAGACATTGAGGAATCTTAAATACATATTACTAAGTGAAATAAGTCAGTTTGAAAAAGTCTGTATCTTTTATGATTCCAGTTATCTCATATTTTGGAAAAGGCAAAACTACATACACAGGAAAAAGGTAAGTATTATATCACATCCATTAGGAACAAAAGAGTAAGGAAAAGAAATGAAAAAGGAAACTAATGACTATTAGTGAGGGTGTAGAGAAATCAGAACCCTTATGCACAGTTGATAGGAACGTAAATGGTTCAACCACTGTGGAAAACAGTATGGCAGTTCCTCAAAAACTAAAAAGAGAATGATCCAACATTGGATGCTACATTCTACTTCAGGATATATACCCAAAAGAATTAAAATCAGAGTCTCTAAAAGAAATTTGCACACACATGTTCATTGCAGCATTATACACAATAGCTAAAAGGTAGAAGTAACCCCAGGTGTTCATCAGTGAATGAATGGGATAAACAAAATGAAGTCTATTCCTTTGATGTAATATTATTCAGCTTTAAAAGGGACACATGCTACAACACGAATAACCTTGAGGACATTGTGCTGAGTGAAATAAGCCAATCACAGAATGACAAATTCCAAATAATTTCACTTTTATGAGGCATCAAGAGTAGTCAAATTTGGAAACAGAAAGTAGAATTGTGGTACCCCAGCGTGGGGACAGGTGGTTGATATAGGAAAGACGGGAATGGGGAGTTGTGTAATGGGAGGGAGTTGTGTAATGGGGATGGTGTTTCCATTCTGCAGGGATGAAAAGAGTTCTGGTGGCGATGGTTGCTTAACAATGTAAATGCACTTAAGACTGTACATTTTACATTATTTGTATTTTCCTATAATTTCAAGAAGAAAAGATCAGTGGTTGCCAGGAAAAGATCTGGTGGTGATGGTTGCTTAACAATGTAAATGCACTTAAGACTCTAAATTATGTGTTGTTTGTGTTTTCCTATAATTTAAAGAAGAAAACATCAATGGTTGCCAGAAAAGATAAGTGGTTGGGGATGGTGGAGAGGGATATAAGGTAGAACAGAAGGGGTTTCTAGGGTAGTGAAACCCTTCTGTATGATGTTGTAATGGTGGATATGTGACATGCATTTGACAAAACCCATATGGTGGAACTATGGAAATAGGAAAAGTTTTCATTGTTTTGCCTATTCATGGAGGGGATTCTTTATGCTAATTGTTTTACCTTCTCTCCATCCTCAAAATTTGTCCTCCTCCTGAGAAGGGGTAGCCAGCTTGCAGTAGCAGCAGCTTTATCTTGTGCAGTCATCCGGTTATCTTATTTTCATCTTCCTTCCCCAGTTCTTTCACTGCTATAAGGCCAAGGTGGATGTATAGTAAGCAGAGGTAACTCCATTTTCCTTTGGAATCTTTCTGCTTCTTACCAGCTCTACACTTTCCAACACACAGTGGCCCATTTTGCTAAAATTTGGATTCTCAGTTGAACAAAAGATTGAGAGGAAATAGTTGTGTCCCAGTCCCTTGACTCTTCCTTTAAAAGATATTTCCAGTTACCTTACTTACCCTCTGAGTTTAGATTTTGCCAAATTGTTGGCAGGGTTTGAAGGCCAGGATGCTCTGTGCACTGCTATTTCTGGATCTGCCATTGACAGCAGCCAGATTACAGTGAAGCCGGTGAACTGACAGTCCAGGGCAAGTGTGCTGTTGCCGTGGGCAGTCCATGATGGGGGCCTCTCCATCCTCCCAACGTAGGGTAGTCATTCCTCCCGAGGTGGCTTGTCCTTTCTGATGATGGATTGAGGGAGACAAGCAGCACATGAGTAGACACACACCTTGCCCAGGCAGTTGGTGCCATTTAACAGTTTCTTCCCACTCTTGACATTTTCATTTCCTCCTTCACCTCGCTCATCACTAGCTGTTTGCATCTTATTTTCTATACACAGCCGTAATGCAGAATGACAGAACACACACACAAGCTCCATTACTCATTTTACATGCTGTATTCTACTCAAATTACACAGTGGTTTTGCATGAGCTGAGCCATGAAAGGGGCATATGATTTTAATTGTACACTGGCCTTGTGCAGGGCATCATTCAAGAGGGACTGAAATTTTCATGAAGCATCGCTGCTTAAAAAAGCAGTGAAATGAAAAGGTGTTGCATTTTTGCTTCACTCATGCTGGCTTGCACTTGCCTTGTTTATCAAGAAGTCTCTTTCCCAGGGAACAATGAGGATTTTTAAATCATATTCCTGGAGGAAGAACATTGTTGTCACCTTTTCATTCTTCCTCCCCTCTCCCAGTTTTATTGAGGTATAACTAGCAAATAAAAATTGTGTCTATTTAAGGTGTACACCATGATGTTTTGATACACATATACATTGTGAAATGATTACCATCCCTCACCTCACATAGTTACCTTTTATTATTTGTGGTAAGGAAAGTTAAGATTTACTCTCTCAGCAGATTGCAAGGATACAATACAGTATTATCAGCTGTAGTCATCATGCAGTACATTATATCCCCAGAATTTATTTATCCTGCACAACTGAAGCTTCATGCCCTTTGACCAGTTTCTCCTGGTCCGTTCATTCTTAAAAGCTGTTCTGGGCTCTGAATTGTAGAAGCTATACAGCGTTTGTCTTTTTTTCTCCAGCATGATTCCTAGAAAGCCTGAGAATCTATGAAAAACATTGTGGCTTCCTAAAATTAAAGTAGATTTATACACACACACACACACACACACACACACACACACTCTCTCTCTCTCTCTCTCTCTAAAAATGAATAACTTTAGTACAAGAGGTAGCAGAATGGTCGGTGATTGATACAGACGTTTCTCAAGGATTTTAGCTTCAGACTTACATGGGAATCAACCAGCCTTTCTACTTCCTTATTTCCATTATACTCAAGTCACCAACTGTGTTAGGGGCAGCATGTCTGATGCCTTTGATTTTGAGTGCTGCTTTCCCCTCCTTGTGAAGACGTTTTATTCAGGGATGGAAGGTTGACTCTGAAGCCCAACATAACTTACAGAAAAAGTGCCACACACGCTGTCTTACTCAGGTAGGTCCTGGGTTTAATGTTTGACTTAATAAACAGCTGTGGACAGGAGAACATGCTGGGACATGAGAATGTGCTGTTTTTCTCACATGAAGTTTTCCTAGTAAATAGACTGAATGGTGAATATTAGCAGAAACCATTTCTTTTGGCCGCTTGTTTTGGTTTCTGGCAGTGCTTTTGTGCTGGTCACTGCCCTTGCCTCATTCATTCCCCAGTTCTTGTTATCTTTGCTTTAGTCACATTGATGAGATTTCCAAACTTTCACCTCCCCAACCTTGCTTCTGCCTCAGGTCCTTTGCCCTTCCTGTCCATCTGCCGGAAGCTCTGCCCAGTTCTGCAGACAGCTACCATTGCCATATCCAGGTCTTCACTCAAGTTGTCCCTGGTTGCTAATGAGTTCTTATTTGATGGCCATATTTAAAATTGTAGGTATTCACATGCATGTGTATGTACACACACACACATACACACACACAGACACACACACAATCTCCCTTCTCTGCTTTGTTTTTTTCACCGACTGTTCTCCATCTTACAAACGAAATATTTTCTTATTTTTGTTTGTCCTGCTACTAGTATGTGAGTCCATGAATTCAGGAATCCCTCTGCTTTGTATTCTCTGAATTCATTTCTGTGTTCCCAGTCTCTGGAACAATGTCTGGCACTTAGGATATCAATAACTATCTACTGGATAAGTGAATGAATGGTGGCCAGCCTGCCCACACTGTCTACAGCATCACCACAATTCATTTTCTACCTAGGCACTTACCTGCAATCTAAAGTTATCTTGTTTTTTTATGTGTCTCTCTAATTATGACCTGTCTCTCCCTTCCTGAAGTGAAAGGAAGCTCCAAGTGAGGACAGGCCTGGCTTACCTTACTTAACTGACATTCCAGCACCTGCTATAGTGCTTGACAGATACTAAATGCTCAGTAAACAACAGTTGTATCAGTGAAGGGCTTGTTCTTCCTGCTTCCCATCTTCCTAATACAGCAGTTGTATGTCATTCTTCATAGCACTAGCTCCACTGAATATATTTTTTTCATATTTGTGACACATCTTTTCTTTGACCTTTGGGATGCCCCCGGCAGTTAACACTCAAGTGTCAATGGGTTAATGGGAAGCCTGGTGCCAAAAGAAATGGTGCCAAAAGAAATGGCCCAGTCTGTAGACTTGCTTAATCTAGTGGAGAAGCCTTAGATCTTTCCTAGAAAGTCAGTGATTTTGACTTTCTTGCCTCATTTCAAAGTCATCTGTCATGTGTTCTCATTCTGTTGGGTTCAGAGGGCTCTGTGCACAGTTTGCTTGAAGATTTCCTCTCCATCCCGCCTTCTGGAGGGTGAAAGTGGACCCGAGGAAGGTGCTACACTTGCTTACAAAGAGGAAAGACGACCATAATGTAGCATTTTCTGGCCAGGTGCAGTGACTCACACCTGCAATCTCAGCACTTTGGGATGCTGAGATAGGCAGATGACTTGTGGTCAGGAGTTCAAGACCAGCCTGGCCATGATGAAAGCCCATCTCTACTAAAAATTAAAAAATTAGCTGGCATGGTGGCGCATGCCTGTAGTCCCCAGCTACTTGGGAGGCCAAATCAGCAGAATCACTTGAACCTGGGAGGCAGAGGTTGCAGTGAGTTGAGATCATGCCACTGCATTCCAGCCTGGGTGACAGAGAGAGACACTTTCTCAAAAAAATAAATAATAAAAAAACAAGTAAAGCAAGCAGTAGAAGTGGGTTTGGTTGAGTTATGCTTCAAGAAGTTTTTGTATGGTGGCCCAGGCTGAGAAGCTGAGTGTGATTAAAAACTTTCTTTTGGGGGACCCCTTCCCAAAGTAGGGAAGACAAGGATCTGGAATGTTCCCGCTACCCCTATGGACCTATTCTAGATTATTTTCCTCAGCCTCCAGGAGTCTGCTAGATTGGGGTCAGTGGGCCACCCTCCTAGTTGAGATCAGAAGGTATGCCTTGCTCATCTTTTAGCAGTTCCCACACAAAACCTCTAGAATGGGCTCTCTTGAGACCATCACAGCCTCCAGAGCCATAGTGTGCTGATTTAGCATGGCCTTGGCTGCAGTCAGACGTGGAATTTCTGTTTTGCCTTTAACACGCCTACACATGGTGAAATCTTGTCGCTACCAAAAAATACAGAAATTAACTGGGCATGGTGGCATGTGCCTGTAGTCCCAGCTACTCAGAAGGCTGATGCAGGAGAATCGCTTGAACCTGGGAGATAGAGGTTGCAGTGAGCTGAGATCATGCCACTGCACTCCAGCCTGGGTGACAGAGCAAGACTCCATCTCAAAAAAGAAAGAAAGAAAAAAAAAGCAAAGAAAAAAAAGAACATAGCATTTTCTAACATGACAATGTCAGCTTTGTGACAGGATGAATCACTTGAGGCTACAGCAGAAATATGTTTTGAAGAGCAGGACGATCTTTGCACAGGGCAAAATGATGAAGAGGCAAAGCAAAAGATCTGTTCAAGTTACAGATTTTTTTTAAAAGCTCTTTTTCTTTTCATGAGGAACGATCTTTAGGATCTTCATTGGGCTTTCTAACACTCAGAATATTCATATTACCAGCTAATATGCCACTGATGTGGCTTCCAGAAGCTCCTCTTACAGATGTGGTTAAATTTCTGAATTCCACTAAGAAGACCTGAGATCTCCTACTGGTTTTGTTGTGTCAGCTGCATCTGCAGAGCATTTAAACTGCTCACGTGGGATTCTTGCCAGTGCAGTTTGCTGTTCTAAAGACCTTAGCCCTGACTGAATTCTCCCTAGGGAATGGTTGGGATGAGTCCTTGGGAAGACAGTGACAATGGATGTGCCAAGAAGAGGGAGACAACTATCTCTTGCCAATTTCCAGGCTAGTAAATGGAAATATAATCTGCACCAGGTCAGAAGAATGTCTTTCACCCAATCATTCATAAAAATGAAGTCATGGGTAAAAACTATCTAGGGGGTTCAAGAAAACCCAGTAATCCTGTGGAGAGGTGAGCATGTTGCCCAGGCTGGTCTCAAACTCGTGGGTTCAAGCAATCTGTTCACCTTGGCCTCCCAAAATGCTAGGGTTACAGGCATGAGCCATATATCCATACCATATATATGATATATATATAGTCACTATTGTGAATAGATGCAGCACCATTCACAATAGGCAAGATTTGGAAGCAATCTAAGTGTCCATCAAGAGATGAATGGATAAAGAAAATATGGTATGTATACACAGTGGAGTATTATTCAGCCATGAAAAAGAATGAGATCCTGTCATTTGCAGCAATATGGATGGAACTGGAGGTCATTATGGTAAGTGAAATAAGCCAGACACAAAAAGACAAACTTAACATGCTCTCACTTATTTGTGGGAGCTAAAAATTAAAACAGTTGAACCCTTGGAAATAGAGAGTAGGACGATAGTTACCAGTGTCTGGGAAGGGTAGTGGTAGAGGGGAAAGAGGAAGGGTTGAGTACAAAAAAATAGAAAGAATGAATAAGATCTGGTATTCGATAACACAACAGGGTGACAATAGTCAATAATAATTTAACTGTACATTTAAAAATAACAAGTATAATTGAATTCTTTGTAACACAAAGGATAAATACTTTAGGTGATGGATACCCCATTTACCCTGATGTGATTATTACATATTGTATGCCTGCATCAGAATAGCTCATGTATCCCATAAATATATACACCTATCAGTATGGATACCTATTATAATGTATCCACAAAAAATTAAGAATTAAAAAAGATACATACATTTTAATAACAGATTATGCTGAGAACCATGTCATCTTGTTTGCACCTCCTTCAATTGCCTGCAATACTTGCTTAGGACAGAATAAGTGTTCTGAACTTGTTTTTGAAAGAGATGTATCATCCCCTCTGCTCCTCATGGCAGGCCTGTGTGGCAGCACATTGGTCATGGGCCAGGACATTGACTCTGAGGGCTAAGTGGCTGGTCAGGAGCAAGGAAGGCAAGTCCTGTTTGCACAGCCTTAACTTGGTGCCCTCTCCCCAGAACCCCCAGGCCATGGACATGAGGAGAGGTCACACGCTCACTAAGCACACTGGCAGTCAGCAGCATCATTGCACACTTTTCAACTGTTTACTGCCAGTATTTTAAACTAGTTAAAAACTTAACTCTACTGGTGACCATCTATGCATAGCCTTACCTAAAGATCAAGTTTCAGCAAAGTGGGACTTAATTACTTAATTCATTTATTGGGCACTGAGAGGGGTGGGGCAGTTGTCCAATAGGTACAGTGAACAAAACACCCTCAAAATCACTGCCTTCATGGAACTTCAGTCAAGCTTGAACAGGGGTTAGAAAAGAAACTGCAAAGTAAGTGTTGTTGCTGTATTTTGTTGCACAATCAGCCACCCTGGACTCAGTGACTTCAAGGAATATAGCAGCCATTTCCGTTGCTTACAGATCTGCAGTCTGGGCAGGGTTCCGTGGGGAAGGCTCGTCTCAGCTTCACGGGGTTTCAGCTGAATGCTGGAGCAGGGCTCATGTACCATGAAAAGGACAAGGGCCTTTTGTGTGAAAAGCAGGGTAAAAGTGCCATTAAACATACTGAAATAGAAAACATTTTTCCTTTCTCTTGTGGTGTCTTTCTGGACATGTCGTGGTGTTTTTATTTGCCTCATATTGATGGGTTTCCTCAGGGCTGAGGATAATTGCTGCGCAGTGCAGACCATCATAGGCATCTGGGGATCCTGCCTCGGTTTTCCCAAGGGACAAGCTGCCAGGTCCCCCTGCCCCCTCCAGCCCCAGGAGAGATGACATATGCCTCAGCTGTAGGTGGGGATGTCAAGCCAGACTTTTCCCTTTCGCTTGGGCCCGCCGCCTCAACCCACAGTGGATTGGTGACCCTTGAGGGATTGCAGCCTCCGTGCTGGATGTGCTTGGTAGCTAGATTGGGAATGGGTAAGGGCTTACTCATACAGGGTGACCTGTCATACATGTCAGGGTTCTGCTAGCCCAGGATGGGACAGCTGCAGCATACCACACTCTGAAACATCATAGGCATGCGTACCCAGCCCTCTTTGTGTCTCTCTGCCGGGGGAAGATGAGGCAGCCCTCACTGTGTGGAGGAGCCAGGGTGGGGCCAGGGTGCCAGGGGAGTGGTTAGTGAGTAGCTGAGGACCTGTCCTGGTGATGTGGGATTATGCAGGAGCTGAGGATCCAAGTCCACAGCTCATGCGCCATTGTTCCACCTAAAGAACACACATTCACAGATAAAGTAAGACTATGACTGCAGAGCGTTAAACACTGAGCATAAGGCCTGTGAGCACAGGGCCCTGGAGCCTGCACTGTTCTTACATCCACGGCTCTAAATTTGAGATGTCACTACCTTCGTGGAGACGGGAAGTATACATTGGACCTATGGGCTGGTGTCCATGGAAGAGAAGTCCGGGTTGGAGGTGAGAATGTAGGAGTTGTCACCTGGAGGAGATGCTTCCACGTGACTGTCTCCCAAGGCCAGTGGGCTGGTGCTGGCTGTTGTCTAGGAGCACAGCCCAGGCCTTGGGAGGATAGAGTTTTCTCCATATGGGCCTCTTCATGCTCCTCTTCATGTGGCTTGGCCTTCCTTGCAGCGTGGTGGCTGGGTTCTAGGAACCAGTCCTGGGAGAGCCAGGCAGAGCTGCGTTGCATTTTTAGGGTCTAGCTATGGGAACCACAGAGTCACTTCTGACATAACTCTTTTGTTGAGGGAATCACAAGGACCCAGCCAAGTTCAAGGGGAGAAGATGCAGATGTCTGGATATATTATTGGGGCTATATTTTTAGAAAATACTATCTGCCACCATAAGATGGTATGTGAGATGGGGATGGGATAGGTCATGGGATGGCATTACTGAGATGTAGAAGTTTGTGGGAAAAACAGGTTTGGGGTGTGATGGAGAAAATCAGAAGTTTGGCTTGGACATTTAAAATTTGAGATGTCACTACCTTAGTGGAGACGAGAAGTATGTGTTGGACCTATGGGCTGGTGTCCATGGAAGAGAAGTCTGGGTTGGAGGTGAAAATGTAGGAGTTGTCATAAAATTACTAAGAGTGTGAATGTATTTCCTGGTAGGGGACCCCTCAGGGATGCAATTAATTTGCTATTGAAGATGATCTATTCATTTTACATTTAGACTGATGATTTAGAAGGTTTTATTGTCAAATCTTTTCAACTTACATATTTCCATAGAAATGACAGTCAGCCAAGCAATTTTCCTTATGAGGACTCTGTGTGTGTGCGCGCACGTTTCTGTGCACAGACGTGTAAGTACTGCATTCTAGAAACCTCAGCCTTGATCTTTATGATGTTGGACAGTCTATGGTTTTTAGTTTATGTGTATTTTGAGATATTCAAATTTTCATTTAAATAGATAATATGCATTTTATTTATTACCTTGTAAATTTTTCCAGGTATACTATGTAAGATCAGGTTCTAGTTTAAATAATGCTTCAACGATTGGGAGGCAAAATTATTCTTTCTTCTGTCTTCTGGTGATTTTATTTTGCTTGAAGTTATCATAATTTAAAAGAGCATTTAAATTATGATATTTGGAATTATTCTTTGGATGCTACCTATACTTGAATGAGGGTTTAATAGAATATATTGGCCAGGCATAGTGGCTCACGCCTGTAATCCCAGCACTTTGGGAGGCCGAGGCGGGTGGATCACAAGGTCAGGAAATCGAGACCATCTTGGCCAATGTGGTGAAACCCCATCTCTACTAAAAATACAAAAATTAGCTGAGCGTGGTGGCGGGTGCCTGTAGTCCCAGGTGCTCAGGAGGCTGAGACAGCCTGAGCACAAGGAGAATCGCTTGAACCTGGGAGGCAGAGATTTCAGTGAGTCGGGATCACGCCACTGCACTTCAGCCTGGTGACAGAGCAAGACTCTGTCTCAAAAAAAGAAATAGAATATATTTAACTTTTATTAATATTCTATGAATCATAAGTAGCAGATTTCCTCTCAGATTCAAACAGTGAGATAAATTGACTGATGGCAAATGATGGGATGTGTTTTGATCTTAGGAGAAAGACATGCCATCATAAAATATTTTAAAGACATATCATTAGAATACATTTCATTTAATAAAGAATGTTTCCATAAAAAACCTTGTTAAGAGGCAAAGCTATTAATGAAAGTTTTGGTTAAAAAGCATTTTATTCCTCCTTCCGTGAACATTTTTCCTGTTAATCTTCAGTGTTTTCCTTTCTTTCCCTGTGCCCTCTATTTTCTCTTCTCTTTCTGTTCCCTTCCTTTGTCTTCTCTTCCCAGAACAAAGATCTGGATTCTTACTTGCAAGGGGGAGATTGAAAAGCCAATGGGAAGGAAAACACGAATGATATCACTAATGACACTCCTGTCCATGTTACTCCTGCCTTTCACTGTAATTGAACCTGAAGAGGGAGCAGGTATCAGGGCGCTTTTGCTGGCATAAACACTGGGGCAATCTTACGTCTTAGCTAACGGTTCTCTTTGAGTTATTTAATAGACACCAGCATCTGACGAGTCTTCACAGTACTTTGTCCCAACACTAGGGGCAATTATGTCGATTTAATTCCACCCCCAACAGTTCTAGGCTGTCTTCTGGAAGCCCGACACACTGTCCTGTCCTGATCTTTCCAGTTCTCATTCAGTGTATCAGGGATACAGTCTTCAGACTAAGGCCCTGCTATTTTTGTCTAAGCATTTTTGTTTTTATTTATCCCCTTCAAGCAACATTTTCCCTACTATATCTAACGTAAACAATTTACACAGCAGTTTACAAAAGGGTCGTAACCTTATTTTACTTGGAGGTTCCACAAAAATCAGCAGACTTCTTGAGAGAACTAGGCATTTGGCAGGGGGTTAGGTGGGAGGTATTAAGAAGAAGTCAAAAGCAGGGACTGATGATCTTATTTTAGGGGTGACCTGGGAGGATGCTGGAAGTGAGTGTGCCACTCCAGGCCATGTTTCAGGTGCACACTAATTGTTCTGTATTGAAGCAGATTTTCAGTAAACAATACTAGGGACCAACTCTGCCCAGCTGAGAGGAAAGTAAGCACAGTTACTTGACTGATAATGATGCTGAACAGTTTCAGGTGTTAGGATTTCATTACGACTGTGTGTTGTCTCTGGCTGTACATTTACATTTTGTGTCAGGTATTTCAAATTAATCATGAGGATAATTAATAGTTGTAGTAATTAGATTACCATTTTATGATGCTATCATGTAACAGAACATGAAGCAGCAGGAAAAATGAGGAGGACCACTCAGGTCTAGATATAATCAGTGTTGTGTGTTCTGTGAGACTTAGCAAAACAGGTCAGCTCTAAGAATTAGTGTATTGATGCTTCATTACACAGCAGCTTCTTCTTATAACAGGTGCAAATGAAGACAATTTTAATATGAAATGGAACCCCCTAGGACTTATAGGTCCCAAAGCACTAACAGAATTAGTTTATGAGGATAATATTTTAACAGGCATTCTAGTTGAATTATAGCTTATTTGTTAACTGTGAAGAAGCCGGGAAGCAATGTATGGTTTTACATTTCTTAAAAGCTAAATTGAGTCAAGGATCAGTATGCATAATACACTAAGAAAAAAGGGAGTTTGGCTTTTTAGAACTTTAATGAATTATTGAACATATTTCAGAAAGAGGATTTTTAAACAGCTTTTCGAATAGCTCTTGTTAACCTAAAGAGACACTTAGCAAACGATCCATAGGCTGATAGAAAAAGGACATTTGCATGGAAGTCACTTTTTTTTCAGCTGTGGTTTGCCTCGGAAAGATTTCAAATGATTGTATAACGAGGGCAAAAAGTTGCAAGGCTACATATAAACTGCATGCTACTTAATAAATTATTCATGTTAGCCCAAAGGTATAATTATTCAGTGAAATGAGAACTCAGAAAATTAGTTCTGTATTAATGTTTGTTTATACTGATCATTTTTTTTTCCCTTTACACGCTCACATTTTCCTGCTCGGTGAAGTAATCGAAGGGCAGAGCACCTATGTACCACACGTTCTCCGTAAATGTGGAATCAGGCTGGAAATCCCAGGGTTCATAGTGTCCCCTGCTTTTGCTTTTTATGGTGGTGGTTGTAATGTATTTGCTTTTAGAGAAATGGTTTCTTTCATATAAAAGGGAAAGTCAAGCTCTTGTTATTTAGCAGTCCTTCAAAGGATGCGCATGGTGAGGAGCCGCACCACCGTCGTGCCCACAGATGCTGCTTCGTGTCCCCCATGCCAGCTCTGGTGTGAACAGTCACAGCGCCATCATTTTGGGTCCTGGTGATGGTGGTTTTCCCCACTTCTCTCACCACCCACAGCCTTTTCTCTTTCAGCCCAGATCAGACACCATTATTCTTATCTTTGTCTTGTTTGTTATTATGTAGCTCTCAGCTGCAACGGTGTTTAACACGTTTTACACATTTTAGTTGGATATTCCCTGCTTGGCCCCTTGACTCCTAGAGAAGAATCCTCAGAACACTAGGCAGGTGCTCCTTTCAAGACAGACACAAGGCAGAGTGAATCATTCCTCTGCCATTCCAGAGGCTGCAGTCCTCACCGTGGCCTCTGAGTCCTGCGTGGCCTGGCCCCATGACCTCCGTGGCCTTCTGTCTCTCTGCCCCTCATGCAGCTGCCTTCTGCCAGTGGGGCCGCTGCTGCCTCAGCTGCCTCCCTGGAGGCTGGCATGGCTGCTTTCTCACCCTCTTAGGTGCTAGTGTTACCTTCTCAGCAAGGCTTACGCTGGCCACTCCACAGAACTGCCATTCCTGCACCCAGAGGCCTAGAACTTCCTTACCCTGAGCTGTTTTTATTTCTGTTTAGTACTCACCACCTTCTAGAATACTATATAATTTGTCTTTTTATTGTCTCTCTTGTTTATTGCCTGCCTCTCTGCTTGAATAGGAGATCTTTGTCTCTTTTGCTCAATGACGTGTGCCAGATGCCTTAGACCAATGCTTGGCAGATAGTAGGAGCTCTATAAACATTTGTTGGATGAGTGAACGACTGAGTTTCCTGGAAATCTTCGTGAAAACACTAAATCTGCTGCCCCAGGGTCTGTTAGACAGTGCCGGACCATGCTGTAAATGCTCAATGACCAGTGTGGGTTTCCAGTTATCCTTGAAACCTAGGAAAGAAAGGGCAGGAAGATGTGAAACCGCTGAAGCAGTGGGGAGCTTTTGGAGGCTTAGGGGAGAATTCAGCAGGGGGATCCTGCTGGTCACAACACCAAATCCATTCCTCCATCGCTTCTTGGTTACCAGTCCTTTGGAAAGTATGCCTCTGCCTGGTGGGAGTGACAATACTAGGAGAGTCACACATGTGGCTTGGGTGTTGAGCAGGGGTGGCCACATGTGTGTTGAAGCCCTGCTTGTGTTTAACTGAGAGGGTTTTGTGAACTCCTCCAGGTGTCTGTGCATTTGCATGCCTGTTGGGCACCCGGTTTCTAGAGCAGCATTGATTGCTGTAGCTCAACTGAGTTATGAAGCATGTGCTTGCCTGGGAGATTGGGGTCACGGTTTGCTTGGAAACTTTTTGCAGCAGGAAGCAGTGGAGCAGAAGAAATTTTTGGAAGAGTTAAATGTCAGGGATAAGGCTAAAGGCAATGAGCTGAGTCTTTTGTTTCCGTAACCTTCCTGATGGATAGCTTTGCTGTTCCCCTCTCCATGCAAGGCACATGTGGTGAGAGGGTTAGGGAGAGAATGCATGCTACCTTTTACCTTACTTTTTTTTCTTATACTGTCACTTTATTATAATGACTGATTAAACTGCCTCGTAAGACTATTTCAAAATTAGTCTATAAAACCACACTGCCCAATAGAAGTAAAATGTGAGACACAATTTGTTTTTTTTTTTTGAGATGGAGTTTTGCTCTTGTTGCCCAGGCTGGAGTGCAGTGGCGTGATCTTGGCTCACTGCAACCTCCACCTCCTGGGTTCAAGCGATTCTCTTGCCTTAGCCTCCCGAATAGCTGGGATTACAAGCGCCTGCCACCACGCCTGGCGACTTTTTCTTTTTCTTTTTCTTTTTTTTGTATTTTTAGTAGAGGAAGGGTTTCACAATATTGGCCAGGCTGGTCTTGAACTCCTGACCTTAGGTGATCTGCCTGCCTCGGACTCCCAAAATGCTAGGATTACAGGTGTGAGCCACCGCGCCCGGCCAGCCACAATTTTAAGTTAACATTTTCTAGTAACCACATTTTAAAAAGTAAAGTTTAAATATATTTTATGTAACTTAATATGTTTATTATTTTAATCTGTCATTAATATACAATTTACTAATGAGATATTTTACCTTTTTTTCATGAAGCTTTCAAAATTTGCAGTGCATTTTATGCTTACACCTCAGTTTGGGCTAGCTACATTTCAAGTACTCAGTAGCCACATGTGGCTGATAAATTGGACAGTGAAACTACAGAGGGTTCCCTGATAACATAAAAAGCTTATCTCTTTGTTATACTTCTTATATAGATTCTATCTTTCTTTTAAAAAAAAGTTTGATTTAAAGTATGTTTTCAGCCTATAAATTATGTTGTAGCATGCTTAGTGCTATGAAGTCAGACTGTGGAACACAGAAAGAAAGTGTGTATTACTCTGTAGATGATCCTGAACATATTTAATAGATGAAACCATTATATTTCTCCCCATTTAATAATTGGTGAGTCAAGGAGCCTTAAAGATATATCCAATAGAAGCAGAGAACATAGGAACTGAGAGAGATATAAATATCTGATACATGCTTTTATTTTGCTAAAGTGAGACTTTATAGAGGTCTCATGTAAGAATTCACGTACTGTCACTCTTTTGTATGCTGCAAAATTATTATTTCAAAACTGGGCTGAAACTTATATTTGGGAGTTATATCTTAGACTTTCTCCAGTGAATTTTGGCTACCAAACACCTCAAATGAATTCTGAAGATAATATTTCAAGGATGCTTATGGTATGGTAAGTGTAACTTGATAAACTAGAGAAAATGATGAGAAGCTGTAACACACACTGAGAATCCTGCAGTGGCCTTTGATACCCATGATAGATAACATGACGAAGGTAACTCTTAAAATGAGGAATAAATATTATTACATTTTTGTCTTTAAATTTCTGAGCAAAACAAAGTTGATGACCGTTAGATTTAAAACAAGAAATTGTTGCTTAAAGATGTTAAAGATAAACATTTTTATTGTTGAATGAGTCCCTGAGTTTCAGCTCTTTCATATCAGGTCTTTAATTTATTGCTTTCTTTAAACATCATGCACTTCCTTGTGCTGTTTTTCATTCCCCACCCCCAATTCAGAGAGACAGGTAATTATATACACACCAGCTAAATGTCTGGTAAAATCTCCAGGCAAAACTGAGTTGACTTGTGTGGAACTGAATTTAAAAATGCTTGATGGAATATTGCTCCAGTCTCTGAATACTTGTCAGGTTGCATTTACTGCAATTGCCTCCATTACCAGGATGTGTGCTTTGGTCCTGAGAGCCTTTTCCCTGCCTCTCCCCCTTTTCTTCCCTTTCACTATATAGCTCTAGCTTCTTAGGGGTCACAGTCCAGAGTTATTCATTTTGTCCCTCTGAATTAGAAAAGAAGTATAATAATTTAGCTGAAATTAGGTTTGTTTTAAACCTAGGTAACTGTCTTTTTATGAAGAAAACGTTTACAGTATAAAATAGGAGAATGTCACATGAGTTGTACAAATGGAATATATAATAATGAGGATGTGTAATGATTATCATTTGTAAGGCATTCTTTCAAAAGTAAGTAACTGGATTTAAAGAAAATTAACCTTTCATTTGTAAGTGAATTAAATAAACAATTGGATGTTGCGAGGGGGGGAGCAGAGAAAGCCAGAGTTTTTAAATTAAAAAAATAAGCAAATAAGAAACTTTAAACATAAATGGAGATAAGATTTGAATTGTATCATATATGGTAACCTCTTTTTTGGCTGGTGTACTGAAGTCTTAAAAATATACAAGTGTTAGAGTTTATAAAAGCTCATTCCTACTTGGCAAGGGTAAGAGAGGAAGGTGGTCATCTAGAATCAACATTTATTAACTTTTAAATGTTGTTTCATAGGGAAGAATCTCCCTCCTCAAAGCATTCAGCCTGAATTTATTTAGGATTCAGTTAATTGGAAGATAATCTGTGGCATCGGTAGGAATCATCATTTTCCAAACATCTTATTTTTAGAAATGGGCTTCGCAAGCTCTTTACAGACATTGGAATCCATAGTCACTGAAATGAGTGGTGTGTTTTTTTGTGGGGATTGTGAGTCAGTTGAAAGCAAAATATGCATTTATGATTTGCATGTAAGGTGACTGAAATTTAGCAAAAATAATAATTTGTCATTTAGAAATCATTCCAGTCTTTGGAAATATTTAGAATAATAAATTTCAGGTTAAGTTTTTTTTTTTTTTTCCCCCCACGGTTTAATCAACTTAAGATTTTTGGGATAGGTTGGCTTTACTAGAAGAAAAATGTTTGTTGGCATTACATTAAACTGCTTAAAAATTAAATGAAGACCTAGTTAAAAGATGGTGGCATGAAGACAGGGTTTTACTCAATTTTTATACCTGGCACCCCAAAAAGAACAAAAAGAATGAGAAACAAAGAAGAAAATGCTGTGTTTTGTTAAATAGGTACAACTTCAAACCACACTTTAAAGAATACCTGGCAAATAGAGTGAAATTTGGACCAAAGGAGAGAGGATGCTGTGAGCTTATATAGTCCTCTAATTTGAGGCAGGGTATAGTCTGGCCTGTAGAAATTAAATGGCTTCACTAAAATGGTAAGAGACTAGAGGGGCGACTCTCTCTGTGCAACTCAGTTGTGCACCACGGAAAACTGGAGGACTCGGAGTTGAGGGAGGAAAAGAGCTTCTGTGTAGAGTTGGGCAGGTTGTGACTTAAACAGCTCTAGGGATCCCAGGAACATAAAAGTCTAGTGAGTGGAGACCCCTGATGTTGGAGCCAACCTGCATGCACACCTGTACACACCTAGGCCACCATTGTGACTGAGTGCCATCCTAATGTCTAGGCCAGCTTCCTGAGATTGGGGGACTTCTCAAATTGAGGATGAAAGAAGGCTCAGGTAGGTGGTGTTCAGGAGCCTGTGACATGAGGGGCTTCTTTCTAACCTATATCAGTGCTGCTTAAGTTTTACACTTGAGTGTAAAATACTCCATGGCTACAGGACTTGACCACAGTGGAGAGAACTGGAGATTAATGCTGGACTGGAAGCTGGCTACTCCTCCTATGAAGTGACAGGTTGTCTCCAGTGCAGCACAAATGCCTTCTGGTTGTGCCTGCCACACCTTGGCACAGGCGGGCAAGTTCATAGAATAATGGAACACAGACAAAGCTAGATGTGGAATATACATCAGAAGATAAATTATCTCACCAACAAAAGAAGAATTCAGAATCTTAGTGTTTCATGGCTTTAAAGGAATAATGAAAACTGAGTTTTTCTCAAAGTTTAAAGGAAAGATACATGATAAAAGAAAAGAAATATAGGAGGTGGAAAGTGAGCTGATTAATCCTTGTGAAGAAGGAGAAAAACCATTAGAAAGAGGAAAGTCACATTAGAAGCCACCAAATATAACAAACACAAATGAAAACACAGGAATCAACAGACTTGAGAGACTTCTACAAAACAAAGTGAAAAAGATGAGAGAAAAAGGATTTCTCTGAAGATGATACATAGGAGAGACAAAGGCTTATTCATCACATATTACTTGTTTTTCCAAAGGAAGAGAATAAGAATGGAAACAAAAACATTCAAAGGTATAATAGGATAAAGCCTTGCTTATAAAAGAGAAAGATGTATATGCGCTTGCAGGTCAGAAGGCCACACTATTTACTAGGAAAGAAACTAGAAACAAATCCCTAGAAATGTGCTGCTGAGCAGTCCAGGACGTTAGGAACAACTGGACTGAGGGGCACTGGGGTGAGCCACATGGCCTTTGGTAGCCTGGTGAAAGCAGTGCCAGGAGACAGCATGGCAAGTTGCAAGGCACTGGGTGGAGCAGAGTGGAGGTGAGGAAGGGGAGAAGAGTACACGCAGCTCTTCTAAGAAGTTTCATCATGAAGAAGCTGAGGGAGATGTGGATGGACCTGAAGGGGGACATGGGACTGAGGGAGGCTGGGCTTTTTACGATGGGAAAGACCTGCACACATTTCAATACCCCTAGTGAGTGTGAAGAAAAAGAAGGGGGTTCTTAACCTTGGCTGCACATTGGAGCCACTTGGAGTGTTTTAAAAAAATACTGATGGTGGGAACCATTCAGGAGGATTCCTGTGTAATTGGTGTTGGGGCTGGCTGGTGTTGAGATTTTTAAAACTGCCCAGGTGATTCTAAAAGGGAGCTGAATTTGAAAACCATCCTCGTAAAAGATGAAACAAAGCTCCTGGAGTTGGGTTTCCTCTTCCACTGTAGCTAGAGGAAGTGATGGAAGTACTTTGAGATAGGTGGGTTTGTGAGAGGGGAGCTGAAGGAGTTCTACTGCTTATGGTTTCTGCTTCCTCTTGAAGGGCTGGTGGTGTGGAGGGGAAAGCACGTTGGGAGGAAGATGGGCAGGCACTGAAAGGAGAGGAGTGAATTTGCAGCACTCCTTTATGGAGAAGGAGGGAGAACACCAAAGAGGTGTTGAACCAAAGGGTGGGCAGGCAGTGCGGAGAGGGCTGAAGTTTGAGATGACAATTTTATGGAGGCAGCTCTTTCTTCTTCCTAGGTAGAGATAGGGCAGCCCATAATGTGTGGAGAAGGAAGTTTTCTAGCAAAGACTAGAGAAGTTAGTTACTTGGGAGGTTTTCTTATTTTGCCCATAACATAGAGAATCAGACACTGGTAGAAATAAAATCAATTAGTTAATACACACAGTGCATTCTGTTAAATTCTGTCTAGCTCTGCCTTGGTAGGCTCTTAATCGTATTTCTGTAGATACATAGAAATGAAGCTGAACACTATGATTTTGCTTGTAGGGAAAAACATGACTTTCATTCCCAGTGTTTCAAATGCATCAGTAGGAAGGGCTAAATTAAGCGCTGACTCTTTCCTTAAAGTGAAGCTTTTGTTATATTAATAGATCTAGCCTGTGATTCTTGTAAAGAGTGTTGTAAGTTGACGTGGTAATAACTAAGATTTGAAACAATGTGCTTACTCAAGCTGTATCTTGAAATACAGTTTGAATCAACTTGGAAGAAAGCCTAAACTAAACTGAGTTTTAGTAGAATAATCCTGCTTCGTAAATATTAACAAAGAAAATTTTATCAGTCTTTTTGGATATTGTTGGCGGAGTCCTTAGATCAGAGATTTTGGTTTTCGTTAGGGCCTTCGTTCTTGAATGTTTTAAAAATACTATTTCAGTTGTGCAGGTAGTTTGCATTTTAAACAATCTCACGTAACTTGCTGGAAACTGAAATGGATGCTGAGGACATGGTGACGTTTTATGGGAAAGCTGAATAACATCCGCTGTGTGAGAGTCCTTGTTCCAGAGCACACCACACGAACACCAGGGCTTCAGCTCACCGGGAGCCCACTGGGAGCCCATGAATTTAGATGGAAACAAAAGTGGACATAAAAATTAAGTCCCAAACAGGTAGTCTGAAACATCACCGGGAGTTCACTAATGTCAGAACAGAATAAACTGACTACTCAGGAGGGTTCCCCAAGCCCCTTCTCACTTGGTTGGGTTCTACAGACGCTGGTTTACACTGCATCTGACCCCTTTGCACACAGTAACCTTTGGAGATGTTCGGCATTGTAGTAAACTTGGTGGTTGATGGGAAAAATTTTGTTTGCTTTTTCATTTAGCTTTTTTTTTTTTTTGAGACAGAGTCCTACTCTGATGCCCAGGCTAGAGTGCAATGGCATGGTCTCGGCTCACTGCAACCTCTGCCTTCTGGGTTCAAGCAATCCTCCTGCCTCAGCCTCCTAAGTAGCTGAGATAACAGGTGCCTGCCACCATGCCCAGCTAATTTTTTTGTGTGTTTTTAGTAGAGACGAAGTTTCACTATGTTGGCCAGGCTGGTCTTGAATTCCTCATCTTAGGTGATCTGCCCGCCTCGGCCTCCCAAAGTGCTGGGATTACAGGTGTGAGCCACCGTGCCCGGCCTCTCAGCATTTTTTTAAATTGTGAAATTGATGTATGGGTGGTACGGTGCTAGGCACCAAGGCATGAAGACATAATTCAGACTTGGCTCTTATTCTCAAGAAGTGGACTCTAGACTAATTTTAGAGGCGCAGGGAAGCAAAGACATTTTTCTTAGCTTACTCTTTTAAGTGTTTCCACAGTATTCTTAGCTATTAGAAAATAAAAATCATTTATTGTTGCAATTGTTAGAAAAAGTCATTTGTCTCCTGTCTCTCGGCCACTGTGGAGCCCTGGCATTAAGGAAAAAAAAGTTTGGTGGCTGGCGATCGGCTGTAATTATGGGTGTCACCGTCTCTTCTTCTAGGGTGTTGGTGAACTTTAACCTCCTGTCTCTCTTGTCCTTGTCCTTTGGCCTGACTTACACTGTGTTCAGCTTGTAAAGGACAGCTGTAAAGGAGTAGCATGAAGCCAAAATCAATAACACCGATGCTTTTAGCTCAGCTGTCATCTCCCAACCCCCAAACCTCACCAGAATTTTATGTCTCAGATGGTTTGTCAAGGACAAATGGTTGGTCCATGTCCCACCAGGGCAGGTTTTCTGTCAGCCAGGAGATTCTAGCTCTGTGTGTGTGGGGGTGTGTGTGTGTGCGTGGGTGCGTGCATGTGTGGGTTAAGTGTTAGGACACCCAAATCTAAAGATTTAGCTGCACAAATCTTACAAATGTTTTACTGATTTGAATGTGCCAGATTATTTAAAAACTGGAATAATATAACATGTTTTTTAAGTTCTGAAAATATTTTTAAAAGGTAAGTATGTTTTAGTTCTTTGACAGGGGCTTATATGTCTCTGAACTGATATTAATTATCTATGCTTTGCTGTTTTGCCAGTGAAGTCACTGATAAGCCAAGTCTAGGTCCAGCGATAAAAATTATTTGGGAATTTAGTTCAGGATTTAAAGAGTGGCATTTCCTCTGACTTTTTTTTAGAGCTGACACTTTGTGGCAGACCAAGTGTAATATTCTATTCTTTCTAAATACCCTTCTCTTTTTCTCATCTTAAAATCTTTCTTTTTCAAAGCTGATGCAACAGTGGTGTGAAACCACGTTATTTCTAGAATTGCTGTAGGCTACCTGATGGTATACACATTTCTTACAGTTTATGAAATCCTACCAAATTCTTCTCTGAATATGACCTTGGGGAATTGTTTGGACATTAACAAGTGCATTGTTTAAGGGAAGTATTTTACTTTTCAGCAGTAATGTTAGAGGTTTGTGACCAAAGCTGACGAGTGATTACTGGTTTAACGGCCTTATGTTTCAGCAGATACAGCATAACTATAATGTTTAAATATCTGCAGTGAAAGGCCGGGTGCAGTGGCTCACGCCTGTAATCCCAGCACTTTGGGAGGCCAAGGCGGGTGGATCACGAGGTCAGGAGATTGAGACCATGCTGGTTAACATGGCGAAACCCCATCTCTACTAAAAATACAAAAAATTAGCCGGGCGTGGTGGCGGCGCCTGTAGTCCCAGCTACTCAGGAGGCTGAGGCAGGAGAATAGTGTGAACCCGGGAGGCGGGGCTTGCAGTGAGCCAAGATCGTACCACTGCACTCCAGCCTGGGCTACAGAGCAAGACTCCGTCTCAGAAATAATAATAATAATAATAATAATAATAATAATAATAATAATAATAAAAAATATCTGCAGTGATGGCCACCGGAACTGAACATTCTTTCTCCTCTTACCTTGAACAAGAGAAGCAGAAGGGCCTCTGTTTACAAGGGAGTTGATGAGACCACCTTCCTTAGAAGGCCTTTATTTCTCTGGTTGATGAATGTCATACTGATCGCCCCCAAGACTGAATTCTTGGTGCACGTGGCTGGGCTCATTTCCCTGAGTGGCATCGAGAGCCCTCTTCCATGATCAGGCCTGCAACTTCCCTCCTGCTCACTTCTGGGCATCACGCTCCCCATCTGGAGCCCGTTCCTGCTATTTCTCCTGCCTGAAATGCTGTGTGCCCCTTTCCTTCCATCTCTGCTTAAATGCTGCTTTGTCAGAGAAGCCCACACCCCATGTAAAGGGCAGCACCCACTCTCTTGCCCTGCTCCCTCTGTCCCCTACCCTGCTCTGGTTTGCTCTGTGGGACTTAACACCTGATCCTATTAGATATCTGTTTATTTCTTTATCATCTCTGCCCCAGGGGGAATGTTAGGTCCACAGAGACAGGATCTCTGTACTTCTCACTGTCGTAGTCCGGGCACCTGAGTGTATAGCAGGCACTTGGTTATTGAATGAGGGAGTGAATGAGGGAGTCATAGGGGCTCTGTGTGTGCTTGTGGAATGAAAGAGGGGGAGAAGGAAAGACTTGACACTTAGAGCACCTAAGTGTGGAAGGACTTAGGACATTGTGCCTTGGAAAGTGGGTGGTGATTGTCCTGGATAAAGGAAAACACCCCTCCACAAAGGAGTTGCCTTGAGGAAGTGGGTAGTTAGGGGATCCTGGCTCCGTGCTCGGGGTAGGGTGGCTGTATGTCTCCTTTTCCATGGGATAGGGCTCCTGTTGACACCTAATTCCCCAGCCAGTGTTTCATAGCACCCTCTTCCCTTCTTAGAAGTTCCCAATCTGGATGATAAATACATGGTCACCCACTTAAGGGATTTGATTGCATCAGAGATGGAGTTCTGTGTATGAGAACTACATGCAGGGAGCACAGAGGAATGACTCCGGGAGCACAGGCATTCTGTGCCCTGGTCCGGACAGGGCCCTGAGGGAGTGGGAGGCCGGCCCTCAGAGGACCACTGGGTGTGTGCAGTTAACACTTTGGTTTGTGTTTTTCTCCATGTTTCTCTGTGTACAGAGGTATATACATTTAAATATGTACATACATATGAAGTCCACCCCTCTGTTTTATTTTTACAGAAATGTTAATATGTCATACCCAGTACTTACCAAAGTCTTTTTTATTTCGTATTTCAGAATATATTTGCTGGTTGGTACCTATTGATCTCCTTCATTACCATTCCTTTTAATTGCAGTATCATATTCTATAGATGGATATATCTGACTTATGCAATCATGCCCCTGTTAATGTGCTTTCAGACTATTTTCATAATTCTACTGTTACAAATACTATTTTTTAACAAAAGATATCTGTATGCATCTATCCTTATGCTGAGAGTGGGATTGCTGAGTCAAAGCGAATGTGCGTTTTTAATTTTGAACAGTCATCACCAGATGCTTTCCCCAAAGGATGTATAGTTCTTCCTGCCTGCAGCAATATTGGGCGTGCCCTTTCCTCACATCTTGACCAGCAGTGGATGCTCAGACCTTTCCATGTTTTTCTAATCTATCAGGTTAGATATACATTAGGAAGATATACTGTTTACATTTTTAAATAACTGAACACATCTTCCTGTGTTTTATCACTTTTTTCACATCTAGGACATTTCACATGTTTCCAGGTTTGGTTCCTAGGTATGGCTATTAAAGAACTTTTAGATCAAGGTTGATAATTGGGCATACTGGACCGGGCGCAATGGCTCACACCTGTAATTCCAGCACTTTGGGAGGCTGAGGCGGGCGGATCACTTGAGGTCATAAGTTCGAGACTAGCCTGGCTAACATAGTGAAACCCCATCTTTACTAAAAATACAAAAGTTAGCTGGATGTGGTGGCATGTGCCTGTAGGCCCAGCTACTCGGGAGGCTGAGGCACGAGAATCGCTTGAACCCAGGAGGCAGAGGTTACAGTGAGCTGAGATTGTGCCACTGCACTCTGGCCTGGATGACAGAGTGAGACTCTGTCTCAAAAATAAACAAATAATAAATAAATATGTAATTGGGCATACTGTAATATTCTCAGAGATGTATATGTAAAACTTGTGCAGTCATAGTTTTATGGTGGGTTATAACTGTCTCTAGTAGATTCTGTGAGTCTAAAACAATATGGAAGACTGTGCTCCATTAGCTTGTCATGTAATTTTTAACTTTGACAATAGGCTTTTTTTTGGAAAAAAAATTTTTATTTTTATTTTTTATTTTTTTGAGACGGAGTCTCGCTTTGTCGCCCAGACTGGAGTGCGGTGGCCGGATCTCAGCTCACTGCAAGCTCCGCCTCCCAGGTTCATGCCATTCTCCTGCCTCAGCCTCCCGAGTAGCTGGGACTACAGGCGCCCGCCACCTCGCCCGGCTAGTTTTTTTGTATTTTTTTTAGTAGAGACGGGGTTTCACTGTGTTAGCCAGGATGGTCTCGATCTCCAAATTTTTATTTTTTGTGATAAGATCTCACTCAGTCACTCAGGCTGGAGTGCAGTGGCATGATCACGGCTCACCAGAGCCTCAAACTCCTGGGGTCAGGTCATCCTCCCACCTCAGTCTCCCAAGAAGCTGTGACCACTGGCAGGTGCCATCACACCTGGCTAATGTTTTTGGATGTTGTAGAGACGGGGTTTCACCATGTTGCCCAGGCTGGTCTTGAACTCCTGGACTCAAGCAGTCCACCCACCTCAGCCTCCTAAAGTGCTGGGACTACAGGCATGAGCCACTATGCCTGGCTGATAATAAGCTTTATTTACTCTTTTATTGAGATATAGTCGGTGGAAGCTATAAATGCTAAATATTTCAAATGTGAGGGGATGAAATGTGATGGAGGGGGCAGGCAAAGGAGCAGTGGTGCCAGGTGTGGATTCTGTGTAGTGTGTGAATGTCATCTCTGTCCCTTAAGCCCGAGGCACGCTGCTCTTGGATAGGTAAAACTGGAAAAAGAAAAAGATGTGCCCAGATACTTACTGGTTTTCAGCTTCCTGGTGAAAGTACTTTATGAGCATAATGAAATGTGTCATTCTTTCTAATCCTTAAATCTGCACAGGCCATGAGCATAAAGGGCTATGGAAGTGTGGGCTATGGCATGGGGGTGTCGCTCTTCCTTCCCGCACCCTCGTTCATGTCTGTCTTAGTGTGTGACTCTTCATAGTGAACTTGCCCAGATGCTTCAACGTCACCATTTCCCATATGCTCTGACAGCTGAAGAGCTGTTTGGATCTTGGAATATGGAGTGGGATGTTTGATATTGTCAAGAGAAATGTGGGTGAACAGTGCGGAGGTCATCCTTGAGCCCCTGGGAAAGGCTTGACACCACAATTTAGAAACTGTTAACTTTTTTTTTTTTTTTTTTTTTTTGAGACAGAGTCTCGCTCTGTCGCCCAGGCTGGAGTGCAGTGGCCGGATCTCAGCTCACTGCAAGCTCCGCCTCCCGGGTTCCCACCATTCTCCTGCCTCAGCCTCCTGAGTAGCTGGGACCACAGGCGCCGCCACCTCGCCCGGCTAATTTTTTGTGTTTTTAGTAGAGACGGGGTTTCGCCGTGTTAGCCAGGATGGTCTCGATCTCCTGACCTTGTGATCCACCCGTCTCGGCCTCCCAAAGTGCTGGGATTACAGGCTTGAGCCACCGCGCCCGGCCTGTTAACGTTCTTAAGGTTAACATCAGCAGAAAAGAAGTAATTTTTTCTGAGGATTTTTTTTCCCTCTTGTGTTGTGATGTAGTTCACATTTTAATATAAATCTCGGAACTGCCTGAATAATAATAATAATGGATAAAGTTAATGAGCCCATTTTATCAACTGTGATGCATTATCTCATTTAATCCTTAGGTGACTTTGAGAATGTTATCCTTTTTGTTGTTTAAGAAATTGAGATTCAGTGAAGTTTAAATAGCTTGCCAAGATCAAGCGTGACTACAGAGTAGCCCACACTTTATAGGACTTGGCTTACAGCAGTTTTTCTTAATGAGCAAATGTGTAATTGTTGGTTTACAGGCAAGTAGAGCCTGATTAATGTTGGGGCTGTGACATGGGCCATCAAGTTCTCTCCTCATGATGATGTTTTTAGCATCAGTTTGTTGATGTGTATCTCTGCTAAGTACTCTTTCACTTCCTGTGTTTTGGAATTAAAGAGGTGTTAAATTCCTTAAAAAAAAAAAAAACCCAAAACCAAAATACCCTTATTTTTGTTTGGAAATGGTTCCCAAATGTACTGCTGGTGTAATTACCAAATGCTGACTTCTAGACAGATAGCTGTAGTCACTGCATAAGCCACATTGCTCACTCAATTCTCAATTGCATTTCTTTTAATAACAACTCTGGGCAGGGTGCAGTGGCTCATGCCTGTAATCCCAGCACTTTGGGAGGCTGAGGCGGGCGGATCACGAGGTCAGGAGATGGAGACCATCCTGGCTAACACGGTGAAACCCTGTCTCTACTAAAAATACAAAAAATTAGCCAGTTGTGGCGGGCGCCTGTAGTCCCAGCTACTTGGGAGGCTGAGGCAGGAGAATGGCGTGAACCCAGGAGGCGGAGCTTGTAGTGAGCCGAGATCGCGCCACTGCGCTCCAGCCTGGGCGACAGAGCAAGACTCTGTCTCAAAAAAATAAAAAAATAAAAATAAAACCAAAAACAAAGAAAAAACCTCTGAGGTTCTAACACTAGTTTTTTTTCATTTCTGTCTCAAAAATGTGGTCCTCTCATACCTGTGGCTGGAGATAAGTATGTTTGTGGTTTAATCGGGTGGATATAAGGGGAGGGGCCCCTGGAAGTCTCCAGAAGTCTCTCCTGGATGCTTCTCATGCACTAACAGTGCTGTGATGAGAGTTTGTGAGTATAACGGAGCCAAGCACTCATGAAGGCTGATAATTATAACTATGTCTGGCACATAGGAGCACTGTGTCAGTGCTATGTGTATGTTTGTTCATTTCACCTCTACAGCCCTGTGGGGTAGGTTTGATTATGATTTCCATTTTCCAGAAGAAGCAGCTGAGATGACGTGTTGATCTCAAGACTGCACAGCTAGTAAGTTGCAGAGCTGGGATTCCAATTCAGTTGGTCAGATTCTTTAGTCCAGTTCTTAACCTGTAGGCTAGATTTTAGCCTTATCCTGGTTCACATGTATTTAAATATTCTGGCCGGAGGATACCCCACTAACTATGAAATAGCTTTGAAATAAAGCTATTTCAAAGGAATGTCTAAGAAGGTATCTGAAGCATCTTAATGAAGAAACTAGTGTTAGAAAACATACTAACTGGCAATTTTATTTAGAATCATTTGGCTGTGCATTCCATTTCTTCAAGATTATAAATTTTCTTAAGAAAAAGAATAAAGAAGAAAGCCTCTAGTGTCAGGCCTCTGAGCCCAAGCTAAGCCATCATATCCCCTGTGACCTGCATGCATACGTCCAGATGGCCTGAAGTAACTGAAGAATCACAAAAGAAGTGAAATTTAAATGACCTGTTCCTGCCTTAACTGATGACATTCCACCACAAAAGAAGTGAAAATGGCCGGTCCCTGCCCTAACTGACGACATTACCTTATGAAATTCCTTTTCCTAGTTCATCCTGGCTCAAAAGCTTCCCCACTGAGCACCTTGTGACCCCCACCCCTGCTAGCCAGAGAACAACCCGCTTTGACTGTAATCTTCCTTTACCTACACACATCCTATAAAACGGCCCCACCCCTATCTCCCTTCCCTCTCAGCCCACCTGCACCCAGGTGAAATAAACAGCCTTGTTGATCACACAAAGCCTATTTGGTGGCCTCTTCACCCGGACGCCAGTGAAATCTGGCATCTCAAGTTTCACTCATTTCTGCTCCCTGACTTTTATTAGGTTATACCTGACTGATTCTAGCTTTCTCAGGGTGTGGGACAATTGTTTATAGGATTGGTAGTGTCTGGTTAGTCTGCATCTGACAGGAGAAAGTACTTAAACTGCTCTTTTTGTTAGAGATGACAGAGAAAAAGGCCCATTGTGTTGTAACCACAGGGTTGATGAAATTTATGACCTCTTTGAGTTAGTTTTAAAATGTAGCTTAAAAGTTGGGTATTATTTATTTGTAAGAAATCACAGACATTTGAGGTTCACAAATAATTTGCTGAAGTGGCTTGGAGGAAGTCATTTATGATTTTTTATTTTAAATGGGGCTCTGATGCTGCCTCTTTCCTCTCTGTCTTGGGCATAGGGGGAGGGGTGCAAGTTATACTGGCCAGAGGGCCCTGAGACTAAAGCCTACTCTGGACACTTTTTTAGTGTCCATGTGCTTTATTTTAGCATCCTGCAGTGGTTTTGGGGTGAGTGCAAATTTAAGAGTAAAAAGCCAGTTTATAAGAGAGAAGTTTGTTCCTTGTTTGCTTTTCACCTGCTGCCGTGTATGTTGAGCCTGTATTTGAGGTCATGTCCATGAGGCTTAGTGTCTCTGGGTAAAACAATGAGGACGAACAGTCTCCTCTCAGGCTTGCCATGCACATTTAATGAAGACTGCCCATGAAATCCCTGGTGCTGGATTGGCTTGCCTCTTTTTTTTTTTTTTTTTTTTTTTTTTTGAGAGGGAGTCTCGCGCTGTCGCCCAGACTGGAGTGCAGTGGCCGGATCTCAGCTCACTGCAAGCTCCGCCTCCGGGGTTTGCGCCATTCTCCCGCCTGAGACAGGGTCTTGCTCTGTCAGCCAGACTAGAGTACAGTGGTACAATCATGCCTTACTGCAGCTTCGAACTCCTGGGCTCAAGCCATCCATCCTCCCACCTCAGTCTCCTAAGTAGCTGGGACTACCGGTGTGTGCCACCATGCCTGGCTAATTAAAAAAAAATTTTTTTATAGAGACAGGGTCTTGCTTTGTTGCCCAGGCTGGTATCAAACCCCTGGCTGGAAGGGATCCTCCCACTTCAGCCTCTAAAAGCACTGGGATTATAGGCGTGAGCCACAGCGCCCAACCTGGATCACCATTCTTAACTGTGACCATCCTTTCCTTTCTTCTTTCTTCCTCTTCAGTGCCAAGTAAAGTATCTTATTGGATGTGGGAAATTGGCGTAGGAAATTAGAGAATGACTTCCCAAAATCACTCTTTTTTCTGTGGGAAGAGACCTAGAGATCCTGGTGTGAGAAGTAATTTGAGTGGATCAGGAACTTCTTGATTAAAGGATGGATTTGTTTTCTTTTGTTGCATAATAAATTGCCACAAATTTAGCAAATTAAAGCAACACTCATTTATTAGCTCTCAGTTCTGAAAGTCTGAAGTGAGCTGGCTTGCTATGCTCAGGGTATCAGGAAGCCCAGATCAAGGTGTCTCCTGATTCAGCTTTTACCTGGAGGCTCTTGGGAAGAATGCACCCCTAGGCTCATTCAGGTTGTTGGGGGAATCCAGTTGCTTGTAGCTGTCAGTCTGAGGTTCCTGTTTTCTCCCTGATATCAGCAGAGGGTTGCTCTCAGCTTTTCAAGGCTATCTGCATGCCTTTTCCTGTGGCTCCCTCCCTCTTCAGGGCCTGCAGTGGTTTATCCAGTGGAAGCTCTCTGACTTTTCCCTGGGCACCAGTCTGAGAAAGTGCTCCACTGAGAAGAGCCCCAGTGATTAGGTCAGACCCAGAGATTAGAATCTCATTCTGTTTTTTCACTTAAGTTGGCCTGGTGTGGTGGTACATGCCTGTAGTCCTAGCTATTTGGGACGTTGAGGCAGGAGGATTCCTTGAGCCCAGGGGTTAAAGGTTGCAGGGAGCTATACACCACCGCACTCTAGCCTGGGTGATAGAGGGAGACCTCATCTCAGAAAAATAAATAAATAAAATAAATGAATAAATAAAATAAATAAGTAACTTGCAGTAAGGATATGTAACATGGGATCATGAGATCTACTCTTTGAGCATATTTTTGAGTGTACCATATGTTATTGTTGATTATGGTACAATGTAGTACAGCAGATCTCTAGAACTTATCTTGGGGAACTGAAACTTTATACCTACTGATTAAAAACTCCACATTACCCTCTCCTCCAGCCCTGGCAACCATAATTCTATTCTATGCCTCCATGAGTTTGAATATTTTAGATACTTTGTATAAATAGAATCATATGGTATTTGTCCTTTCGCGTTGGCTTATTTCACTTAACAAAATGTCCCCAAAGTTCACCCATGTTATCGCATATTGCAGAATTTCCTTCTCTTTAAAGCGGAATAATAATCCATTGTATGTATATGCCACAGTTTCTTTATCCATTAATCTGTGCATGGACATTTTGGTCTTTTCTACATCCTGGTTGTTGTTAATAGTCCTGAAATAAATTTGAGAGTACTAATAGCTCTTCAAGATTCTGATTTCAATTTCTTTTTTGGATAAATACGCCTAAGTGGGATTGCTGGATCATATGATGGTTCTGTTTTTAATTTTTTTGAGGAATCTCTATACTGTTTTCCATAATAGCAAAACCAATTTACATTCCCAACAGCAGTGTACAAGGGTTTCAGTGAGACTCTCCCACTCTTAAGGTCAACTGTACATCTAACAACATGGCAAAATCATGTTATGATCATAATTATGCTTAGATGATAGGCACATGATGATAAACATAATCACAAGAGTGACACATCAGCATACTCACAAGTTCTACAGGATGTGGGATCTGGAGTGGGTCAGTGCATTTTTAAAATTCCACCAACCAACCAGGGTCATGTCAGAATGCCTCCAAGTGCCCCTGGCCTTGTCTGAACCCTGCTGGAACAAGCCCAAGCTTGTACCGTTATTTGCTGGCCCGATGAACATCCTATTTCAGTAGAGATGACTAATTTCACTTCTTATTAAGGGATTTGTGGGCAGAAATTTTAGCTAAAGTATGATCATTGTATCTTGATGCCCCAAAGGGTGTGAGAGATTCTTAAAGATGATAGTAAACGTATTAGAAAAGGAGCAATTACTTTTCTAGCTTTGTAGAACTATTCTTATCCAGACTCTTAATGTGTATTACAGGTGAGACACACATAATATGGGTTAGTTCATTACTTATTTTATTGTGAGGAGTCTATGGAACTGGGTCACTGGAATTTTTACAAATGTAATTGAGATTATGGGTCATAAGTTAGAAGGTTGAGTGTATGAATGGGCAAAGGTAGCATTACCATGTTGATCAGTTACCAAGTCCTAGGGCTTCACAGCAAAAGTAAAACCATTAGAAGTAGTTCTCCTAAGGCTATTGATTTTTTTTTTTCTTTTTTGAGTTTACCTCCTAAGGACTCCTTAGAGCCACTAGGCAAGGTCAGGCTGTAATTCATCTCTAGAAAGAGCACCTGATGGTTAAAATGGAGTCAATATCCATTACTTTATCGTGGAGATAATCTCACAAAAGGGCACCTGTATCATTTAGGGTGCTTTGGTTGCAAGCAATAAAATTGGACTGTGATTCACTTAAAGCAGAAAAGGAATTTACTATAAGGACATGAGGAAGCTCACAGACTCTAGTGGCAGGCCAGAAAACTGGGCTCAGAATAAAGATTGAGAGAGATAGAGGGTAGATTTAGGAAGCATGACCTGTCTTTTCAGGGCATGTTGTAGAAAATGAAATAGAATCATGTCTCTGTCCTTGCACCATCCCAGTCAAGACCCAAAGTCCTTTGGAGAAAGGTCCGTGGGACAAGGACCCCAGGTCTGCACCTGATGGAGGGATAAATCCCTCCAAAGGACCTGGGATGCTATTACCAACCAAAGAGAGAATAGATGCTGGGGGCAAAACTCTAAAGCAAAAAACTGATGTTTACTGTAGAATCTCTTGTTACTTAAAATGCTTTCTCAACAACTACTCAAAAAAAATAGATTGATAATTTAAAAAACACTTTTGCCTTAAACAATAGTCTTTTATTGCTACATAACCGCTGTCTCAAATCATAGAAGCCTGAAAGTCCCCCACCCCCAGCTAGTGTTAAGTTAGAATATTTCAGGCATATTCTTGTTTGCGTAATATCAATGAAATCCTTTGACTAGTGTATAAGAAGGGTCCATTTAGCATATCATGATGAAAATGGATTGCCAGAAAACAAAAACAACAACAAAACTGCAAGCAATTTACAGAGGAGCCAAAAATCATTGTCTGTTATTCCAGAGTCATGTTCACTGATTATTTATTTGTAAGGTGAATATAAACTACAAAAATAATCCTCATTCTATTTGTTGCATGATAATGGCTTTAAAAATGAACATTTGTGTCTAACATGAAAAAAACCTCTCTAACAGTTTATGGGTAAGTGATCATGTTGTAATAGCATTGTATCAAAAGCTGCTTTTCTTTATAAACCCTTATATTTAATCCCTCCAACCAGCCAACAAGCCACAAGCTTCCCAGGGAATTAATTTAAGATTGAAGATAAAGAAGAGGCTAAAGTTAATGACATCAAAGACAAAGCTCCTGAAAGAAGTAATAGTTTCAAAAAGATTCTGACTGTTTTATAAGACAAATATAATCTGTTGTAGAAAGAATTGATACAAGGTTATTGCTTCTGATTTATTCAAAATGATTTTTTTTCCAGTTTATAACCTCAACTAATCTTGTAATAACATTTTAAAGTGAAATTTTAATGTGTACCTTGGGAATGACACTGACCGGTTTTACTATAAGATTGCAAAAAATGTTTTAAATATTGATAACATAATTTTGTCAAGAGCAGATCATCACTTTTGACAGCACAGAATTCTATACTTAAAATATGAGATTTCTAAATGGGTAAATAGGCAAAAAGGATTTTGTTGTGAGTGAGATAAAATTTAAGATTTAATTGTGGTCTGGCAAAGAAATAAAATAATAGCATAAAACCACCAGGGAAATTCAAATATAATTTTGGTAAATGTTCTCAATTTTAAATAAAATTTTTTTAATGTAATGACTTTACCTATAGTGGGATTGAAGCAATACATTATTTATACATTTAATCTTATTTTGATTTACTCTAATTTATTTGATATCAGCAGCCTGTTAGATGATAATTTAAAAATCCACTGCTACCACAGTTGCTTTAGGAAACCTTCCTGATGATAATTTTATTCCCTAGAATAATTTAAGTTTCCATTTAAAATGCATATTTCAACATTATAATGTGTTGGCAACAGAAGATGTTTATATTCATGTAGAATGATGATTTCCTTAATGGACAGCAATACTGTACTTCATATTTTATGGTAAAGGAGATGGATTAAAATTACTTTTTACTACATGTACCTTCTATGTTTGCATGGAGCATAAACAAGGAGCTATAAGTTTTTTTTTTTTTTTAAAGACGGAGTCTCACTCTGTCTCCAGGCTGGAGAGCAGTGGCGCAATCTCGGCTCACTGCAGCCCCTGCCTCTCAGGTTCAAGAGATTCTCCTGCCTCAGCCTCCTGAGTAGCCGGGACTGTAGACACACACCACCACGCCGCCTAATTTTTGTGTTTTTAGTAGAGACGGGGTTTCACCATGTTGGCCAGGATAGTCTCGATCTCCTGATCTCATAATCTGCCCGCCTCTGCCTCCCAAAGTGCTGGGATTACAGGCGTGAGCCACCGCGCCTGGTCACCTATACAGTATTAACTATAGTTAATATGCCCTATTAACTAGGGTTACAGTTAAGCCCTATGGCCTCCTGCTCATTTTTTTAATCAATTTTATCTCAGGCCTGAAAGGAACCAGAATGTTGATGTGTACTGTTCTTCCATGAGGTAATTAATTGAATAAGCAGGATGAATGGGAACTTGAAATTAACAATGAGCTATTGAAAAAATAAGCAACAAGTAATAATTGCTGCATTAATGGACTTTCCTTGTCGACATCACTGCCTTTATTCTTATTTATTGCACTCATTAAAATGGTAATACGTATTATCTTTTAATTGTTTAAAAATAATACTTTTAATCCATGTTGGTGGTTTACGCTCAGTGTTTTTACTGAATAATGTGCCTTCCTACAAAGGGTTTAACATGAAGGTGATACATCATTATCCTTTATCGCTCATTGCTCTATTTACATTATCTTTTACATTCAGGTACCTTAGGCATTTATGCGTTTAAAGAGACTATTATATGGACACTTTGTTTTTTTAAAAAGTATCATCAGAAATAAAAGGAGGGATCCATTTTCCAAATGGGCACCATCAAGACCTTTTAATGACAGCTACAGAAATTAATCTCATTCAGTAGCAAATCCTGAATTATGATAGATGATCTGTATATCATCGAAGCTACAGAAAGCTAGACTTCTCTGTTACCATTCCTGTCTAGAAGAGCACATGGGAATACACGTAGATTCACAGTGGCCCTCCTACTAGTAACAGGTGGTCCCCAGCGTGCAGTAGAAGCTGCATTTCTGGAAGGTAATTTGTTAGTTGCTTGGAATAGTTTTCTTAAAAGAAATCATGTTTTAAACTATAGTTAGGTTCTGAGGTCAGCTCTCAAGGTACATATTTAACCATTGTGTATTCTTCCATTGCTCTACTTTATATGTTATTTACATTATTATACGTATCACATTATTTTACAGTTTTATTTGTTGGAATGGCTTAGTGGGCTTAAAGAACCTTATAAACAGGGACAGTGTCTTAAAAACTGCTCAGGCCTATACTTGGCAAATATGATTTGTTAGGTATTTTTTAAGTGAATGAAAGTTGACATTTAATAAGTTCTGGAGAACTATATGTCTAGTAAGTGTTTTTAAGAGAGAAGTTTATTCAGAATTTCAAGTCTGAAAGCCAGGAGATATTCCTGGCATATATAAATTGAAGAATGTCTGCAAGTGATGTAGTTCAGTACTTTAAAATTATGGTTGTTACCTAAAGTTCATTAACTTTTTATTGCCTTGATAAAGCTCTCAGGGAAAGCCTTACATTTCTTCAGCTACGTAGTTACGAGAAATGAAGAAGCAGTACTGAGCTTCAGGGCAGGCCTTCTTCAAGTGTATACTTCTTTTCTGATTCAAAGAGAAATTATTATTATATGTATGTTGAGTTCTTTGGGGATTTTTTTTTGGAATTTTATGGAATGTGAATCATGCCATTACAATAGATCTCAAAAGCTTAGTCCTGTAACCCAGAAAAATATTTACTTTTTTTTCCACTATGGAGGTGAGTGTATTTCTGAGATGCCACATCTTGACTAAGTAATTTTTAAAAGAGAATTACTCAGTGAATGTTTTGATATTACTTTTTTGTATTTTTAAGACCTTGAATTATTCTAACCAACTTCTTTATAGGGAAATATATGTCAATCAGAGTGCTTTTGAATTTGGAAATATTGGAAGCAAAAATTCCAAGATGTTTTATGTTGAACATATGGGAACAGCATGGAAATTTGTGAGCAGTGCTTTAAATAAAAACCTGAATCATATGTCTATATTTTGAGATTGAAATCTCTGTTAAACTAGCCCCAATCTGACTGCCAGGCATTTGAGGAGAGACTATGTCTTAATTTTCTCTTATCTCAAGTGACACTCACAGAGCCTGGCACATGATAGAACTACCAGTGTTTGTGGGAGGAGTGGATTATGAAAACTGACTTTGGCATGTTAAAGACCAAATTCAGTATTTCGGTACCTTTTCTTTCTGGGATATTGTATCTCGCGTAGTCCTAATTACATATTAAAATCAGTGATGGCGTATGTTTATTGTGGCACTATTCACAGTAGCAAAGACTTAGAACCAACCCAAATGTCCATCAATGATAGACTGGATTAAGAAAATGGGGCACATATGCATCATGGAATACTATGCCGCCATAAAAACGGATGAGTTCATGTGCTTTGTAAGGACGTGGATGAAGCTGGAAACCATCATTCGGAGCAAACTATCACAAGGACAGAAAACCAAACACCACATGTTCTCACTCATCGGTGGAAATTTTACAATGAGAACACTTGGTCACAGGGTGGGGAATATCACACACCGGGGCCTGTCGTGGAGTTGGGGGAGGAGGAAGGGATAGCATTAGGAGATACACCTAACGTAAATGATGAGTTAATGGATGTAGCACAGCAACGTGGCACATGTATACAAATGTAACAAACCTGCACGTTGTGCACATGTAGCCTAGAACTTAAAGTATAATAATGAAAAAAATAATAAAATCAGTGATAGTACCTTTGATCAAACCTGAGAATATTAAATAGCTTTAAAAAGTCAGAGCGTGAGGCTAGGTACCGTTTACGCTTGTAATCCCAGCACTTTGGTGCTTTGGGAAGTTGAGGCAGGAGGTCCTCTTGAGCCCAGGAGTTTGAGACTGGCCTGGGCAACATAGTGAGACCCTGTTTCTGAAACGAAAAAGCAAAAAACAAAAAAAAAAACCAAAAACAATTAGTCGGTCATGGTGGTGCATGCTTATAGTCCAAGCTACTCAGGTAACTGAGGTGGGAGGATGGCTAGATCCCAGGAGGTTGAGGCTACAGTGAGCCAAGGTCACAGCACTGCTCTCCAGCCTGGGTGACAGTATGAAACCTTTCTTAAAAAATAGTGCATTAGAGTGTGGATAGCAGAACATTTTAATGGGATTAAAAAATGTATTCCTATAATGGTATTATTAAGGAGCCACCAACATTTTTATTTTGAATGATTATGTGAAACAGTTGGATAATTAGAAATTTTTTGGTGATTTGTGAGGCCAACGATGCTTATTATTTTTGAGTTCCTTGGGTGAGTGCTGCTGTAGTCACAAAGTCCTATCTTCCTCTGTTTTCACTGGTTTAAATCAAATCATTTTTTTTCTAATGATAACAACAACATGCCATACCTCGTGTCCACCACAATGTGTGGATTACCTGATGATTGGAGAGAAATGCGGTGGCTCTGGAAATGGCATTATTGTGTTATATATATGCATGAGACATTTGGGCTGGAGATGGTACATTTATCCTTCCTTAATTAACTAGCCAATGAGAAAGAGAGAGTTCAAGAACAAAACCTTGAAAGTTATGGAAAAATCTGAAAACGATGTCCTGGAATTAGTTTGCTTATAATTTGGAAGTAGTTTTTCAGGGCTACTGAATTTCACATGAGCATCTTACGAAATGCTTACATGTTGTGTAGCACTGATGTAAACACTGTAAATGGTCACTCTCTGAAGATCAGTTATGATGACTGTGGCTAGCAGGCTGAGTTGGACTGCAGACTAGCCTGCCTTGACATTGCTTATTTTATCCTTACGTGAGGGAGACTGACCTACGTGAATGTGTTTTTATACAAAGATTAACAGCTGACATTGGAGGGGTACTACTTGATGAACACTCCACATGCAGGATCTTCTTATTCTTACCATCCTTATGAAGGTAAGAGCTGTTATCATCCATTGTTACATAGACCTCATTTGATACAACTTGTCCACAGTCTCACAGCCAGTATGTGGCAGAATAGGTTTGGAAACCAGACCATTTGATCCCAAAGACCTACCTTCCTGCTATTTAATAATGCCCTCCTGTTCCAGATATATGCAAAAGCCAATGACAAGACATAAACAGGAACATATGGTAAATTGATAACCAGTAACATATGCCTAATATTTGAAAACTTTTAAGGTAATTCACTCCTTCTGCCAAGAAGATGGATTGACTGCCTACCATGTGAAATGCTGTGTGGAGTATATACAAGTCCCACTTAGGTTCTTGGTTCAGGGACTGAGTTGGGTGTAATAGAAACAATCTGTAATATCAATGAAGAACTCTCCTACAAAGTGGGAGATTGCTGCTGTTAAAAGACTGAAGAAGAGAGTAAATACACCTAAGGAAAATCTGGGAAGACATCGTGGAGGAAGCTGGATTTGCACTGGGCTTGGGAAGGCCAGGAAGTTACTAGAGATGCAGACACAGGGTAGGGTTGGGGCACTGGGGTGAAGGAAGGTGGGACAGCTATAAACTGGAATAGGGAAAGGAAGAGATAGGACTGGCGTTTTCAAAAATGGGAACTGTAGTGTGAATGAATCGCAATAGAGCAATTCTGTGGTGCCATATCTGAACAAGCCTTGGTACTCAGTAGGCACTGGGATGTCAGAGAAATCCCTGGATTCTTGTTGCCATGCCAGTGATCAAGTGTGAAGCCTGGTCATCTGCATTCTGGTAGTGTGGTCTTCTCCAGGCCTAATGACACCTCTGTTTCTGTTACCTTTCCCTTGTAGTGTCAACTTCTCTTAAACTTGAGGACTCACCAGCCCTCGAATGGAGGAGAGGAGTGCATTAGTCTTAATGAATTCCATGTGTCTCATGTTTCTGAGTCACTTTCCAGTTCATGAAACATCGTGAGAAATGACTGGTGTGTGATGAAGACTCCTCCTCATACAGAGGAATGCTTTGGAATGTACTGCCTTTGAATTTGATTAGGTGTAGATGGTCAATAGTAGCAAACATAGGAAACTTGTTCTTTCTTTCTTTTCTTTTCTTTCTTTCTTTTTTTTTTTTTTTTTTGACAGAGTCTCACTCTGTTGCCCAGGCTGGAGTACGGTGGCGTGATCTTGGCTCACTGCAACCTCTGCCACCCAGGTTCAAGCAATTCTCCTGCCTCAGCCTCCCGAGTAGCTGGGATTACAGGCACCCACCACCACACCTGGCTAATTTTTGTATCTTTAGTAGAGACGGAGTTTCACCATGTTGGCCAGGCTGGTCTTGAACCCCTGACCTTAGGCGATCCAAAGTTCTCCCAAGACACCTCAGCCTCCCAAAGTTCTGAGATTACAGGCGTGAGCCACCATGCCAGCTGGAAACTCCACAGCTGTATAAAATATCTAGAGAAGGACCAAGATGTAAGAATGGGTGAGTATATTCATGAAACATTTATAGCCCTTTTAGAGAATGTGGGGTCAGGATCAATATATTTAAAACAATATTTTTAAAATTGAAGTTAAAAAAAAGAAATAAAAAGAAAGAAACAAAGCCTTATTGAAGGCTGACTGAGGACAGCCCCTGTGCTGTCTTTCCGAAGCACTTTACCATTTAATCCTGACAGTCGCCATGAGAAGGAGGGCTTGTTGTTATCCCCATTTTGCAGATGAGGAAACAGAGGTTTGTTTAGAGAGAGTGATTGACTGATACCGGATAACTGCTCAGTGGCAAAGTTAGGGTTGGAACACAGCTTGGCCTCACTCCCCATGCCGCTGTTTTCTAACTTCTCCTGTAAATGGGGCTTCGGCTCGTAATGCCAATAAAATCACTTATCCAGCAAACCTACAAACTGGAAAGGAGTCCCAGGTCGTTTATATTATTTCTGACAGAAAAATGTATGCTTTAGATGTCAGACTGGTTTTGATAATACTTGCTCGTTTGTGGTTGTGTCTACATGAACACAATGCAGCGTATGGTTTGGGTTTCTTTGAGTCACTAGAGATGGGCTGCCTCACAATCATTTGTGCTGCTGCAACTCATGCTGGTCAGTGGACCACTTATTGCTTAGATGGGTTTGCTGCGGGTGTTGGGGTCCACTCTCTTGCAGTTACTTCTGGAAGTTTTAAGTGCATTCAGCCACACATGTTATTCAGTCAGTTTACAACAATTTGCTCAATCTTTCTGTGCATCATTTTGTAATTTTAGAGCTTTAAAAATGCCCTTGTCTGTTTTTGACATAGAGTTGTTTATTTTCTATTTACATGGCATTCTTGTTTAGCTTTCATCTACCTCAGAAGGCTTTCATATAGAATTATCTGCTCTATTGGCTTCTGCAGAGTTAGCAGGAAGAGTGGCACTTAGTGCCAGGCTGCATATTAAGGTAGTTCAAGTGGTATGGCCCACAACTGATGGCCACTCTCCTGTCAAAGTGTGGTCTCCACTTTATATCATCCACAAAGCAGTTGGATTCTGATTGGAATTATTCTCATAATCATTTAAAGATAAATGGGTTAAAAATGTTAAATAAATTCTGTGTTGTGAAATTTATTCTTTTGAAAGTTCCTTTCTCAGTGCCATAGATGACACTGACTGCATTATTAATACTTTCAATATTCTAATGTCAGAAATCGTTTGATGTCAGTTTAATCCTTTTAATGGTTAATGTCAGCATTTTCTCATGAACGTTTAAGTGTCCCCAAAGATGGGTTGATTATTCTGCATCAAGTAGGCTCATTTTAAAGTCAAGAAAATGGCTCACTTGTACTATCAGCTGTGCCTTTTCAGGGTTTTTTCTCTTTTAAATCAAATCATTATAACTTAATATCCTGACACTGAGTTATAGATCTATTTTGACTGATTTTATTTCTTAATAAGGTCATAAGAAATCTTTTTGCAGATTAGACCTTTGGAAAATGAAAACAATCTCATGTTGCTGTGATTCCAACAATATGCTTAAATCTTAGTGCATGACATCTAAATTTTAATTTTCCTAGAAACAGGTTTCCAGAGTGTATTTTCATGTTTTCATGTATGATACTCTGTTGTATTTATATCACAGATAATTATTTGAATCAGATTTGTCACTTTTCTGGCATATTTTGAAATAGTCGTACATCGACATGTGGAAATATTTCATTAGCTTTAGAGGTGCAAATGTACCATATAAGAATTATTTGAAAACTTATGTGCATTCTGAGTATCAGTACTGGGCTTGGGAACAACAGGCCACATGTGGGGTTTGGTGGTAGTCTGCTGTTGTTTCAAAAGCAATGTCATTTGCCTTTCAGTTTTTACCCTTGACAATAATTGGCACAAAGGAGAACTTAGGAGCATTTTCTGGAGAACACTTTCTTTTCTATTGTATCAAAAACTGTTTTGGTATGATTTTTGAAGATCTATGAATTCCACCTCCATCTCCGTGTACAGAATGTAGATTGGCATGACATCCTCTGTTTGCGCCTAAGGAAGACAACATTTACCGTGCCAGATTGGTGTGGCCTCTCTAGATTACTCTGTAAATAAGCCGAAGGGCACGATTATTAGAACTGTACTACTCATAAGGAGTGAACCTCTCATAGTTTGACGAGGATCACCTCACTGCCTTAAGACTTTCTATTCAACCATTGAGATGTCTTCTAAGGAAAAGAGTGAACAGTAGTAATTCAGTACTACTTCAAGAAATCTGGTAATCACACAGTAGTGTTCTTTCATCACCCTACTGGACAAGATCCCTATTAAACTCCTCAAGCATGTTTGCCAAGTTTTCAACAAGACTGAACAGTGGGTCCTCAATCAATATCTGATATCTTGTTTGTTTGTTTGTTTGCTTGTTTGTTTATAGTCTAGGATTCAGGAACACAAAAAAAGAATTCAAGAGGACTTCCCTGAAGGGGTACATTTTAATTCTAACAAGACCAAATAACCAGGTACCCAGGTATGCAGAAACCCTCCAGATGGGTGATGGGCACAATTTTGAGAATCTCCAGCAAACTGCTTCATTGAGCTAAACTAAAATCAGCTCTGGGAAGATAATGTGTTAGTAGTGATCCTTTGCCGGTTTTTATTGATTTCCCTTCATACTCACACACCCCGACATTCAATAGTGATAAAATGGCACATATGGATAATGCTGTTTGGTATATGCTAACAATCTTGGCAGGTTTCCCTTTAATAAACCACTCCAGATGTTAGTTTCAGTAATTATGCCTGACATCATTCAGCTTTAGGAATGAAATACTGCTGCTACAATTTCTTGTTTGTGTTTCTATGGATCATCTGCAAACATAAAGCCAGCACAGTAAAGACACCCCCATCGACAGGCCTGGCATAAAAACGTGCATAAACAAAAACCCAGCAATAGGATGATCAGCATGAACTGGAAGCTATGAAAACACAGAATACTATGTCATTTGGTTCTGTTGTAGTCAAGTTTGATGTGTTAACAAAAAAATGTGCATAAATAGTGCGTGAGTTGTATGGCAGAGGAATATGCAAGAACAGAGGGGACACTGTGGAAGACATGAGTGGTTCAGTGTGCTTGTTGGATGAACTGAAGTTGTCTACAACACAATCTCATCCTCACCCCTTAAAACAATAGCAGACTACCACCAAACCCCACATGTGGCCAATTGTTCCCAAGCCCTGTACTGATACTCCATTTCTAAATTGTGCACCAATACAGTGGCTTCATAGCTGCTACTGAATAGCTAGCAATAGACACCCTGCTCTTAAATGGCTCTGGAGGTGAAGCTTCCATTACTTGTTTTTTGTTTTTTTTTTGTTTTTTCCTGTAACATCTTTTCAGAGAAATACCATTTCGCTCAATTTACTCATCATCCTAATCTTAGGATTTCCATGTTTTACACAGTTCAATTTAGTAAACATCTCAATTTATATAATTACTTTATCCAGCATCATGACAAAAGGAAGATATATCACGTGAATAAAATTTTCTTGGATGATGGAAACTTACCTCATTAAGTACAAAGTATTTCATTTTATGGGATAATTGCCTAAAATATATTACTGTATCAGGCTTCTAAGGTCTTAGCGCCATCATTATTTTCTGAGTGCGTATCTAGAAGTGAAATTCATAGGTGCATTCGTTTAACTTCAGGAACACAAGCAGTTTTCCAATGTGATTGTACAAATTTTACTCCCTCAACAGTGTAAGAGTGTTCTGGTTTTTGCACACACTACTAACACTTGGTCTGTCATTTTCATTTTCTTCATTCCCGTGGTTATGTAGTATTGTCACATTGTGGGGCTGGTTAGCAATTCCCTGATGACTGGTAAAGCACCTTTCTTATATTATTGGCCATTTGGATATCTTTTGTTTGAAGGATCTATTCAAGTATTTTTTGCATATTTTCATTGAATAGCCTATCCTTTAAATCAGGGGTCCCCAACCCTTGGGCTGGGGACCAGTACCAGTCCTTGGCCTTTTAGGAACTGGGCTGCACAGCAGGACGTGAGTGGAGGGCCAGGGAGCATTACTGCCTGAGTTCTGTTTCCTGTCAGATCAGCGGCAGCTTTAGATTCTCATAGGAGCACGAACCCTTTTGTGAACTGTGCATATGAGGGATCTAGGTTGTGCACTTCTTATGAGACTCTAATGCCTGATGATCTGAGGTGGAACAGTTTCATCCCATGGAAAAATTGTCTTCCACGAAACTAGTCCCTCATACTGAAAAGGTTGGGGACTGCTGCTTTAAATACTCATTAGGGTAGTTTCTTTATATTCTGGAAATAAGTCCTTTGTCAGATATACTTATCGCAAATATATTTTTCTACATGCTAGGTTGCATTTTTGCTCTGTTAATGATGTTGTTTGATAAATACAAGCTATTAATTAATTTTTTGAGATGGAGTCTGACTCTGTTGCCTAGGCTGAAGTGGAGTGGCATGATCTCAGCTCATTGCAACATCTGCCTCCCAGGTTCAAGTGATTCTCTTGCCTCAGCCTCCTGAGTAGTTAGGACTACAGCGACGTGCCACCACACCTGGCTAATTTTTGTGTTTTTTAGTAGAGATGGGGTTTCACTATGTCGGCCAGGCTGGTCTTGAACTCCTGACCTCAGGTGATCTGCCCACCTTAGCCTCCCAAAGTGCTGGGATTACAGGTATGAGCCACTGTGCCTGGCCAAAAGTTATTAATTTTAATAGAATCTAACTTATCAGTTTTTTTTTAATAGTTAACATTTTCTGTGGCCTGTTTAAGATTTTTTAGCCTATGCCAGGGTTACCAAGATACTCTGTGATTTTCTGTGAACACTTTATTGCGTTATATTTCACATTTACATTTGCAATTATCTGGAATTGGTTTTTATGAATTGTATGAGGTGGGGTCAAGCTACCTTTCTTCCATGTTCAATGGATCCAGCACCGTTTCTTGAAAAGAGCATCCTTTCCCTCACTGCACTACAGGGCCCCTGTTGTCATCCATCACTCTATTATGCTGCCTTTATAATGCCTTTATAACGAGGACTTCTAGAAGTTTGTGTGTGCCACAAGTTTTGTTTCTTAAAAATGTTATGTGTTAGAATATGCTATCAGTCAGTTAATGTGGAACTCCCTATCTTGGTATGCCAACATGAAAATAATAGATAAAATATTTTATAAAGATAAATATATATCCGAGATTGAAAACAAGGGAAAAAATCTTTAGGTGCCAAGAATGAAGTTAAGACTCTCAGTGCTGAGAGAGACTGAATCCATGTAGGTGATAAGGTGACTGGACCTAGTAAACCCTTTTTGTGCTGAGGGGTTTTATGCCTTGTAGAACCCAATATGAGCAAGTTTGGAGTCACCAGGAAAGGGTGATTGGATTGTCAGACTCTGCCTGCTGGCAAAAGGATGAGCTTTAGGAGCTCGAGTCCTAGGCAGTACATATAATGAAGACAAATTAGGGGGTATCAAATCTTCTAAACTGTGCAATGCATGGATTTGGAATTGAATTTTTCCTCTAATTATTCTAGGGAAACCCTGGGGTAAGAAACCAATGTAAAACCTGATGAGGTAGTCTGTAGTCACATTGGGGTGAGGTAGAGGCAACTACAAAATTATTGTTAAAGAATGCCTCCCAGGCACCTGGAAGATGAAACTTTCTGGTGAAGATGAGCTCATGATAAAAATTTAGGTTGGGTGCAGTGGCTCATGCCTGTAATCTCAGCACTTTGGAAGGCTGAGGGAGGAGGATTGCTTTAGCTCAGGAGTTCGAGACTAGCCTAGGCAACATGGTGAAACCCATCTCTACAAAAAAACAAAAATTAGCTGGACATGGTGGTGTATGCCTATAGTCCCAGCTAAGTGTGAGGGTTGCTTGAGCCCAGGAGATGGAGGTTGCAGTGAGCTGAGATCACACCACTGCACTCCAGCCTGGCAACAGAGCCAGAGCCTATCTTAAAAAAAAAAAAGGCTGCGTGCGGTGGCTCACACCTATAATCCTAGTGCTTTGGGAGGCCTAGGCGGGCAGATCATGAGGTCAAGAGTTTGAGACCACCCTGGCCAACATGGTGAAACCCCGTCTCTACTAAAAATACAAAATTTAGCTGGGCATAGTGGTGCGTGCCTGTAGTCCCAGCTACTTGGGAGGCTAAGGCAGGAGAATCGCTTGAACGCAGAAGGCAGAGGTAGCAGTGAGCCGAGATCGCACCACTGCTCTCCAGCCTGGGCGACAGAACCAGACCCTATCTCAAAAAAAAAAGGCCCTAGCACGGTGGCTCACTCCTGGAATCCCAGCACTTGGGGAGGCTGAGGTGGGTGGATCACGAGGTCAAGAGTTGAAGACCATCTTGGCCAATGTGGTTAAACCCCATCTCTACTAAAAATAAAAAAGTAGCTGGGCGTGGTGGCGCACACCTGTAGTCCCAGCTACTCCAGAGGCTGAGGCAGGAGAATCGCTTGAACCTGGGAGGTGGAGGTTGCAGTGAGCTGAGATTGCGTCACTGCACTCCAGCCTGGCGACAGAGTGAGACTCATCTCAAAAAAAAAAAAAAAAGAAAATTATAAAACATATTCAGGAGAGAGGGAGACTATTACGAGCTTTCAAAGGTAATAAGCAGGTAAGTATCAACAAATGATAGACTTCCTGCAGACTATTTTTTATTATTATTATACTTTAAGTTCTGAGATACATGTGCAGAATGTGCAGGTTTGTTACATAAGTATACGCATACCATGGTGGTTTGCTGCACCCATCAACCCGTCATCTACGTTAGGTATTACTCCTAATTTCCCCCTAGCCCCCTACTCCCCAACAGGCCCTGGTGTGTGACGTTCCCCTCCCTGTGTCCATGTGTTCTCATCATTCAACTTTCATGTATGAGTAGAACATGCAGTGTTTGGTTTTCTGTTCCTGTGTTAGTCTGCTGAGAATGGTGGTTTCCAGCTTCATCCATGTCCCTGCAAAGGACATGAACTCATCCTTTTTTATGACTACATAGTGTTCCATGGTGTGTATGTGCCACATTTTCTTTATCCTGGCTATCACTGATGGGCATTTGGGTTGCTTCCAAGTCTTCACTATTGTGAACAGTGCTGCAGTAAACATACGTGTGCATGTGCCTTTATAGTAGAATGATTTATAATCCTTTGGGTATATACCCAGTAATGGGATTGTTGGGTTAAATGGTATTTCTGCCTCTAGATCCTTGAGGAATCGCCACACTGTCTTCCATAATGGTTGAACTAATTCACACTCCCACCAACAGTATAAAAGCATTCCTGTTTCTCCTCATCCTCTCCAGCATCTGTTTCTTCCTGACTTTTTAATGATCGCCATTCTAACTGGCATGAGATGGTATCTCATTGTGGTTTTGATTTGCATTTCTCTAATGACCAGTGACGATGAGGTTTTTTTTCGTACGTTCGTTGGCCTCATGAATGTCTTCTTTTGAGAAGCGTCTGTTCATATGCCTCGCCCACTTTTTGATGGAGTTGTTAGTTTTTTTCTTGTAAATTTGTTTAAGTACTTTGTAGATTATAGATATTAGCCCTTTGTCAGATGGATAGATTGCAAAAATTTTCTCCCATTCTGGAGGTTGCCTGTTCACTCTGATGATAGTTTCTTTTGTTGTGCAGAAGTTCTTTAGTTTAATTAGATCCCATTTGTCAATTTTGGCTCTTGTTGCCATTGCTTTTAGTGTTTTAGTCATGAAGTCTTTGCCCATGCCTATGTCCTGAATGGTATTGCCTAGGTTTTCTTCTAGGGATTTTTATGGTTTTAGGCCTCACATTTATGTCTTTAATCCATCTTGAGTTAATTTTTTAATAAGGTGTAAGGAAGGGGTCCAGTTTTAGTTTTCTGAATATGGGTAGCCAGTTTTCTGAATATGGGTAGCCATTTATTAAATAGGGAATCCTTTCCCCATTGCTTGTTTTTGTCAGGTTTGTCAAAGACCAGATGGTTGTAGATGTGTGATGTTATTTCTGAGGCCTCTATTCTGTTCCATTGTTCTATATATCTGTTGTGGTTACTGTAACCTTGTAGTATAGTTTGAAGTCAGGTAGCGTGATGCCTCCAGCTTTGTTCTTTTTGTTTAGGATTGTCTTGGCTCTTTTTGGGTTCCATATGAAATTTGAAGTAGGTTTTTCTAATTCTGTGAAGAAAGTCAATGGTAGCTTGATGGGGATAGCATTGAATCTGTAAATTACTTTGGGTAGTACGACCATTTTCATGATATTGATTCTTCCCATCCATGAGCGTGGAATGTTTTCCCATTTGTTTGTGTCCTCTCTCATTTCCTTGAGCAGTGGTTTATAGTTCTCCTTGAAGAGGTCCTTCACATCCCTTGTAAGTTGGATTCCTAGGTATTTTATTCTCTTTGTAGCAATTGTGAATGGGAGTTCACTCATGGTTTGGCTCTCTGTTTGTCTATTATTGGTGTATAGGAATGCTTGTGATTTTTGCACATTGATTTTGTATCATGAGACTTTGCCAAAGTTGCTTATCCGCTTAAGGAGATTTTGGGTTGAGACGATGGGATTTTCTAAGTATACAATCATGTCATCTGCAAACAGAGACAATTTGACTTCCTCTCTTCCTATTTGAATACGCTTTCTTTCTTTCTCTTGCCTGATTGCCCTGGCCAGCACTTCCAATACTATGTTGGATAGGAGTGGTGAGAGAGGGTATCCTTGTCTTGTGCCAATTTTCAAAAGTAATGCTTCCAGCTTTTGCCCATTAGTATGATATTGGCTCTGGGTTTGTCATAAATAGTTCTTATTATTTTGAGATACTTTCCATCAACACCTGGTTTATTAAGAGTTTTTAGCATGAAGGGGTGTTGAATTTTATCAAAGGCTTTTTCTGCATCTATTGAGATAATCATGTGGTTGTTGTCATTGACTCTGTATATGTGATGGATTACGTTTATGGATTTGCGTGTGTTGAACTAGCCTTGCATCCCAGGGATGAAGCCTACTTGATCATGATGGATGAAGTTTTTGATGTGCTGCTGGATTTGCTTTGTCAGTATTTTATTGAGGGTTTTCACATTGATGTTCATCAGGCATATTGGCCTGAAAATTTCTTTTCTTGTTGTGTCTCTGCTAGGTTTTGGTATCAGGATGATGTTGGCCTCATAAAATGAGTTACAGAGGATTCCCTCTTTTTCTGTTATTTGGAATAGTTTCAGAAGGAATGGTACCAGCTCTTCTTTCTACCTCTGGTAGAATTCGACTGTGAATCCGTCTGGTCCTGGGCTGTTTTTGGTTGGTAGGCTATTAATTACTGCCTCAATTTCAGAACTTGTTATTGGTCTATTCAGGGATTTGACTTCTTCCTGGTTTAGTCTTGGGAGACTGTATGTGTCCAGCAATTTATCCATTTCTTCTAGATTTTCTAATTTATTTGCTTAGAGGTGTTTATAGTATTCTCTGATGGTAGTTTGTATTTCTGTGAGATCAGGGGTGGTAGTCCCTTTATTGTTTTTTATTGTATCTATTTGATTCTTCTCTCTTTTCTTCTTTATTAGTCTGGCTGGTGGTCTCTCTAACATTAGATGAAAGAAGACATCAAAATTTGAAGTGCAAAGAGAAAATAAGTGCTAACCTAGAATTTTGTATCAAGCTGAATTATCACTGGGGATTAAGGATGAGTATATTTTAAAACATGAACGGAAATATGGTATCATTTATATCAATAGGCAATGAACATAATCAATTCTAATAATTTCAGAGGTAAAAATTTAAATAATAATAATTGTTTACTTATTTAAATCTGTGAAATTGAGAAAGATTGAAAAACGTAGTAGACAATCTTGTTGACAAGGATCTCGGGACATAGAACAACTTCACACTTAGCTGGGAGGTTTACATTATTCCATTTTTAGAGAAAATGTAACAAAGGCCTTAAAATTATGTCAGGCCTTTGAACCTGTAGTTTCACTATGCAATGTATTCTGAAGAAATAATATTTAAGTATTCAGCTACCAAGTGATCTTAAGAGCTTAAAGTTGAAAATAAAGTAAATGTAAAACATAGGGTGATGGGTGAATGGTTAAATCCATTTAATAGATTTACTATACAGTCACTAGAAACAAATTTTAGTAACATGTTATTTGATAAGAAAGAGTATATTCGATGAAATAAATATATCGAACAAAAAATAAATACAAATTGTGAATAGCATGACCTACTTTTACAATAGCAAATAAATATTCATATCTAAAATATTTGAAAATATCTATCTAGCTAGCTAGCTAGCTATCTTTCTCTCTCTCTCTCTCTCTATATATATATATATACACACACACACACATATATATCTCCCTATCTGCCTCTCTCTCTTTCTCTAAGTTTTAATGGTGGTTGTACTTAGGTGTTAATATTGTATAGTTTTAAAATATTCTTCTTCATTGTCTATGTGTTATTATTTTTCTAAAGTTAGATTATAATGTTATACAAGAAGAGAAGAAACCTCATGTTGGAGAAGCACAAAGAAACCATTATAATTGTTATGACATAGTATTGAATATACGCATTGACTTTACAGTATTGTTGATAGACAGAACCCTGTCAGCTGTGTTGGTTCATAGTTGTTTTCTTGATTTTAAGGATTAAGATGAATTTCTTTCTTTCTTTCTTTTTCTTTCATTCTTTCTTCTTTACTTTCTTTTTCTCTTTTGAGATTGAGTCTTGATATGTTTCTCAAGCTGGCCTCAAACTCTTGGACTCAGGTAGTCCTCCTGCCTCAGCCTCCTGAATAGCTGGAACTACAAGTGCTTTGCTCTAAGATGAAGTTATTTCTATGTTTTCAAGTACACTAGATAGTTTTCATGTTTTTCTTACAATTTCTTTAATAACCCAAATGATACAAGAGTACTATAGTGATTTATATACATATAAAAGGTAACATACTATATATATAAATTTCTATATTTATACATAATATATATACTATAATATAAAACATACTCTGTGTGTGTGTGTGTATATATATATATAGAGAGAGAGAGTATGATTTTTATTTGTTACCTTTTAAAATAGTTCTTTTTGATTTTCTAAAAAGCCTTTCTATATTTTCTTCCAATATTGCTTTGGGTCCAGACCATTTGAGAATGACATGTAGAAGTCATTTGTTAAAGGCATGAGAGTGTTAGAAGTCACAAGAAAGAGGCAATAAAGAGGGTTTTCTGGGTGGGGTCAGTTTTTAATTCCTCATTGAGATTTTACAATAGTTCAAAAAAGATGCCTGTTTCAGGTCAGGTGTGGTGGCTTACATCTGTAGTCTCAGAACTTTGGGAGCCAAGATGGGAGGACCACTTGAGCCTGAGAGTTTGACACCAGCCCGAACAGCATAGGGAGACCCTACTTCTACAAAAAATAAAATAATTAGCCAAGAGTGGTGGTGCACACCTGTAATCACAGCTAATTGGGAGGCTAAGGTAGAAGGATTGCTTGGGCCTGGGAGGTCAAAGCTTCAGTGAGCTATGATCATGCCACTGCACTCCAGCCTGGATGACAGAACAAGACCTTGTCTCAAAACAAAACAAAACAAAACCAAACAAAAAACCAAAAGTGCCTGTTTCCATTAGAAGATAATTTATAAGGGATTGGAAACCAAGATTCTGGTATGGAGGGATGGACTATCCCAGTGGAACACAATGAAAAGTATACCTTGTTCTTCCCAATAAGAAAGAAGGTTACTTCTACCTGTGTTATGAGATTAGCACTTAAATATACTGTACATATTGAGAATTTTGAGAGTATTAGCGTTGAGTTAGGATTTTTAAAAAACTATGGAAAGAAATGATCAGTTATTAATCCTTTGACATTTTAACCTTCCTAGGAGAGAAATTTTTCTTTTGAGGGTAGCCTTGTAAACATGCTTCCAGATTGGGGGATAGGGGTTAGTTGGGGTGTGGACATGAAGCAAACACAAACATTGACATTTAAGGCAGTGATTTTTAGAATATTGATATTTAGTAACTCTTGATGTCTGGATTTCTTATAGAGATGATGATGGAAGTAGTTTTTAAAACCTGCCTCATGTGTAAGAGAACGTTTAGGAATCTCTTCATAGGAAAATATAAAGCATTATTAATTACTTGAGGTTTTAACCTTTTAACTTTGTATTATAGAAGTCAAAATCATGAAGGGAGAAAAGTACTTTACTAATCACTACAGGATATTTTTCAAAGTGAGTTAATGGAACTTTACCTCTGGGTCTTTAAACAAAATATAAATTGACATACTGTGCCAGGTATGTAAAAATACTCTGTTTAGAGTCAGAAGCATGGTGACTCATACTTATCATAACAGCACTTTGGGAGGCTGAGGCAGGAGGATCACTTAAGGCTGGAAGTTTGTGACTAACTTGTGCAACATAGTGAGACCCCTTTTCTAAAAAATAATAATAATAAAAAAATTAGCTGGGTGTAGTGGTGCGTGCCTGTCATTCCAGCTACTCAGGAGGTTGAGGTGGGGGGATTGCTTGAGCCCAGGAATTTGAGGCTACAGTGGGCTGTGATCATGGAACTGTACTCTAGGCTGGGTTACAGAGTGAGACCCTATCTCTAAATAATAAATAATGAATAAATAAAAATCTACTGTCTTGTTCTTTATATGTTCATATTCTTTGTGTTAACTGTAGTTTAGGAGAGAAACAGATAGAGTGGGATTAATACTTGATTGGGAAGCCCCAAACTAGTTCTGGCTCTAACAGTAACTTGGTGTGTGGCTTAGAAGAACACTCAGCCTCTTTGAGTTCAGTTTTTTCTCATTTTTTGGGAGAGGGTTGAATTTATTAGTGAGTCATCTTCAAAGTCCTTGCTACTACAATATTTCATTTCTGTGTGCAGACACAGTGATCCCAAAAGTTGACATTCTGTCTATTGACCGTTTCTAATGTTCTGTATCCAGAATTACTTTAGCACTAGAACATTGCAGAATATGCTACTCAAAAGTGTTTTTGATTATTTTTACCTAGCTGCTTTATTAGGCTCTTGGATTGGCTTTCAGGAAGCGTTGAGTAAGGTTTTTAAATGAAGTGAATATGTAGATTTTAGAAACATAAATTAAACAGAGGTTCAAGTATATATATTTTTGGTACCATGTCCAACTTTTACAATATCATATTGAGAGCCTTAATTGTAACCAAATAATGTTTTCCAGTCTGTGTTTAACTATACATCAACCCAGTGGATGGTTCATAAAGAGTATAATTGACAGCTAGTAAACTTCTAGCAAAAATGAATCAGCTCTTAACTTCATATTAAATTATCCTTTTCTAAAAGACTGAAAACTATAATCAAGCTCTTTCTGTGTAATTTGCTATAGATTACTACTTTAAGAGAATAACATCCTTTGTTAAAAAGGCTTTTTATGCTGCTGGCTTGTGGTGTCCCCTCCTCCCACTGAATTAAAGCCTTCAACCTGCTGTTGTATTCCGTGAGCTTCTCACCTGAACATTGTTACAATGAGAGCACAACGAGTGTTGAAACTGGTGTAGATTATTTAAAATGGGCTTACATTAGCTCTCTATTGCTGTTCTTGACCTCCAGGGAGAGAAAAAAAAAAAACACGCTTCTTAGTACAGAAGTGGAATTTTAATCAAATACTTTAAAGCTTAAATTATACTGGTAGAGGCTAGACTCCACAGCTCATTTTTTAAATTTCTTTAGTCCACTTATTAGATGAGCAAATATGAATACTCTGACAGTTATGATATACCTACAATAGAAACAATAGAAAACAACATAATAATCAATAGTTTACATAGAATAATTAGGAGCTTAACATTACTTCTTTAACCATTTATCAAAAATAGTACTGAACTATCATAGAGTGTTGAAAAATGTGTTCAAGTTTGCTCACTTCATGGAATTTATGGAATTATAGTTCAGATGTTTATTATAATTCTGTTTATAGATGCTGAAAAGTTCAACACCAATTCCTCACTTTAAAAAAACACTCCTGTGGCTGCTTCTACTTTTATGTTTCACACTACTCCCTAAATCTGTCTGGCTCTAGGTAGGGTGACAGCCTTTTCATCAACACATGGAGCATTCTCGAAGACAGGCCATATAATAGACCACAAAACAAGTCTCAATAAATTGAAGAAAATTGAAATCATATCAAGTATCACCTCAGACCACAGTGGAATAAAACTGGAAATTAACTTCAAAAGGAACCCTCAAAACTATGCAAATAAATGGAAATTAAATAATAATTGAATGATCTTTGGGTTAACAACGAACTCAAGATGGAAATTAAAAAATTATTTGAACTCAACAATAATAGTGACACAACTTATGAAAACCTCTGGGATACAGCAAAAGCAGTGCTAAGAGGAAAGTTCATAGCATTAAATGTCTGCATCAAAAAGTCTGAAAGAACACAAATAGATAACCTATTGTTACACCTCAAGGAACTACAGAAACAAGAACAAACTAAACCCAAACCCAGCAGAAGAAAAGAAAAAACAAAGATCAGAGCAGAACTAAATAAAATTGAAATTAAAAAAATACAAAAGATAAATAAAACAAAAAGCTGGTTATTTGAAAAGATAACCAAAATTGATATATCATTAGTGAGATTAACGAAGAAAAGGGAGAAGATGCAAATAAGCTTAATTAGAAATGAAATAGGAGATATGACAGCCGATATCACAGAAATGCAAAAGAGCATTCAAGGCTACTATGAATACATTTATGTGCACAAACTAGAAAATCTAGAGGAGGTGGATAAATTCCTGGAAATAGACAATCCTCCTAGATTAAACCAGGAAGAAATAGAAACTCTGAACAGACCAATAACAAGCAGTGAGAGTAAATCAGTAATAAAAAAATTACCAAGAAAAAATGTTGAAGACCATTCGGATTCACAACTGAATTCTATCAAACATTCAAAGAAAAATTGGTATCAATCCTACTGAAACTATTCCAAAGATAAAGAGGGAATCCTCCCTAAGTCATTCGATGAAGCCAGTATCACCCTAATACCAAAATCAGGAAAGAACATAACCAAAAAAAGAAAGCCACAGACCAATATCCCTGATGAACACAGATGCAAAAATTCTCAACAAAATACCAGCTATCCAAATCCAACAGCATATCGAAAAGATAATACATCATGATCAAGTTGGTTTCATACCAGGGATGCAGGGATGGCTTAACATATGCAAGTCAATAAATGTGATACACCACATAAGCAGAATTAAAAACAAAAAGTCATATGATCATCTCAATAGATGTAGAAAAGGCATTTGACAAAATCCGGCATCGCTTTATGATAAAACCCTGCGTAAAACTGATATAGAAGGGACATAACTCAAAGTAATAAAAGCCATCTATGTAAAACCCACAGCCAACATCATACTGAATAGGGAAAAGTTGAAAGCATTCCCCCTGAGAACTGGAGCAAAACAGGATGCCCACTTTCACCACTCCTATTCAACACAGTAATGGAAGTCCTAGCCAGAGCAGTTAAGAAAAAAAAATAAAAAGCATCCAAATTGGAAAAGAGGAAGCCAAACTGCCGCTGTTCGCTGATGAAATGATTGTATACCTAGAAAACCCTAAAGATTCATCCAAAAACTCCTTGATCTGATAAATTCAGTAAAATTTCTGGATACAAAAATCAGTGTACACAAATCAATGGCACTGCTATATACCAACAATGATCAAGCTGAGGATAACATCAAGAACTCAATCCCTTTTACAGCAGCTGCCAAAAAAATAAAATAAAATAAGATAAAATAAGATAAAATAAAATAAGTAGGACTATACTTAACAAAGGAGATGAAATATCTCTGCAAGGAAAACTGCAAAACACTGCTGGAAGAAATCATAAGTGACACAAACAAATGGAAACACCCATGCTCATGGATGCATAGAACCAATATTGTGAAAATGACCATACTGCTAAAAGCAAGCTACAGATTCAACTCTGTTCCCATCAAAATACTGATGTTGGGGGGAGTCTCTCAAGATGGCCAAACAGGAACAGCTCCAGTCTGCAGCTCCCAGCGAGATCAATGGAGCAGGCGAGTGATTTCTGCATTTCAAACTGGGTAGGTGGCTCATCCCATTGGGACTGGTTAGACAGTGGGTGCAGCCCCTGGAGGGCAAGCAGACGCAGGGTGGGGTGTCACCTCACCCAGGAAGCTCAAGGAGTTGGGGAACTCCCTCCCCTAGCCACGGGAAGCCATGAGAGACTGTGCCATGAGGGACGGTGGACTCCGGCCCAGATACTACGCATTTCTCATGGTCTTCACAACCCACAGACCAGGATATTCCCTTGGGTGCCTACGCCACCAGAGCCCTGGGTTTCAAGCACAAAACTGGGCAGCCATTTGGGTAGACCCTGAGCTAGCTGCAGGAGTTTTTTTTTTCATACCCCAGTGGTGCCTGGAATGCCAGCGAGACAGAATCATTCACTCCGCTGGAAAAGGGGCTGAAGCCAGGGAACCAAGTGGTCGAGTTCAGTGGACCCCACCCCCACAGAGCACAGCAAGCTAAGATCCACTGGCTTGAAATTCTTGCTGCCAGCACAGCAGTCTGAAGTTGACATGGGACACTGGACTTGGTCAGGGGAGTGGCGTCTGCCATTACCAAGGCTTGAGTAGGTAGTTTTCCCCTCACAGTGTATAACAAAGCCTGGGTGAAGTTCTAATGAGGCGGAGCCCTCCACAGCTCTGCAAAGCCACTGTAACCAGACTGCCCCCCTAGATTTCTTGTCTTTGGGCAGGGCATCTCTGAAAAAAAGGCAGCAGCCTCAGTCAGGGGCTTATAGATAAACCACCATCTCCCTGGGACACAGCACCTGGGGGAAGGGGTGGCTGTTGGCATAGCTTTAGGAGACTTAAAAATTCCTTCCTGATGGCCCTGAAGAGAGCAGCAGATCTCCTAGCACAGCATTCAAGCTCCGCTAAGGGTCAGACTGCCTCCACAAGTGGATTCCTGACCCCTGTATCTCCTGACTAGGAGACACCGCCCAGCAGGGGCCAACGGACATCTCATACAGGATAGCTCTGGCTAGCATCTGGCGGGTGCCGCTCTGGGACAAAGCTTCCAGAAGAAGAAACAGGCAGCTATCTTTGCTGTTCTGTAGCCTCTGCTGGTGTTACCCAGGCAAACAGGGTCTAGAGTGAACCTCCAACAAACTCCAGCAGACCTGCAGCAGAGGGGCCTGACTGTTAGAAGGAAAACTAACACAGAAAGGAAAAGCATCAACATCAAGGAAAAGTATGTCCACTCAGAAACCCCATCTGAAGATTACCAACATGAAATAACAAAGGTAGATAAATCCATGAAGATGGGGAGAAACTGGAGCAAAAAGGCTGAAAATTGCAAAAACCAGAATGCCTCTTCTTATTCAAAGGATCACAACTCCTTACCGGCAAGAGAACAAGACTTGATGGAGGATGAGTTTGACGAATTGACAGAAGTAGACTTCAAAAGGTAGGTAATAACAATCTCCTCCAAACTAAAGGATCATGATCTAACCCAATGCGAGGAAGATAAGAACCTTGAAAAAAGGTTAGAGGAATTGCTAAGTAGAATAACTAGTTTAGAGAAGAACATAAATAACCTGATGGAGCTGAAAAACACGGCATTAGAACTTCATGAAGCGTACACAAGTATCAATAGCCAAATCGATCAAGCGGAAGAAAGGATATCAGAGATTGAAGATCAACTTAATGAAATAAAGCATGAAGACAAGATTAGAGAAAAAAGAATGAAAAGGAATGAACCAAGTTTCCAAGAAATATGGGACTATGTGAAAAGACCAAACCTATGTTTGATTGGTGTACCTGAAAGTGAAAGGAGAATGGAACCAAGTTGGAAAACACACTTCAGGATGTTATCCAAGAGAACTTCCCCAACCTAGCAAGACAGGCCAACATTCAAATTCAGGAAATACAGAGAACACCACAAAGATACACCTTGAGAAGAGCAGCGCCAAGACACATAATCATCAGATTCACCAAGATTGAAATGAAGGACAAAATGTTAAGGGAAGCCAGAGAGAAAGGTCACGTTACCCACAAAGGGAACCACATCAGACTAACAGTGGATCTCTCTGCAGAAACCCTACAATCCGGAAGAGGGTAGGGGCAATAGTCAACATTCTTAAGAAAAGAATTTTCAACCCAGATTTTCTTTTTTTTTCTTTTTTTTTTTTTTTTTTTTTGAGACGGAGTCTTGCTCTGTCGCCCAGGCTGGAGTGCAGTGGCCGGATCTCAGCTCACTGCAAGCTCCGCCTCCCGGGTTTACGCCATTCTCCTGCCTCAGCCTCCCGAGTAGCTGGGACTACAGGCGCCCGCCATCTCACCCGGCTAGTTTTTTTTGTATTTTTTAGTAGAGACGGGGTTTCACCGTGTTAGCCAGGCTGGTCTCGATCTCCTGACCTCGTGATCCGCCCGTCTCGGCCTCCCAAAGTGCTGGGATTACAGGCTTGAGCCACCGCGCCCGGCCCAGATTTTCATATCTAGCCAAACTAAGCTTCATAATTGAAGAATAAATAAAATCCTTTACAGACAAGCAAATGCCTTACAAGAGCTCCTGAAACGAACCTCTAAACATGGAAAGGAAAAACCAGCACCAGCCACTGCAAATCATACCAAATTGTAAAGGCCATCAACACTATGAAGAAACTGCATCAACTAACGGGCAAAATAACCAGCTGGCATCATAATGACAGGATCAAATTCACACATAACAATATTAGCCTTAAGTGTAAATAGGTTAAATGCCCCAATTAAAAGACACAAACTGACAAATTGGATAAAGAGTCAAGACCCATCAGTGTGCTGTATTCAGGGGATGCATCTCACATGCAAAGACACACATAGGCTCAAAATAAAGGGATGGAGGAATATTTACCAAGCAAATGGAAAGAAAAAAAGAAAAAAGAAAAAAAAAGGAGAGGTTGTAATCCTAGTCTCTGATAAAACAGACTTTAAACCCACAAAGATCAAAAAAGATGAAGAAGGGCATTACGTAATGGTAAAGTTATCAATGAAACAAGAACTAACTATCCTAAATATATATGCACCCAATACAGGAGCACCCAGATTCATAAAGCAAGTTCATAGAGACCTACAAAGAGACTTAGACTCTCACACAGTAACAGTGGGAGACTTTAACACCCCACTGTCAATATTAGACAGATCAATGAGATGGAAAATTACCAAGGATATTCAGTACTTGAACTCAGCTCTGGACCAAGTGGACCTAATAGACATCTACAGAACTCTTCACCCAAATCAACAGAATACACATTCTTCTCAGCACCATATTGTACTTACTGTAAAATTGACCACATAATTGGAAGTAAAACACTCCTCAGCAAATGCAAAAGAATGGAAATCATAACAGTCTCTTAGACTACAGTGCAATCAAATTAGAACTCAGGATTAAGAAACTCACTCAAAATCGCACAACTACATGGAAACTGAACAACCTCCTCCTGAGTGACTACTGGGTAAATAACGAAATTAAGGCAGAAATAAATAAGTTCATTGAAACCAAGGAGAACAAAGACACAACGTACCAGAATCTCCGGGACTAATACTAAATACTGCTAAAGCAGTATTTAGAGGGAAATTTATAGCACTAAATGCCCACAAGAGAAAGCAGGAAAGATCTAAAATTGACATCCTAACATCACAATTAAAATAACTAGAGAAGCAAGAGCAAATAAATTCAAAAACTAGCAGAAGACAAGAAATAACTAAGATCAGAGCAAAACTGAAGGAGACAGAGACACGAAAAAAACTTGAAAAAAATAAATGAATCCAGGAGATGGTTTTTTGAACAGATGAACAAAATAGACCACTAGCCAGACTAATGAAGAAAAGAGAGAAGAATCAAATAGACACAATAAAAAAATTATAAAGGGGATATCACCACTGATCCCACAGAAATACAAACTACCATCAGAGAATACTATAAAAACCTCTACGCAAATAAACTAGAAAATCTAGAAAAAATTGATAAATCCTGGACACATGCACCCTCCAAAGACTAAACCAGGAAGAAGTTGAATCCCTGAATAGACCAATAACAAGTTCTGAAATTGAGGCAGTAATTAATAGCCTACCAACCAAAAAAAGTCCAGGACCAGATGGACTTACAGCTGAATTCTATGAGAGGTACAAAGACCATTCCTTCTGAAACTAGTCCAAACAACAGAAAAAGAGGGAATCCTCTGTAACTCATTTTATGAGGCTGGCGTCATCCTGATACCAAAACCTGGCAGAGACACAACAACAAAAAAAGAGAATTTCAGGCCAGTATGCCTGATGAACATTGATGCGAAAATCCTCAATAAAATACTGACAGATTAAATCCAGCAGCACATCAAAAACCTTATCCACCACGATCATGTCGGCTTCATCCCTGAGATGCAAGGCTGGTTCAACATACACAAATCAATAAATGTAATCCATAACATAAAGAGAACCATTAACAAAGCCACATGATTATCTCAATAGATCCAGAAAAGGCTTTTGACAAAATTCAACACCCCTTCATGCTAAAAACTCTCAATAAACTAGGTATTGATGGAAAGTATCTCAAAATAATAAGAGGAATTTATGACAAACCCACAGCCAATATCTCACTGAATGGGCAAAAGCTGGAAGCATTCCCTTTGAAAACTGGCACAAGACAAGAATGTCTTCTCTCAACACTCGTATTCAACACATCATTGGAAGTTCTGGCCAGGGCAATCAGGCAAGAGAAAGAAATAAAGGATATTCAAATAGGAAGAGAGGAAGTCAAATTGTCTGTTTGCAGATGACATGATTGTATGTTTAGAGAACCCCATCGTCTCAACCCAGAATCTCCTTAAGCTGATAAGCACCTTCAGCAAAGTCTCAGGATACAAAATCAATGTGCAAAAATCGCAAGCATTTCTATACACCAATAATAGACTAACAGAGAGCCAAACTATGAGTGAACTCACATTCACAATTGCTACAAAGAAAATAAAATACCTGGGAATCCACCTTACAAGTGATGTGATGGACCTCTTCAAGGAGAACTACAAACCACTGCTCAAGGAAATGAGAGAGAACACAAACAAATGGAGAAACATTCCATGCCCATGGATAGGAAGAAAAATCAATATCATGAAAATGGCCATACTGCCCAAAGTAATTTATAGATTCACTGCTATCCCCATCAAGCTACTATTGACCTTCTTCAGAAGTAGTAGAAAAAACTACTTTAAATTTCATATGCAACCAAAAATAGTCTGTACAGCCAAGACAATCCTAAGCAAAAAGAACAAAGCTGGAGGGATCATGCTACCTGACTTCAAACTATACAAGTCTACAGTAACCAAAACAGCATGGTTCTGGTACCAAAACAGATATATAGACCAAAGGAACCAAACAGAGGCCTCAGAAATCACTCCACACATCTACAATCATCTGGTCTTTGACAAACCCAAGAAAAACAAGCAATGAGGAAAGGATTCCCTATTTAATAAATGGTGTTGGGAAAACTGGATAGCCATATGTAGAAAATCTTTTACAAAAATTAACTCAAGATGGATTAAAGACTTAAATATAAGACCTAAAACCATAAAAACCCTAGAGGAAAACCTAGGCAGTGCCATTCAGGACATAGGCATGGGCAGAGACTTCATGAGTAAAACACCAAAAGCAATGGCAACAAAAGCCAACATTGACAAATGGGATCTAATTAAACTACAGAGCTTCCTCACAACAAAAGAAACTATCATCAGAGTGAACCAGCAAACTCCAGAATGGGAGAAAATTTTTGCAGTCTATCCATCTGACAAAGGGCTAATATCCAGAATCTACAAAGTACCTAAACAAATTTACAAGAAAAAAAAACAGCCCCATCAAAAAGTGGACGAAGGATATGAACAGACACTTCTCAAAAGAAGACATTTTTGCAGCCAACAAACATGAAAAAAAAAAAGCTCATCATCAGTGTTCATTAGAGAAATGCAAATCAAAACCACAATGTGATACCATCTCACGCCAGGTAGAATGGCCATCATTAAAAAGTCAGGAAATAACAAATGCTGGAGAGAATGTGGAGAAATAGGAATGCTTTTACACTGTTGGTGGGAGTGTAAATTAATTCAACCATCGTGGAAGACAGTGTGGCAATTCCTAGAAACTTGAAATGCCATTTGACCCAGCAATCCCGTTAATGGGTATATACCCAAAGGATTATAAATCATTCTACTATAAAGGCACATGCACACATATGTTTATTGCAGCACTGTTCACAGTAGCAAAGACTTGGAACCAACCCAAATGCCCATCAGTGATAGACTGGATAAAGAAAATGTGGCACATATACACCATGGAATACTATGCAGTCATAAAAAAGGATGAGTTCATGTCCTTTACAGGGACGTGGATGAAGCTAGAAACCATCATTCTCAGCAAACTAACACAGGAAGAGAAAACCAAACACTGCATGTTCTCACTCATAAGTGGGAATTAAACATGCCCAAAAATTGTTTGTTAAATGTTTTCAAAAACAATTGTAAACATTTTATATTAAAAAAAAACTGATAGGGACGGGAGCAAAGAAATTCTAGGCAGAAAAGGGAGAGGGTTTCTGGCGAAACTCCACTCTCAAGTTGAAAAGCCTGAAACTATGAGGACTTACCTCCCTATTTTCCTGCTTGAATGTTGCCTTTTCCTAAACCACCCATGGCCCCACCCCACTCCATCCTCTGCCTATAAAAACACAGACTCAGCTGGTAGATGGGATTACAGCTGGATGTTGGAGAGAAGCAGCTTGACTTCAGAGGGACAGCTTGATGGTGTAACTTGGGAGAAGAATTCAGTCAGAGACGGCTGGACTTCAGGGAAAGATTACCTACCTTCCCCATCCCCTTTTTGGCTCCCGTTCCTGTGGAGAGCCACTTTCATCAGCAATAAAATCCCCCACAGTTATCGTGCTTCAGTTCATTCATGTGATCTCATTTTTCTTGGACACTGGACAAAAACTCAGGATCCATGAGTGTAGATACAAAAGGCTGTCACACTAGCTCATTGCCTTCACTGGCGGAGGGCAGCTGCCTCATGTGAAAAGGCAAAGGGCCTAGTGAGCTGTTAACACTTAAGCCGTCTGTGGTCAGCAGCGTTAAAAGAGCACGGAAGCCTCTGGGGCTTCAGGAGTTGCAGGCAATCCTGCCTGGACGCTGCTGTGGGGCTGCATGAAGTTTGCTCCTGCCTGCCCTAAAGCATCCAGCTGGTTCCAGCACCCACTCACCTGTGCGCTCCCTCCTGCAAGGGGTGGAACACAGCGAGTCTGAGTGAGTGGAGTTTGATCCCGCTGTCACTGAAGTGGCTAGCCTGTTCCAGTGCTTGTTCACTCCAGTTCCCGCACCTGTTTGTTTGTGCTCCCTCCCATGAGGAGTTGAGAGTGGTGGGCTGAGTAAATAAGGCACCCCTGTTGAGAGTCTCCTGAAGGGGTCAGGGAAATAATCCTGCTTCAATACCATCATCATTCTTCACAGAAGTTAGAAAAAAAAATTTAAATTCATCTGGAACCAAAAAAGAGCCTGCATAGCCAAAGCAATACTAAGCAAAAAGAACAAATCTGGAGGCATCACATTACCATGCTTCAAATTATACTACAAGTCTCTAGTTAACAAAACGGCATGGTGCTGGTATAAAAATGACACATAGAACAATGAAACATAATAGAGAACTCAGAAATAAAGCCAAATACAGCCAACTGAGTTTTCACAAAGCATATAAATACATATGGGGAAAGGACACCCTATTCAATAAATGGTGCTGAGATAACTGGCAAGCCACATGTAGAAGAATGAAACTGGATCTTCATCTTTCACCTTATTTAAAAATCAACTCAATGTGAATCAAAGACTTAAATCTAAGACCTGAAACCATAAGCATTCTGGAAAATAACACCAGAAAAACTCTTCTAGACATTGGCCTCAGCAAAGAATTTATGACTAACAACTCAAAAGCAAATGCAACAAAAACAAAAATAAACAAATGGGACCTAATTAAACTAAAAAGCTTCACACACAGCAAGAGAAATAATCAGCACAGTAAACAGACAACCCACAGAATGGGAGAAAATATTTGCAAACTATGCATCTGACAAAAGGACTAATATCCAGAATCTACAAGGAACTCAAACAAATCAGCCAGAAAGAAATATTTCTATCAAAAACTGGGCAAAGGACAGGAATAGATGATTCTTAAAAGAAGGATACAAACAGCAAACAAACATATGAAAAAATGCTTAACCTCACTAATTATCGGAGAAATGCAAATTAAAACCATAATGAGATACAAGAATGGCCATAATTTTAAAAATTAAAGAATAATAGATGGTTGGTATGGTTGTGGTGAAAAGGGAATTCTTTTACACTGCTTGTGGGAATGTAAACTAGTACAACCACTATGGAAAACAGTATGGAGATTCTCTAAAGAACTAAAGGTAGAACTACCATTTGATCCGGCAATCCCACTACTGGGTATTTACCCAATGGAAAACAAGTCATTATATGAAAAGACACTTGCATATGCATGTTTATAGCAGTATAATTTGCAATTGAAAAAATATGGAACCAATATAAATGCCCATCAGCCAATGAGTGGATAAAGAAAATGTGCTGTGTATACACTGGGAATACAACTCAGCCATAAAATGAAATGAAATAGTGGTCTTTGCAGCAGTTTGGAGTTGGTGGCCATTATTCTAAGTGAAGTAACTCAGGAATGAAAAATCAAATACCGTATGTTCTAACTTGTAAGTAGGAGCTATCAGGATGCAAATACATGAGATTTATACAATGAACTTTGGGGATGTGGAGGGATGGGTGGGAGAGTGTGGGGGATAAAAGACGACATATTGGGTACAGCGTACACTGCTCAGGTGACAAGTACACCAAAATCTCAGAAATCACCACTGAAGAACTTACCCATGTAACTAAACACCACCTGTTCCCAAAAAACTATTAAATTAAATTTAGAATACAAAAACAATTTTTAAAACACACTTAATAAAATAGTAATTGTTAAACAATTCATTAGGTGTAGATAAAACATTTAGACTACAGATAAGGTCAGCATAATACTTAATGGTGAAATAAGAGAGGCATTCCTACTAAGTTTCCAAACAAGGCAAGGATCCCACTATGTTCATTGCTGTTTAATATTACATTGGAGATAATAGCCAATGAAATCAAGCAAAGAAAAATAGACGCTTAAGAATTACACATAAGAAAGTGAAACTACCTCTTTACGGATGATACCTAGAAAATCCAAACAATCAGTGAGAAAATGAACACAGTAAAATAATTCAAATAAGATAGCAGAACATGAGATTAACATACAAAAGTCAAAAGCCAGGTGTAGTGGTGTGTATCTGTAGTCCAAGCTACTCATTAGACTGAGGTGGGAGGATCTCTTGATCGCAAGAGTTTGAGTCTACCCTGCGTGAGATAGCAAGACCCCATCTCTTAAAAAATTAAGGAAACCCTTAAACTTCTCCTGGAGGCCCCACAAGTAGACTTGAACAAATGGATAGTTATAATTTGTTCTTGGATAGGACAACTCATCATCATAAAGGTATCAGCTATCTTCAAATTAATAAATTTAATTCAATAATAAAAGTGACAACGTTTTACTTTGAGCTTGATGATTTGATTCTAATAACCACATCGAAAACAAACATACAAAAATATCTAGCAAAACCTAACAGTAGAAGAGTAACGGGAATTTGCTTTTTCTATATCCACACTCTAGAGCCTCTGTAATGAAATAGTGGGTGCTAGCATACGAATTGGTCATCAGAGAAAAAAAGTCGGGAAATAGACCCAAGAACACATGGAAATACACTGTAATAAAAGTGGCTTTTCAAATCAGTGGGAAATGATAGACTTAAAAAAAAATTAATACACTATGTTTGATTGTGGTAAAATCCATACTACATAGAATTTGCCATCTTAACTATTTTTTAAGGTATACAGTTCACTTGTGTTTTGCCATATTGTTATACAACCATTCTCTAGAACTCTTCACCTTGCTAACCTGATTCTGTACCCATTAAATAACTCCCAGCACCTCCCCATCCCCCAGCCACCGGACACTATCATTCTACTTTGTCCTTCTCATTTTTACTATTCTAGGTATCCCATATAAGGAGAATCATACAATATTTATCTTTTTGTGACTGGCTTATTTCACTTAGGGTAATGTCCTTAAGGTTCATGCATGTAGCATGTCAGAATTTCCTTCCTTTGTAAGGCTGAATAATGTTCCATTGTATGTGTATGTACCACATTTTTGTCTGTCCATTTATTTATCAGTGGATTCTTGGGTTGCTTCTACTTTTTGGCTATGATTGAATTATTCTGCAATGAACATGGGTATTCAAATTTCTCAGGACCCTGCTTTGAATTCTTTTTGATATATACTCAAATGGAATGCTGGATCATAGGGTAATTCTATTTTAAACTTTTTGTGGAACTTCCATACTGTTTACCACAGAGACTGTACTATTTTACATTCTCACCAATAGTGTAAAAGGGTTCCAGTTTCTCCACATCATCATCAACACTTTTCTTTTCTTTTTTTTTTTTTGATAGTAGCTATTCCAGTGGGCATAAGGTAATATTTGATTGGGTTTTGATTTGCATTTCCCTAATGATAAATGATGTTGGGCATCTTTTTATATTCTTCTTGGCCATTTGTATACCTTCTTTGGAGAAATGTCTGTTCAAGTCCTTTGGCTATTTTATAATTGGATTTTTTGTTCATGTTGAATTGTAGGACTTCCTCATATGTTCTGTATATTAACTCTTTATTAGGTACATGATTTGTAAGTATTTTCTTTCATTCTACAGGTTGCCTTTTCACTTCGTTGATTGTGACCTTTGATACAAAGAAGTTTTATATTTTGACATAATCCATTTAATCTATTTTTGTTGTTGTTACCAGTGATTTTAGTGTCATAGCCAAGAAATCAATGCCAAATCCAATGTCATGATGAGTGATACAGTTTTAGCTCTTTCATTTGGGTCTTTGATACATTTTGAGTCAATTTTTGATGATGATATAAGGCAAGAGTGAAAATTCATTATTTTTGCATGTGGGTATCCAGTTTATTCAGTACCATTTGTTGAAAAGACTGTTCTTTTACCACTGAATGTTTTTGACACCCTTGTCAGAAATTACTCAATCATATATGCCAGGGTTTACTTCTGGGCTCTCTATTCTGTTTCATTAGTCTGTCTGTGTTTATGTCAGTACTACATTGTTTCCGTTTGATTTTATTTTTTAAGAAGTTTCAAGTTTACAGAAATAATTGAATGAAATGTGTAGGGTTCCTATATATTCCTTCTCCCCATCAATTTTCCTTTATTCTTAAAATCTTGAATTTGTGTAGTGTATTTGTTGTAATTGCATAGGCAATATTGAGAGATTACTGTTAATGAAGGTCCATAGTTTACATTAGGATTCACTGTTTGTATTGTATATGCTATAGGTTTTGACAAGTATGTAAGGATGTGTATCTAGCATTACAGTATCATACAGAAAACAAGTTTTACTGCCCTAAAAATCTTCTGTGCTCTGCTCATTCACCCTTTTGTCCCGCTAATCCCTGGCAACCACTAATCTGCTTTCTGTCTCCATTGTTTTGGCTTTTCCATAATGTCATATTGTTGGAATCATATAGTGTATAGTCTTTTCAGATTGGCTTCTTCCACTGAGCAATAATCATTTAAGGTTCCTCTATGTCTTTTGGTGGCTTGATGGCCCATTTCTTTTTATTTGAAAAGATAGACTTTTAATAAGTTGTGTTGGAACACCTAGATAATCATTTGGTAAATATGAAGTAGGACACATACTGTACACCGTACACCTTCATGAACTCCAGATGGGTCAGACTTCTAATTGCAGAAAAAAAGAAAAGAATAATCAAGAAAAAAAGTGAAGCCAGATAAATACTAAAATAAAACGTGGGCAAATTCACTTATAAATTGGATATAAAGAAAGCCTTTCTATAACTCAAAACCAAGATGGAATAAAAGAGAAGACTGACAGGTTTGCCAGTAACAACATAAAACCTTTAAAGAAAAAGTTGCATGAAGAAAACTACCATAAGCAAAACCAAAAGACAAATCATAAACTGGGAATAAATATTTGCAACACATATATAAGGGGATAATCTACCTAATATTAAAGGATTCTTAAAAATCAGAGAACACAGGAGAAACTTAAGAGACAAAGGGATAAGACAGGGACAGACGGTTCACGTAAATCGGTATGCAAATGACTTTTAGACCTATGAGAAGATGTTCAAGTTCACTTATAATAGGAGAAATGCAAATTAAAGTGTCACTATGTAACTAAACTCAAGTCTGAGCCACTTGAAAACCAAAAACTCGAGAGACTAGTTTTGGTGAATGGAAAGTTAGTTTTTTTTCAAGAAGCCAGCAACTCCGGGAATTCAGTGAACTAGCATTTGAAGACCGCCTTTCTAAGTTGTGAATCTAGATCAGGAGTTTTTAAGGGAAATAGGGGAAATGATGATCATAGCATTCTTGTGAACATGCATAGTATCAGGTGGGCGGTTAATCATTGCTTTTTCTTGGTGAACATCTTGAGGCCGCCTACCAGGCTGGTCAGCCCATTCCCAGAGCTGCTGGTATTTTCTTTTATCTTTCTTGAACATCCTGTTTTCCTGAGGCTGTATTAGGTGAATGATCTACAAACTCAAGCAAAACAATAATTACATTCAAGCAAGCAAGCTTTTTCTAACATGGAGTCAGTACTGTTATGTTTATACTGAGATACCATGAACCTAATAGATCAGAAAAAAGTTAAAATCTTGATGAATTCCATTGGTAAAGATGAGGGCAAAAAGGGCCCGTAAGTACCTGGCTGGTGTGAGTGCCGAGGGTCCTACTCCATGGAGAGAGACTTGGCAATGTCTGCCTCCAGTGACTGTCAGCGCCCACCCCTGCCCTCTGTGCTCTGGATCTTTCCATGTTCCAGGGTGAATTTTCCCGCTAGAACCGTGTAAGGTTCCTCTGCCCACCATCTTGTAGGCTGGAATTCACATTCTCTGGGAGAAGCTCTCAACCAGTGGCTCTCCTGTTGCTGTTATTCCTCAGGAGGCATGATTTTGAGGCATGTTCCTTGTGCCACTTGCAGTGTTTCTGAGGCCCAGTCCCCTGGGGGCGCGGGCTAGGAGAGCACCCTTTTTGTCTGCCTCTTCCTCCTGTGTTACCTCCTTGCCTTCCTATACTCCCTGCATTTCCCTAATAAGCAACTTGCACTCTTTTCCTTCTTACAAGTTCTGCTTCTGAAGCTCCCTTACAAATATCTTTCGGTGATTGAAATTGAAATGAGTGTTCTGTGCCTCCAGGCCCTGCTCCCAACACCCTCTAAAAGTGACCTGCTCTGAATCCCTAATGATTTGCCATTTCTGGAAACTTCACTCACATATCTTCTATGTACTCTCCAGTAATTTCTTTTTTTTTTTTTTTTTTTTTTTAAATGTGAGGTGTAAACTCCTGGAGGACAAAAAGTGTGATTCTCAAGGGTCAGGTGTTGTGTCTTGCATATAGTTGTCACTTAGTACATTTGTTGAATGGAAAGTAGTAACACTTTTCTAATTTTTGTCTCAAAATTCTTGTATTCACTGGTGTGATATTTATAAAGCTTCTTTCTTATGTGTTTTCTTTTTCATCTGTTACAAAGACAATCATGATCTTTTCTGTTGTTGAAAAAGTATGACTTTAACCACTTTTTCCTCACTTCTCATTTAAAAATAAAAAATTTACAGCAACATGGACCTAGTAAAACCTGATTTAAACTAGACCAAACGTACAAGAAAACCTGGCTCTTGACAAGTAACAACCGTCTTAAAAAGAAGGCGGATTCATATAAACCATTAGCACACCCGTAGGTTGCTGGTACCTGGCATTATCCCTACAACACTGGTTTTCCGTAAGCTCGATTACTTGACCTTGCCTGAAAAGATTTTTTCAGAATCTAGCTGTGAACCTGTTACTATTGTTTTAACCCCATTGTGGGTACATAAGATGGATACAATTCCCAGTGGTCAGAGGACATACACTGGAATACATTTAGCAGGAAGACTGTAGCAGAGAGATTAGTAGAGATTAAGAAAGTAGTATTAAAGATTTGGTGGCTGTTCCTGGTATATTCATATATTCAAAATAAACTTTAAAATTTATAGGACAGTGGGACTCTGACTCATAATTTTACTTTTAAATTAATTACTCTTATAGTAGTGTTGTTCCCTTTATTGAAAAATAAGTGTTGTATTAAAATGTTTAGGCTCTTTGTCTTTATGCACATACTGGTTACATAGACGGGTAGTATTTTCAATTGTATTTGACCCTAGGACTCAACAGATGCAAATGGTTTATTTGCATTCCGTCTATGGCAGCTAGTTCAGAAACTTACTCAACTTCCTCCCGAACTGGCAGCGACAAAGGGTCTTCAGTAGTGACACAGTTCATTCTGGTTATTCACCACATCTAAATGATGGACATCTAAATGATGGACTGTCATATTTATCCTGTCCCTAAATCTCATTTTCTCATTCTTCTACACATTGCTGTTTGGGTCTCCCTAACTGAAATTGTGCAGAGTATCATTTTTGGGGGATCCTTTTGTAAGGCAACTTTTTTGAGATACAATCCACACATTGTACAGTTCACTGACTTAATAGATGAGCATTCCCATTCTCCATATTTTTGCCAGTGCTTGTTGTTGTCCATATTTTTTGTTATAGCCACCCCAATGGGTATGAGGTGGTGATAGGGACAGGAGGCAGGGAAATTCTGGGCAGAAAAGGGCGGGTCCCTGGTGAAGTCCCTATCCTCAAGCTAAAGAGCCTGGAACTGCAGCCCAAAGTGAGAACTTACATCCCTGTTTTCTGCTCCAATGTTGCCTTTTCCAATACCACCCATGGCCCTGCGCTCACCCCCCATCCTGTCCCTGTAAAAACCCCAGAGCTCTGCCAGCAGAGAGGGGAAAAGCAGCTGGACATCCGAGGCTATGGTTGGATATCGGAAAGAAGCAGCTTAACCTCAGAGGGACAGTTTGATGGTGTTGCTTTGGAGAGGATTCTGGCCAGGATGGCCGGACTCCATGGGAAGATTACCTTCCCGCTCTGTCCCTTTTTCATCTCCCCTTCCCGCTGACAGCCAGTTTCACCAGGAATAAAATCCCTTGCATTTATAATCTTCATTTCGTTCCTGTGACCTCATTCCTCCTGGACGCCAGAGAAGAACTTGGGTGCTACAAGTGTGGGTGCAAACGGTTGTCACACTGACCGTCCACTGAGCTGTTAACACTTAAGCCATCTGGAGACAGCAAAGCTAAAAGGGCACTGTTGCACTTCCTCTGGGGCTTTGGGTCACAGGCATTGTCCCCTAAACCCTGCTGCAGGGCCGGTACAGATTTCACTCTTGCCAGTTCCCAGAAGCCCTTGTCCCGGCTTCTATACCTGTTCACATGCGCTCCCTCTCCTGCGAGGGTTGGAGCAGTCAGTGAGAGATTCGCCCCTGCCTGCTCGCATGCACTCCAGTTGCCACCTGCGAAGGGGTCCGGGAAATATCCTGCTTCTGTGGTACTTGTGGATTTGAGTTACGTTTCTCTAACGACTAATGATGAACATCTTTTTTTGTTCATAGTGGTCATTTGCATATATTCTTTCAAAAACGTTTTCACATCTTTTTAGATCCTTTGCTCATTTTTAATTGGGTCATTTCTTATTGAGTTTTAAGATTTCTTTATAGATTCTGGTTAAAAGTCGCTTATCAGATACTATGATTTACAAATACATTCTCCTATCCTGTGGGTTGTTGGTAATATCATTTTATATTTAATTTTTAAGCTATTATAGGATTATTAATCTTTTACTTGCATACTCCTGGTACCCAGAAGGTGTTCAGTAGAGGTTTATGAATAAATGAATGATGTATCTTTACCTCCCTTCTCAAGTACTAACCAAACTAAATATACCTAGTTCCTCAGTTGAGTCTCATATTTTGCCATCTCTCAATCTCTCAAGAGTGAAAATGACCATTCTTGGGATGTCTGTTGATATACCATTGTGCCTTACTGCAGAATGGTGTTCCAAATTGGACTGTAATGTGACTTCCCTATTTTGGGTACACTGAGGGTATCAGCTCCTTTGAACTTGATACTGCTTTTCTATTTATTCAACTTAAGATTTCATGACTTTTTAATGCAACTGTTATTATTTTGCAAATCAAGGAACTGTTGTTATATTCCATAGAATAATAAATCAAAGTCAGAGAAAGTGCATAAGTGAAAAATAGAGGATATCAGCCTTGACAGCAGTTCATAGAAAAAGACCTGGGCTTTTTAGTTAACTCATTTTATATAATTCAGTGGTAAGACAAACTTCTATTGTTTTGTTGTTCTTTGAAGTTTCTTGGTGGTTTTATTTTTAATGAAGGACTTCCTGTCAGTTAGAGCTGTGAAATAATGGAATGGGTGATTTGAAAAGTAGTGACTTCCCTGTCACTAACAGTATTTAAGTAGAGGCTGGGTGACTAATAGGGATATTTTAAGAAGGGGCTCTTGAATGGAGGGACCACGACTGAGTAACCCATGAGACCAGCTTCTTTCAGCTCTAATTTTGTTATCTGCCAAGATCCTTAGGAGAAAAGGTCAGTATTTTGTGTATACATGCATTATATTTTCAGTTTATTTTTTCATCAAGCAGATGCCTTTAACCTTGAAAGGCTGCTTTATTTCTTCATTGAATTATTTTGGCTTATAAGGAAAATATGTTGTCTCTAGTATTAATCATTAATGATTTTAAGTGTATGTACTCAGATAAATTTTTGCTTAGTTGTGCATTTCCACTTTTTTTTGTCATTAAGTTTCACAGCTGTATTTAGTAAAATCTTCTGAGAGACAGCCAAGTAACTGATTTTTTTTGTGGCAAGCCAATGGCATGTCAAATTTGGATTTATGTTGGAAAGCTGTTTTGCAGACATAAAAGTTGAAATAAACAGCCAAATTATCTTTTCTCCCAAATTTGGATGTGGGAAAGTGAATATGTGTTTGGCTTTTATTTCTGGAATAACTTGAGAATGGATAAATAGGTTTTCCTGTGTGCTGTGTTAAACGTTTGCAATTTTGCAGCAAGTCCCAATGTGAGAAATTTAACCCCAAAGAATTATGTTAAGGGTTTGAAAAACATCTATTACTTGGGATCATCTCCTGTGTGCCAGGCACTAGGCCAGGTGCTTTACAAATGTTATCTCATGTAATCCCCGAAATAGAACTGTAGTATTATAATCATTTCTGTTGCACTAAAATCAAGGACATCACAGTTTACAGTAATTTGCCCAAGGTCACAGAATCAGTAAGTATGAATTACAAATTTGGGATTAGAACCCAAATCTTCTTGTCTCTAGTCTCCGGCCTGTTCTTTGAAGACTTCCCCAAATTCTTCAAGTTTTACTTATTCTGGGCTGTAATAGGAAATTATAAGTAACGTTCAGATATTTGTTATTTAAGAATGTGACTTCTGATTCATACTTAACAGTATTTCAGTATATTTAATTCTGGTTTTGTATAATGATTTAAAATCCAGAATAGCAGTGATGCAGGATTTTGACTCCTTAGTTCAGCTAAATCTGGGTTCTCATCTCATGACCAGGAAGAATAAGGCACACGGACACATTGAAGGGTGAGGAGGGTGGAATTTATTAACCGAAAGGAAAGCTCTCAGCAAAGAAAGGGGTCCTGCAAGAAGGTTTCCACCTCACAAATTGAACACCAGGGCCACCATACACGAGCTGAAGAGGCCACGCTCTTCCTCTGTATAAGGTGCAAATTCCTGGTGGCTCCACCCAGTTCCCTCAGTGCACATGTAGGCATGCCCAGGCAAGCCATTGGTAGTATTGGAAAGAGCAATATTCCATTGGTTAAAAGGCATTATTCAGAAAGAATCACCTGGGGCAGGCAAACTGGAGCAGACATTCTCCCTTTGGGTCATGGGCTTCATCTGGGACCAGCAGTCCAGTCTTCCAGCCTTCAGACTGTTTTAGGCTTGAAGGTGAGGTTTCACCAGGGACCCTTCCCTGTCTGCCTAGGCATTTGTCTGCCTCCTGCCTCTATCAGCAGCATTTCTTTACTATAATTGATAGGAACAGAAATAATTGATCTGTGTCCTAGACTATTTGTAAACTCTACTTCAATGTAAATGTAGTTTTATAATTAAAATGAAGGATCATCAATAATCTAGCTATTACTTTCTTTTTTGAAAATTAATTTTCCTCCAACCTTTTTTTTTTTTGAGATGCAGTTTCTCTCCATTGTCAAGGCCTGAGTGCAGGCCCACTGCAGTCTTGAATTCCTGGCCTCAGGCAATCCTCCTGCCTCAGCCTCTTGAGTAGCTGGGACCACAGTTGTGTACCACCACACTGGGCTAATTTTTAAATTTTTTGTAGAGACAGGATCTAGCTTTGTTACCTTGGCTGGTCTCAAACTCGTGGGCTTACATGTCCTCCTGCCTCAGCCTCTCAAAATGCTGGGATTATAGATCTGAGCCACCACACTGGCCCCCTCCAACTTTTTATGTGAGGTGTTCCTGAATGGAATGGCTTGGCATTTGTTGTACATCAAGGTGATAAAGAAATGGTCCTCACTTATGGCTTAACTTTATTTTCCCTAAGGATTTGGCACAGGTGTTGTGTGACCCTGATTCAGGGCTTATGGAACCCCCTCTAGGTAGTGAAATAGATGATCTTCTCAAGATAGATTATACAGTCATGACTTAGGCTGGTCTTTGAGTGGAATATTATCTCTTTCTGGCTCTTTTAATTTTCTGCTACAGACAGAACTTCCGTTGTATTTAAAATAGCATTTATTTTATAGTAAGGCTGAAAAAAAAACAGTACAGAAGACTTAGAAGAATATAGTCAAGGTAGAGTTGATGTCAAATGGAAATGGTAACATTCATGTAAATAGTGCAATTAAAAATGGCCTTGGGGCTCTTGGCTTTACTTGCCATATTGTCAGTTCTGCAGCCACTGGTAGGTGTTTTGTCCTTATCATTTCAAAGCACACAGTTGAATTTATTACTTCAGTTATTATCCTCAGTTACTTCTATTTTTTTAGGATACTTTTAACTTGAAGGATTAAAAAAACTAATCATATAGAACCATCTAAAGCCAACATAAATTTAAATCTTAGTCTCATTTTTATCTTAATGATAAAATAATGAATTAAAGCTTTTGTACATTCCGTGTTGTCGAAGTTGTCTCTAGGGTATTCATGATTGAAAAATATACTCTACATGTACTTTCAGGCTTATATGAAATACCTTTCAAGTATCAAATAGTTATGGGAAAAATTCTGCTTTGGCTCTGAATCTGTTACACCTAGAGCCTCACTGTATCACTGTCCTTGGGTTCTGTTATGAACATTTGGCACTTATGTAATCAAACCAGTTTTATAAGGGCCACAATGAACCCTTGTAAATGAAAGTGGCCTGTAAACATACTAAAGTGTATGACACCATTAACGAATCTTTAATTCTAGATTCTTGAGAGGATGTCACCATAGGATGATTGATGCTGAAAATGAACTATGTCACATTCACTTTTTCTTTTTATTTTTTTATTTTTTTTATTTTTTTATTTTTATTTTTTTTGAGACGGAGTCTCGCTCTGTCGCCCAGGCTGGAGTGCAGTGGCGCAATCTCGGCTCACTGCAAGCTCCGCCTCCCGGGTTCACGCCATTCTCCTGCCTCAGCCTCCGCAGGAGCTGGGACTACAGGCGCCCGCCACTGCGCCCTGCTAATTTTTTTCTATTTTTTAGTAGAGACGGGGTTTCACCATGGTCTCGATCTCCTGACCTTGTGATCCGCCCGCCTCGGCCTCCCAAAGTGCTGGGATTACAGGCGTGAGCCACCGCGCCCGGCCCACTTTTTCTCTGTTATGTACTGGATGCTTATTTATTTAGAAATTTGGTGCGTAAATTGTTGTCTGCCACTGTTTGAATATTTAATGGCAGCCATTTCTATGTTACCCCTAAGGATGTCTTCCTTTACTTTTAGAGCTCCTACGGTTCCTCCTCAAGTTATGAATTAGTGTTTCCATGAGGCAGCAGAGAAGTATCTGTATTACCTTAAACCACACAGAATTAGAAACGTAAATGCGCTGAATGCACTCAGCAGTCAACAGGTATTGTTACCTAAAGGCCAAATGATTATTCTTGGATTATCCACAGTTTAGCTGGTCTGTATCACTCTTCATTCAAATTTAGAACAGGTAATTAAAAGTCATTTTTCTGTGATTGTATTGCTCAGAAACATGAAGTATGAAATTTCTATACCAGTGCCTCATAGTAAATTCTTTCCCTAAAGGCAAGTAATTATGGATCCAGAAACATTTTTCCTTCACTGAGGAGAGGGATGATTAAAAAGCTTACTTCGAAGTCCAAAATACTGCAGATTTGTTGAGACAGTTTTGTTTCCCTGACATGTTGATTGCACTTCACATCACACACAATACCGAGGGACTTACTCTGTAAGGTTTCTGGCCTTCCCCTTTATCATAATCACATTGATCTGATGGAGATGGATTTAGAACAATTGTTGATTGGAAGCTCTTGATAAAGACAGGGAGTTCAAACACAGACTCTGCCTGAAAATTCAGCAGCGAACATCCCTCATCTATCACAATTTAACCAATGAGAACGATCAAGATAACCTGCCATCCATCATATCTGTTTAACTGTACTCCAGAGTGAATTAAATTGTATTTAACAACTTTTATCTTACAGGGTTTACACACTGAAAGAGAACAGCACTTCTTCATTAAGTTGTTGCTCTCTGTTTATCAATTTAAGATTTTGAAACTTGTTCTAAAACGTTCAATATCCAGTAAATTCCTCTCAAAGACTTTATGGTTCTTAATTTCACCCAAGTTTTGTTCTTACTGGTAATAATGAATATCAGTTTAGTATTATAGCAATGGAAATATATTCTTAGGATGCAATGGTATAAAATATTATCCTTGAATATAGACGTGCTCAATTGAAATAAGCTTGGTTGGTATTGCAAGTATTAACTTGGAGTACTTTCAGACATTTTAAGAGGTATCATTTTAGGGCCATAGAATGGTAGAGTTAGAAGGGCACCTGAAGATCTAATTTAATCCTTTAATTTACAGCTAGGGAAACTGGGCTCTAAGAGGTATATGACTGTTATAACAAGGCCATCTAAGTTACCTGCAGTAGTGCTGGGATAAACATGCAGGATTTCTGACTCCCAGAATAGCTTTTCTTTGATTCTACCATGTATCTTTACATACAGATTTTATGTGGATTCTCTGAAACTCATGTCTTATCAGTATCTTTTAGGATTAAGGGAGAGGGGAATGATAACCATGGCACGAAATAATGTAACAGACCCTTAAAACTTGATACCATCAATTTTGAGTTACAAGAGGAAAAAATGGGGAAAGTAAGGGAAAGGAGATCTCTCTGTTCTTGCTTTTCTCCAGCCTACTAATGTTAGAGAACTGATAAAAAATTTATTCATGAACTTTGCTGATCAAATTGTTATGTGTTGCCATCTTGGATAATTTGTACATCTGCAGAAGCAAGAAAAAATTAAGTTTTCTTAATTTTAAGCAAGAAAATTCAATAAGAAAACATTTTCTAATGTCTTGATAGAAATTATTGGTATAAAAACTTATGTCTTTAGTTAGGATTTGATCCAGCCCAAGATGGAAAACACAAAATAAGAATGGTGTAAGCAAGTAGAATTTATTTTTCTTTCAAGGAAAAGGAGTACACAGGTTCCTTCTTTGCCTTCTCTTTCTTCCTAATGTGGCAACTGAGGGTTCAACATACCGTCCCCAGCCCTGGCCATCACATCCTTAGCTAGCCTGAAGGGGTGAGTGATGAACAGTAGGGCGAGGGGAAGGGCCAGTATGAGCTGGCTTCAAAGGTGGTGTCTTACGCAGCCACGTGATACTTCCACTTCCATTTCATTTTCATCAGTCAGAACTTAGTTATGAGAATACTTACTGCTTCAAGGAAGACTGGAATATTCAGTCTATATTCTGGGCAGCCAGGAGTCCAGCTAAAATCAGGATTGTGTTACTTTATTTGATCTTAATAAATTGGAATATTTGGTTTTTTATTTAAAAAATTTCTTTTTAGAGATAAGGTCTTGCTCTGTTGTTGCTCAGGCTGGAGTACAATGACATGATCATAGCTCACTGCAGCGTCTGCCTTCTGGTCTCAAGTGATCCTCCCACCTCGGTCTCAAGAGTAGCTAGAACTACAGGTATGCACCCCCATGCCTGGCTAATTTTTGAAATTATTGTAGGGACGAAGACTCAGTATTGCCCAGACTGGTCTTGAACTCCTGGTCTCAAGCGGTCCTCCTACCTTGGCTTTCAAAAGTGCTGAGATTTCATGTGCGAGCCACTGTGCCTGGCCTCACAATATGGACTCTTGGGCCCCATAACTGAACCACAGAATAAGAATCCCTATGTTTATTTGGAGGTTCTTTTCCAGCAAAGTTTTTCCAGGGCTCCCTATGCAGCCAGCGCCACATGTTTAGGAACCATTGCACTACAATATAGGCTAGACATCCTGATGCAGGATTTTTGCTCCTTAGTTCAGCTCAATCTGGGTTTTTGTCTCATGACCAGGAAAAATTAGGCACGTAGACACATTGAAGGGTGAGGAGGATGGAATTTATTTATTTATTTATTTTACTTATTTTGTATTTTACTTTAAGTTCCGGGATACATGTGCACAGTGTGCAGGTTTGTTACATAGGTGTATGTGTGCCATGGTGGTTTGCTGTACCTATTAACCTGTCATCTAGGTTTTAAGCCCCGCATGCATTAGGTACTTGTCCTAATGCTCTCTTTTCCCTTGCCCCTCACCCTCCAACAGGCCCTGATGTGTGTTGTTTCCCTCCTTGGTTTCCATGTGTTCTCATTGTTCAACTCCCACTTATGAGTGAGAACACGCGGTGTTTGGTTTTCTGCTCCTGTGTTAGTTTGCTGAGAATGATGGCTTCCAGCTTCATCTATGTCCCTGCAAAGGACATGATCTCATTATTTGTTATGGCTGCATAGTATTCCATGGTATGTATGTGCCACATTTTGTTTATCCAGTCTATCATTGGTAGGCATTTGGGCTGGCTCCAAGTCTTTGCTATTGTAAATAGTGCTGCAATAAACATACATATGCATGTGTCTTCATAGTAGAGTGATTTATAATCCTTTGGGAATATACCCAGTGCTGGGTCAAATGGTATTTGTGGTTCTAGATCATTGAGGAGTCAGAGGGCAGAATTTATTAAGCAAAAGGAATGCTCTCAGCGAAGAGAGGGTTCCCTTAAGCAGGTTTCTACCTCACAAATGGAATACCAGGGTCTCCATGCAAGAGTTGAAGAGGCCAGGCTCCTCCCCTGCATGAGGTGCAAATTCCTGGTGGCGCCACCACATTCCCCCAGTGCATGTGGGCCTCCAGTCCACTGTGGGCATGACTAGGCAAGCCCCCCGTGCAGATTCCCTTATCTGCACAAAACATCTGGTGTAAACACTTGTGAGGCAGGTTGGAGATTCTCTGGGTACCCTTCCCTGATCCTAGGGGATTTGGCTGTCTCCTGCCTCTATCACTACCTTACCTGCCATAGACATGAAAGCTTTTCACACTAAACATTTCACACTTAGGAAGGGGTCAGAACTCTCAGTATACTCCAAACCTACACCCCAAATTAAAGCTGGCACACATCAGCTTTGCATCTTGAAGCCATTTCTGAGCTCACTAGGACAGTGGATCCAGAGGACAAATAATCTTCATTTCAAGTACCACAAAGGATGACAGAGATCAAGCGCCCCAAATCTGTGTGTGTCAGGGGCAGTGGAGTGTGGAGGAGGATCTACAGCAAAAGAAGGAACGTGATGGTACATTATTTCTGTTGAAAGCAAATGAGGGCACAGTGCAAATGCCAGGCAGGCACCTGTAATCTGTGACATTTCAGCTTTTAAATTCGATTTTGGGTTATCTAATAAATATGGGATCTGTTTATATTATTGTGATTTCATGTCTACTTAAGAGTTTAATGTTACAATTAAGTCCCTACTAGTTTTGTGAGTACTAAATCAAAGAATTGCTATCATGTAATTATTTGAACAGATAAACATTTTTGGGAGAGGGAAGGCAAATCTGGATTCTGGTAGGGTTGATATTTAAAATTTATCAGTTATAGTTTTGGAAGAAGTGAAACTGACTACAGATCTATTTCATATGTTAATTAAAAGAGGGGAGCAAATAGCATGGAATTTTACTACTCCTTGAAAAAGTTCTACTAGCATTAATATTCTAGGGGGTATTGTGACTTTGCTAAATTCAGTTAAAATTAGTCCATGGTAGCCTTACTGGCATAATAGGGAAAAAGTAAATTCTCCAAAGAATGAAGCTTTCAAATTCATTAGGACAAAAAATTACCTGTCTTCCTCTGGGTATTTATTTTTGCTGCAGCTTGAGCTCGTCTCTTAGCTTCAGTGCCACTTTATAGTATGGACAGATAAAACTCCATGGCGGGGGTCACACACACACATGTTAACCAAAAGTAAAATTCTAAGCCTCCCAACCAACTGAATGTGTAGCAGGACGGGCCGCAGACAAAACCTCTCAGACACCGAGTTGTAGAAGGAAGGGCTTTATTCAGCTGGGAGCATCAGCAAGCTACCGTCTCAAAATCCGAGCTCCCTGAGTGCACAATTTCTGTCCCTTTTAAGGGCTCACAACACTAAAGATTTCACATGAAAGCGTCGTGATTGATTTGAGCAAGCAAGGGGTACGTGACAGGGGTTGCCTGCACCGGTGGTCAGAGAGAAACAGAACAGGGCTGGGAGTTCCACTATGTTCTTTTATACAATGTCAGGAACATCATCATAAGTTGATTTTTAACTACTCGGTTTAGGTCGGGCAGACCCGGCTGGGCTGCCTGTCTTTGGTTTTGCTTCATTGTTCTTATTTTTGTTTAAGAACAGGTACTGAGGATAAAACGATATAAAACAATGTGAGAGGGTCTTTCTCTTTCCTCAGATGGATCCCCCTTATGGCCAAGGGGATTCCAAAGAAACCTGAAAAACTAGTTCTGGTCATGAAAGAAAGTGGGGATCAGGCATGCCTCATTGTACCTTCTCTCTATTGGAGTTTATGTACAACTGACCAACGTTAACATTAAAACAGGGGTCTGGCTGGGCATGATGGCTCATGCCTATAATCTCAACACTTTGACAGGCTGAGGCAGGCAGATCACTTGAGGTCGGGAGTTTGAGACCAGCTTGGCCAACATAGTGACACACCATCTATACTGAAAATACAAAAATTAGCTGAGCATGGTGGTGGGCGGCACCTATAATCCCAGCTACTCGGGAGGTTGAAGCAGGAGAATAGCTTGAATCTGGAAGGTGGAAGCTGCAGTGAGCTGAGATTGTGCCACTGCATTCCAGCCTGGCCAACAGAGGGAGACTCTGTCTCAAAAGCAAGCAAACAAACAAATAAACATTAAAACAGAGATCTTAAGAGTGATAGAACATAGTCTTTGTACCAAATTCCAGCCTGACTGTAGTATAATATCACATGACAGATAAAGAAGGAAATAGAAATATTTTACCCTAAAATATGTCTCTTTGCCGTATTTTGAAATGGCTGTTTTCATCTATAAGAATCTCTGTTAAAATAACTAGATCTTTCCCCCTTCCCAATCCTGAAGAGATTAACTAATAGTCTGGAACCTTTAGAGGTTTTAAAAGAGGCATTTACCATCTCTTCTTTCTGAAGCCTGCTGCTGGGAGGCCTCATCTAATCTACATAACAAGAACCTTGGCTTCCACAACCTCCCTTATCTTAAAGCCACTGACTTCAACTTTAGGTGAAGCTTAACTCTTTTAACCAATTGCCAGTCAGGAAATCTTTGAATCCATCTTTGACCTGAAAGCATGGCCTCCCCCCACCCCACCCTGGCTAAAATGTGTACCTCACATGTAGTGATTGATGCCCTTTGTCTCCTTAAAATAGGTAAAACCAAGCTATAACGTAACTACCTGGGGAACACGTTCTCAGGATCTCCGAAGGCTGTGTCACAGGTCATGGTACTTACATTTGATTCAGAATAAATCTCTCTGAATATTTTATAGAGTTTGGCTTTTTTTGGTCAACACTCACATGACTTCAGGGCTGAGAGACCAGTGACATTAGTCACTAAGTGGCTGGGCATAAGAGGGGTCAGAACCGCTTAGTTCCAGGTAGGAATATAGGTCCAGTTTTGGCAGATCATCTGAGTTTTCATAAATGTCCAACTCCGGAATTTTTTTTTTTTTTTTTTTTTTTTGAGATGGAGTCTTGCTCTGTCACCTAGGCTGGAGTGCAGTGGTGTGATCTCGGCTCACTGCAACCTCTGCCTCGGCTCAAGCGATTCTCCCACCTCAGCCTCCCAAGTAGCTGGGATAACAGGCTTATGCCACCATGCCCAGCTAATTTTTGTATTCTTAGTAGAGATGGGGTTTCACATGTTTGCCAGGCTGGTCTTGAACTCCTCACCTTGGGTGATCCACTTGCCTGGGCCTCCCAAAGTGCTGGGATTATAGGCGTGAGCCACCACACCCAGCCCCAACCTGGAATTTTATTTTATTTTGTTTTTTATTTCTTTTTGAGACAGAGTCACGCTCTGTCACCCAGGTTGGAGTGCAGTGGCACGGTCTCGGCCCACTGCAACTGAGGAAAGAGAGAGAGCCTCTCATATTGTTTTATATTGTTTATACTCAGTACCTGTTTTAAGAAAAAAGGAAGTAAAACCAAAGACAGGCAGCCCAGCGCCAGGCCCAAAACCAGGCCTGGGCCTGCCTGGCCTAAACCCAGTAGTTAAAAATCAACTCATAACTTAGAAACCCATGTTTTCATAGATTCCAGACACTGTATAGAAGAACACTGTGAAACTCCCTGCGCTGTTCTGTTTCTCTCTGACCACCAGTCACGTAGCCCCTGTCATGTACCCACTGCTTGCTCAAATCAATCACGACGCTTTCATGTGAAATCTTTAGTGTCGTGAGCCCTTAAAAGGGACAGAAATTGTGCACTTGAGGAGCTCAGATTTTAAGTAGCTTGCCGATGCTCCCAGCTGAATAAAGCCCTTCCTTCTACAACTCGGTGTCTGAGAGGTTTTGTCTGTGGCTCGTCCTGCTACACAACCTCCGCCTCCCAGGTTCAAGCAAGTCCCCTGCCTCAGCCTCCCAAGTAGCTGGGATTACAGGTGCCTGCCACCACGCCCAGTTAATTTTTTGTAGAGATGGGCTTCCACCATGTTGGCCAGGCTGGTCTTGAACTCCTGACCTTGATACCGGTGGACTGACTGGTAAGTAGCCACGGCCTGGTGCTAGTGGTCCTCGGGAATGTTGTGTGTTCAGTGCTGGGTCCTGTGCCAGCCCCTTGTCTCCTGGCCTGTCTATGGCGGTTTCCTGTACTAGCCCTGTCTTCTGTACCTTTGGACCAATGTGGGTTCAAGTCACGATGAGGATCTGGCATTCTCAACACAGGCACAGTGAGACACACGGAAAAGCGAAACCTGGTTTCCGATAGGCTCTGCTCTTTCTCCCCAGGCTGTGGCTGTCAGCCGCTCATTGACATATTCCAGTGTTGTCTTTGTGTGGCCAGTTCAGGGTACTGTAGCTTTCCCTTTGATTAATGAATTTAACATTCATTAAATATTTTGGATTTCATGCTGCCATGTTTAATGCATGCTTCTCAAAGATGCTTTATCAATATTTTTTGCCCTTAGAGTGATCTTTTTCCATAGACATAGAGTTTTATTATTCATTCCTTTGATAAAGCCACCTTTCTTTTGATTGTATTAGGTTGGTGCAAAAGGAATTGCAGTTTTGGACCATGATTTTTAAATCATTGTAACTAGGCTCAAATATACCTTTATTAATCAAAATAGGAACCACTGCAATCAACACATTTTTGCCAACGAGAAATAAGTTTGTTTATTCCTGTAGCATAAAAATCCATGCTTTGGGACTCAGCGAACTCTTGGAAAGCATTTGCTGCATTCTGCTGGTCGTGGAAGTATTTTCCCTGCAAAAAGTTGTTTAGATACTTGAAGAAGTGGAGGCCACTTGGCGAGAGGTCAGGTGAATATATTGGATGAGACAAAACCCAGTTCGTTCAACTTTTGAAGCATTGGTTGTGTGACATGCAGTCAGGTGTTATTGTGGAGAAGAATTGGACCCTTTCTGTTGACCAATGCCGGCTGCAGGTGTTGCAGTTTTTGGTGCATCTCATCGATTTCCTGAGCATATTCCTCAGATATAATGGTTTCGCCAGGATTCAGAATGCTATAATGGATCAGACTGGCAGCACACCGCCAAACAGTGACCATGATCTTTTTTTGGTGCAAGTTTGGCTTTGGGAAGTGCTTTGGAGCTGCTGCTTGGTCTAGCCAGTGAGCTGGTCATCGCCGATTGTCATATAAAATCCACTTTTCTGGTCGCACATCACAATCTCATCAAGAAGTGGTTCGTTGTTGTTGCATAGAATAAGAGAAGATGGCACTCAAAAATGACAGGTTTTTTTTGTTTTGTTTTTGTTTTTAATTTTCACTCAGCTCATGAGGCATCCACTTACCGAGCTTTTTCACCTTTCCAATTTGCTTCAAATGCCAAGCCACGGTAGAATGGTCGACGTTGAGTTCTTTGACAACTTCTCATGTGGTTGTAAGAGAATCAGCTTTGATGATTGCTTTCAGTCGGTTGTTGTCAACTTCTGATGGCCATCCACTATGCTCCTCGTCTTCACGGCTCTGGTCTCCTCTGCAAAACTTCTTGAACCACCACTACACTGTACGTTCATTAGCAGTTCCTGGGACAAATGCGTTGTTGATGTTGTGAGTTGTCTCTGCTGCTTTACGACCCATTTTGAACTCGAATAAAAAAATTGCTCAAATTTGCTTTCTGTGTAGCATCATTTCCATAAAAACAGCAAGTAGTAACTCATTAGCATGACAACATAAAGCGAGAAATGTGCATTAAAATGATGTATAACATAACCATATTTGTTTAAAACTGTATTCCAATATCAAACAGAAAATTTCAACAACGCAAAAACTGCGATGACTTTTGCACCAACCATTTGCCTTCTGTTTTCCCACTCTTCAACTTGAGGATGAGTGGGGAGTGGATACAGCAGGCACCTTGCGAGTCATTGGGTTTTCCTAGTTTGTCTAGTTTGTCTCTTATCCATTGTCTTGCCATGTTCTGCTCATTACTGTCTTATGGGCCTGCTCCTTGGGGCTTACACAGCCTCCTTGCCTTTGCTTCTGCGGCTCTTGCTGCTTAGAAAACGCTTCTGGTTCTATCACCTGCGCTGGTGGGGTTGCATCATCTTTGATTTTCTACAGCTATAGGTAATGTCTTTTCCTCGAACATTTAAGGAAAGTGGCTCCATCTGTATGTCTCTTAGAGTATTTACCACTTTGTGTTTCCTTTCCTGTATTGACATGAGAAAATGTCTTTTGTCTTAAACTGCAAGGCTGTACTGTCCATTACAGTCTCCATTAGCCACATTGTGCTGTTTAAATTTAAACTCACAAAAGTTAAGCAAAAAGCGTAGTTCCTCAGTGGCATTAGCTGCATGTGAGTGGTGGGGACCGTATGGAACAATACTGAACATTTCTATCCTCAGAGGAAGTTCTGCTGAACTGGGCTGCTCCCATGGCTTGAGGGCATTGGTTGGTCCTGCCCACCCCACCCTACCCCTCAGCTCCAAGCTTGAAGCAGGCCTGATCCTCCTGAATTGTAGTAGGTTTTACTGCAGAAGAATCAGTATAGAGTAGTGACATTGACCTAAAAGGAGGAAACTGAAGCAAAATTAATGTAAGTAAAGAGTTTACTGGGGTCAAGTTTGAGGATTGCCACCTGGGTGCATAAATGCAAGTTGCCCCTAATATACGCTCTGTTTAGCAGCAGTTGCAAGTGGATTTATTTCATTTCATTTTATTTTTAGAGATGGGATCTCGCTCTGTCACCAGGCTGGATTGCAGCGGTCTGATTATAGGTCACTGCAGCCTGAAACTCCTGGGCTGAAATGATCCTCCTTCCTGCTTCAGCCTCTCCAGTAGCTGGGACTCCAAGCATGTGCCACCACTTCTGGCTAATTTAAAAAAATTTATGTAGAGATAGGATATTGCTATATTTCCCAGGCCGGTCTCAAACTCCTAGTTCAAGTGATCCTCCTGTCTAGGCCTCCCAAAATGTTGGAATTACAGTTGTGAGCCATGGAGCCAGGCCACAGTGGATTTTTTTTTTTGAGACGGAGTCTCGCTCTGTTGCCCAGGCTGGAGTGCAGTGGCACGATCTCGGCTCACTGCAAGCTCCGCCTCCCGGGTTCATGCCATTCTCCTGCCTCAGCCTCCTGAGTAGCTGGGACTACAGACGCCCGCCACCTCGCCCGGCTAGTTTTTTGTATTTTTTAGTAGAGACGGGGTTTCACCGTGTTAGCCAAGATGGTCTCGATCTCCGGACCTCGTGATCCGCCCATCTCGGCCTCCCAAAGTGCTGGGATTACAGGCTTGAGCCACTGCGCCCGGCCAACAGTGGATTTTTAAAGGCAGAAAAAGGAGATAGAGTGGGCAGATGCACAGTTGTTTGTCAGGAATCCTCATTGGTTTACAGAAATAACATTGATTAGTTACGGAAATAACATTGGTTAACTATGTATAGATTGGCTATACACAGGTAAGCTATACGGTATGGGTTATAATGTCCAGTGTGGCATTATTAGATTAATTTATAGCTACTTGTGGCAACAGAAGTTGCTTCGAGAGATGAATACATAGCTGAAGCGGGGAGTAGGGCATGACTGAGGTCTCATTTTAATGCTTCTCTGGGCCTCACAGTTTGTAAGGACTCACATTCCTCAGATGAAAGTGCTTTCTATCCCCCGTGGTGAGTGTGTAGTGTAAATTCTTGGAGTTTAGCTGCTTGGCTCTGTGTACTGAAGCAAGTACTGAGTTTTCTAAGCCTCCATTTTTATAATAGGTAAACAGTCGTAATGTGTATAACTCTTTGTTCTGAGTTGAAAATGAGAAACCTTGTGAAAAATTTTTAACATAGTGGTGGCCATATAGTAGGTGTTCCGTGGACATGCTCTTTCATGTGTTGTGCACAGGTGGGCATTGCTCCTGAGAATGCAAGGTGGTAGGCGGCCACCTGGGTCTGTGGCCAGAAGGTGGCATGTGGTTTCATTGAGGCGGGAGGAGAGTGGCTTCTCCTCCGAAACATTTGTCTTTTCGGCTGAGCAGTGGCCCAAATGACTTGCAGTTTCATCCACAGACAGGATCCTTTTTAAGACATGGGTATTGAGGAATTTATCTTCCCAAGCCTGGTTTTTCTTGATGATTTTTAATGAAACTTTGTATTTGTTGGTCACTAATATTTTCAGTTAATGAAAACATATAGGTATTGGAGTTGTTTTTTTTTTTTATGGCTTCTGTGAAGCACTGAAGGCGATCATTTTTGACAAAACTGTTACAACTGTTAATAAGTTGTCTAACCTTTAAGGCTGGGCGAATAAATCTTAAGGAGTTTTCCTCTTGGTAAGGTGCCTGTCCCTCTGATGAGATTACTTTCATATTTTAGGGTGTTCTTTTTCTTTTTTCTTTTTCTTTTTCTTTTTTTTTTTTTTGAGACGGAGTCTGGCTCAGTCGCCCAGGCTGGAGTGCAGTGGCGCGATCTCGGCTCACTGCAAGCTCCGCCTCCCGGGTTTACGCCATTCTCCTGCCTCAGCCTCCCGAGTAGCTGGGACTACAGACGCCCGCCACCTCGCCCGGCTAATTTTTTGCATTTTTAGTAGAGACGGGGTTTCACCGTGTTAGCCAGGATGGTCTCGATCTCCTGACTTCGTGATCCGCCCGCCTCGGCCTCCCAAAGTGCTGGGATTACAGGCGTGAGGGTGTTCTATTCTGGAGGAAACCAAGAATTTCTTTAGTATAAGTGAAACCTTAGCACTGGCTTCGCTTCAGCAGATGCAGGGGAAATCAGCCTCTTTTTCCTGTAATTGCTTTCATCAGATTGAAGATCCCAAGGGAGGAAGTTTTCCTGCAGGAAAATTCCTGTTTATGGGAATGGCTGTGCACCCATTCGTCAAGAGCTATTGTTATTCTGATGTGCCACCTTCCATTCCTCCCAGTCCTGTGAAAAATATGACATCTATTAGAACCTAATTACCTATGCCATTAACATGTTGTTCCCCACTGAAATTTCCTGGAGTTTGAAGGAAGACAAGATGTGGGTGTATGATAGATATATTCAGATATTTAAACATTGGAATTACTTGGGAAAAGGTGGTATATGGTAGCACAGTGTAAGGAATTCTATGTAGAATTTTTATCTTCCTATTTTTAAGGCATTATATACATTTAAAGTAGAATTATTTTCAGTTACAGTGACTAAAAAATATGTTGACAGTTTGTAACAACTTTAAAAAATAGTCCAACACAGAATTTTGGATAAATGGATGCCCAAAAAAAAGGGCTTTCAGTTTATTTTCTTTTATGGTGACTAGGCTCCTGGGATTTTCTTCGATCTGATTGTGCAAAATAGTTGATGCACTGGATTTTTCCTATCCATTCACAAGTATCCTCCCTCCCATTCCTCCAGTCATTCAGCCAGCCATCTGGTAATCGTTTTTATTTATAGTGCCAGGAAATTGGGTGGATTAAAGGATGTATATTTCAGAGATGCAGTTTTATCTTTTAAAGGAACTCCTATCTGGGCACAGTGGTTCCCACTTGTAATCCCAGCGCTTTGGCAGGCTGAGGTGGGAGGATCACTTGAACTTGGGAATTCGAGACCAGCTTGGACAACATGGGAGAGCGCCCCGTCTCTGCAAAAAGTAAAAAATAAATGAATATATAACTCCTTTGGTTTGAAGAAGACTCTGGAATTTTACGTAGCAAATCAGAGTTCTGGCTCTGAACACAGACTCCAGAGTGTACTTGAATCCCACCAGCCAGAAGTATGAGAAATAGCCAAGATAGATTGTGGTAAGCCTCAATTTAGAAAATTGTCAGTCATTTCTCTTGAAAGTAAAAATTTAATTTAAAAATTGGAAATTAAATTGGATTGATTTGCATAGATTATTTACCCATTACTTAGGCGCTGCATATGCTTTATCTGATTTAATTTTTATAACAATGCTGTGAAAGAAGCAATCATATTCCTGTCTGACGGATGAGAAAGAGAGGCCAAACATGCATGGCTGCCCCCTAATGATTAAAGGAGTCTGGTCTTGGGCTGAATCCATTGCAATCCCTTGCTTAAACTTTAAGTTGTTCTCAATAGAAAGGAAAAGGTCCAGTCATCCAGTTCTACCACTTGCTACTACCCGTGTGGCCACTGATTGTCACTTAGCTTTTCTTTGCCTAATTTTTATCAGCTACCACAATGGGAATTGTAATGCCTTTCTTATCAGATTTAGTACACTGTTGTGAGGATGTCATGGAATAATGTGTGTGAAAATGCTTGCTACAATGTATCATGTTACATAAATGAAAGTTAATATTCTTATAGTTACTCCACTGCATTTTTAAGTGGAGTCTTTCACAACAGTCTCGGAAATTCTTCTGTTCTCACTAATGTCAGTGAGTTGTCAATTTGTTCCTAAGTGTTTATTGGGCAGTTATTGTGAAATACTAAAGTGGTGGAAATAGAGACAATTACATGACAAATTTTGAATAATATTATATTCTTAAAATAAAAAGAGAAAGAGCTGCTAAAACCTGGTATTTTAATAAACTAGACACATGGAACTCCTGCCTTATTTAAGAAGTAGACATAGGGCTTTATCAGTGCAGGATTAAGCATGTCACTGACATTAGGCTAATGTCAGTGAATTTTTCTTGAATATTCAGGACATAAAACAGAAAAGAAGTTTATATATAGTGTAATTATTTCTTACATATGTTTTTGTCGGTAAGCCGGTTTATAGAGAAACCTATGCTTGTTCCTTAGACTGTAGATTAAGAGTATCTATAGGAGTTATTAAAATTAATAATACTTTTGTTTACATAAAAATAGGAATGCATTATTTAGTAGCTGTTATTCAGAGCTTAGTGTGCTCTTATCTAAGAGGCTTCATGAGTATCCTGAAATAACTGCAAAATTCATCAAACAAATGGGAATGATTACCATGAAATCAGGCTTCTGACTTAGATTTTTCCGCAATTAGTGGGAAAGCATCACACGTGGATTTATGTTATTTGGACTGACTGGGGAAAGCCTAAACCAGACTATACATTTTCAAGAATTACTCAGTAGAGCTTCTTAGAGAGGTCTTTGAAAACTAAGTAAAATCAGGTTTGAAAAAATTAGACCACATATCTCTGCAGATTTGAGGCTCAAAAAGGCCACAGAAGAAAACTGGATTGTTAGAAAACAATGATTAGTGTGTTTGTTTTCCTGCAAGTCGTACAGGCAAGCTAGTTACTCAGAATGAATATTGAGTGCTGAGGTCTTTGTCCTAGGGCCTTGCAAGGTGGTGGAATCTAGGAAACTGAAATGGCAGGTGAAAAAAGGTTCAGTTATCCTGTGAAGAGGCATGTCTTCATGAAGAATAGAGTGGGAGTGAGGTCGAGTAATTATCAACTATATTTGAGAAAGTCTTACAGAAAAGTAAAATACTGCAACCTCCCTTGCACTCTCAGTGCATTTCATGAGGTTCTGTTTTTCCTCTCATAGAGTTTAAGATCTGTATGATTGGCTTATTATGTTTATTGTTTCAGTTGGCTCACTTATTAAAATACTTTCCAAGTGCCTAGAATACTATCTGGCACATAGTAGGTAGTAAATACATGTTTATTGACTGAATAAATAAATGAGAGGCTAGGTTCTTTGTGGCCCTTGGCCTATTTGTCTGAAAAATGAGAACTGTATTGGACACCCCCAGTATTTTTCCCAGAGCCACTCTGAGGATGATTGTGTTCATAGACTTTTATCTTATTTTTGACTGAGCTGGGGCTGTATTCAAAATGTCATTTGTTTGCAGTTCAAATATATCTTCTCATAAGAAAAAAACAAAAGCTAAGTGTATTTAAATTCTTAACTCTAGTTGAGAGACCATCCAGGGAATGAGAGTCTGAAGTCAGAATTCTAGCTCTGAACACCAGCATGCCATTTTCTGAGTCTTTCTATCACTTAGGTTATATAAAGAATGAAATCAAAGGAATAATATATATAGTGGTCAAGAAATTCACCTCTAAGTTTTATTGAACTGGGTTCAAATCCTTAGCCTTTTGTTAGTTGATGAACTTGGGTAAGTTACGCAAATTCTCTCAACATTCCATCTTCTCTGCTATATAATTTTAATAAGTAGTACTTCTTAGGGTTGTTGCAAGGTTAAATAAGATAATGGAAATAACAGTGTATCAGTTCATCTGTCAATGGCAATAGGTCTAACCCTTTAAGCCAACCCTTTTGCTAAGAACAATCAGAAAACAGGACCATATATCTGGTCAGCTATTTGAAGTCATGAGAGGACTTCTAAAGAGGAGTTCCGTGATCCAGAAGGTCCAGAGCAGTGATTTCTGCATTTGGGGCCACATTTTTCCTCAAGACTGAGTGTCTCAGCTGTAGAACTGAACTTTGGTGTAACTTGGCCGTAGACATCAAAGAGCAGAGCTCTCAGAAGACTCACAGGCTCTGGGAGAGGCAACTAAATTGAAGCTTAGGGTCTGCCAAGGTAGAGGTAAATACCTCAGACTTTTGGATCCCAAAGGCCACATCCTAGGTGTTAGGGTGAATAGGAAGTAGACCAGCTTGACTCATCTCAATTACTGATTAGATTAATGTGGGATGGGATTGCCAGTGCCCCTAGGATATGTACTTGGCAGAAGACAATCACTATTAGCCAGGCATAAAAGAGATGGTAAATCAGTGACCAAAAACCAAGAGAAAATACAGATAATAGAAACAGACATAAGGGCATCTAGAAAAAGGAATTGAGAGATATTTGCTTTAAAATAACTATGATTAATATGGTAAAGGAATTGAAGACAAGGCTGAGAATTTTGATATCAGTTACCAGAAATTATAAGACTGTAAAATAGCTAAAATTTTAAAATGATTTAAACAGCAGATTAGGCACATGTGAAAGGTAGTGCAAATACAGAAGAAAATATCCAAACTGAGTCAAAGAGAGACAAAAGATGGAAAATACAGAAACAAGCCTATGAGACAAATGGACGTGGTGAATATAACCTAATGTGGAAGTGGAGTCCCAGAGAAAGAGGAGAGAATAGGGGGTTAAAGGCAATGTCTGAAGAGATGATCCTTGAAACTTTCCAAAATTGATAAAAGACATTAAGCAGAAATTTGGGAAAATTAGAAATGTTTACAAGATAAATACAAAGAACACTATATTTAGGCACATCATGGTCAAATAGCTGAAAACCAAAGGCAAAGAGAAAAAATGCTAGCACGGCCAGAAAAAAAAAAAAGACATATGATCTTCAAAGAAGCAACAATAAGATTTTCAGTTGATTTCTTAACAGAAACAATGGAATTCAGAAGACAATGACATGATCTTTTTGAAGTCCTGGGAGAATTCTGCCAACGTAGAATTCTATATCTAATGACAATATCCTTCAAAAACATGGATATAATTCAGATATTTTTCGTATGTAAATTTTTGTCAACCTACTAAATTCTTTTTTTTTTTTTTTTTTCCTTCTTGAGAAGAAGTCTCGCTCTCTCACCCAAGCTGGAGTGCAGTGGCACGATCTCGGCTCACTGCAACCTCCGCCTCCCGGGTTCAAACAATTCTCCTGCCTCAGCCTCCCAAGTAGCTGGGACTACAGGCATATGCCACCATGCCCAGCTAATTTTTGTATTTTTAGTAGAGATCAGGTTTCACTATGTTGACCAGACTGATCTTGAACTCCTAACCTCATGATCTGCCCACCTTGGCCTCCCAAAGTGCTAGGATTACAGGCGTGAGCCACTGTAAATGGCCTAGTAGATTCTTTAGAGTCCCTAAATAGACCCAAAGTACTGTATTTTAAATCAGCAAAACCCTCTCACCATGTGTAGAGTGATCTTTCTGTAGAATCATGGACTCAGTTACTTGCTGTACCTGGCACACCTTTTCCTGCTGCCTTTTCATCCCCTGATAGTCTTTTTGTTTGTTTTTGAGACAGTGTCTCGCTTTGTCATGCAGGCTGGAGTGCAGTGGTTGGATCATAGCTCATTGCACCCTTGAACTCCTGGGCTCAAGGGATTCTCCACATCAGCCTTCTAAGTAGCTGGGACCACAGGCATGTGCCATCATGCCTGACTAATTTTTTAAAAATTATTTTGTAGAGATGGGTTCTCACTATATTGCCGAGGATGGTCTTGAACTCCTAGTCTCATATGATCTTCCTGCACTGATCTCCCAAAGTGCTGGGATTACAGGTGTGGGCCACTGCACCTGGCCCCATCATAGCCTTGGCAGTAGGACAGTAAGATGCTCCCTTTCTACATTTCTTTTTACCAGCCACATGGTGGCTGGATGGCGATTGGTTCTGTGGCCAGCTTGCTCCCCGAAGGGCGGATGGAGGAAGGTGACCCAGCTTTGGGTGTACATGTCCAGGGAGAGGGCAGAGGTAAAGCAGGTCTCTGCTACTCCACGGTTTCTCCCGGTGTGAACTCCTAGGGCTATTTCTTACTCTCAGTGAAAGCTTTTTCCTCCTTCCTTTTCCCAGGGTATTTCCCTTCTTTCTGTTGTTTGTGGCCATGATTTTTGGTCGTCTTTGGAATCCCAGTCTCATAACTTTTCTCTGGCTGCTTTTTTGATCCTAGAACAAGCATAGGATCTTTTTAAAGTTTCACTTTTGTTTTTTAAATGTAACATGTAAGGAGTATGGAACATGTAAGGAGTCAGAACACCACTCCCAGACGTATGCATTACTGCAAAGCAGGACAGTGTCCAGGATACTGAAGTAGGAGTCAGCTGCACTCTGCAGATGCCCTGCATGGCTTGTATGCCTGTCCACACTGGAACAGAGAGCTGAAGGGGCAGAAAAGGAGAGGGAGCCTCCATGAGCTCCTGTTTCATATGCCAGTCATCCTAGGCGGTGTATTGGTGTGCTAAGGTGGCCGGAAGACTGGGGGGGTTCCACAGCAGAAATTGATTGTCTCACAGTTCGAGAGACTAGAAGTCCAAGATCCAGGTGTTGGCAGACTTGGTTCCTTTGGAGGGCTGTGAAGGAGAATCTGTTTCATGCCTCTGTCCTGGCTCCTGGTGGTTTTTTGGTTTTCTTTGCTGTTCCGTGGCTTGTAGGTGCATCACTCCTGACTCTGCCTTTTTACTTATGTGGCTTTCTTGTTCTCCCTGTGTGTGAGTCTCTGTGTCTACATTCCGCCGTGTATTAGAATCCAAGTTACTTTGGATTTAAGGTCAACCCTACTGGATTATGACCTCATTTCAACGAATTATATCTGCAATGACCCTATTTCTACATCAGACCTGATTCTGAGGTCCTGAGGGGTTAGGAGTGCAACGTAAGAGTCTAGTGGGATGAGATGAGAACAGAATTTGACCCATGACATTTGGCATTTCAAGGGGGCCATTTTTATGTAAGGAATATATGAAAAGTTTTAAAAGCCTGCATTTGAGGATTATCTCTGTGGAGGTGACACCTTTGAGATTTCAGGAAAATGTTTGAGAGGCTGCACTTCCCTCCTCCCCAACATACTGCCTTCTTCTACAGGAAGCGATTGGATGATTTCATTTGGGTACGTGGCCCCCCACCAGAAGGACTCTATATCCTAGTCCCTCTTGCAGTAGGTGTGGCCAGTTTTGGGCTCTAGACCAGAACTGTCCAGGAGAAGTTTCTGTGATAATGGAATTGTCTGGTACAGTAGCCACTAGTCATACAAGGCTACTGAACACTTGAAATGTGGCTAGAGTCTTTAAGGAAAGAATGTTTACTTTTCGTTAGCTTTAGTCACTTTGAGTTTAAAGAGTTACATGTGGCTAGTAGCCCTGCGTTGAACGGTACAGCTGTAGACACTGGGGTAACTGTGGAAGTACTTGCATAGCACCTGCCAAGCTCCTTGTGAGGAGGGAGCATCCTCTTCTTCCTCCCCTTCCTCTGTCCTTGTGCGTGGGACGTGGATGTGCTGGCTGGAGCCCCCTCCTGACAGTGAGATGAGGACTGCACCACAGGTACTGTGGAACTGTGGCTGGAAGGGTTTGGGTTCTTTAAGGACATTGTGGAGCAGAGCTGCCAAATCAGCTCTGGGCTACTTACACACATGAAATGTATTTTGGTGAGAAATATTCTGATACCTTATTTAACCCACTGACATTTGAGTTTTCCTGCCCTCTTTATCTAATTGAATCATAATTAATATAGGAGGCAAAAGCCAAGTATAAATCCCAGCATCATTAATGATGATGATAGAAATCTTTTATCTCCCCCTAAATCTTCCTTGCCACTTTTAAACAATCTGAAAAACAGGAAGCAGAGTTGTTGACTTAGGAACCCACAGCCTTCCATTCCCGTTATTGGAGGGAGCCCTTAAGGAACCACCCCCGCCCCCAACCCCAATGGGAGTAACCAGCAATGTTGACTGAATGTCCTGAAACTTTTTCTTCTGTAAAAAGTTTAGACCAATTTGTCTGTGTTAAACTGTACTGTAATTTCAGAATTCCTCCATTGATATTTCTTGATTACAATTTAAATGATCTGTTTCTTATGATGAGACAATTGTGTTTGAGGAGCAGTTTCACTTACCTGTGACATGTTCTTAAGTCTTCGAGCTGCTCTGATGCTTGCCTTTGGAGTTACTTGCCCAGAAGAACACTCCGAATGGTCTCATGAAGAACCGAGGGGCACTGCAGGAACAGACCTGGGAGGTAGCCCACTCAGTGACTGCTGAAAGGGAATGGAGGAGGGGACAGGGTTGCTCTTCTCACCCAACCCCGTTTCAGCACCCTTTTAGCTGGCAGAATTACCACCCACTGTTTTTGCTGGCGGCACTACTGCAAGTTGTATGTTTAAGAAAAACAAAACAAGACAAAACAAAAAAACACATTTTTTTTGGTCAAGATGTTTTGACAGGGATTTGGCCTTTAAATAGTAATCACTCATTAATTACCTTTCTCCCTGCAATCCAGAACCTTCCTGGTCTCCTTGTATGCTTTGGAATAGGCAGAGATGTGAGGCACTAACGTTTTTATTTTAAGTGAGATTACGGGTGTGTTTTAAAAGTATTCCTTGGGGCCCTGTGGGAAGCGCATGTCCTGACCGCAGTAGGACTGGGGCGCTCTGGAAGGGTAATTAGAGTCTGGCCCCATTTGCTCCTGTCTGAGCCAGTCAGTGTAAGGAGGTGGTGTATGGTTTGTGCTTATCAGGTCACAGGCATAAAGATGGGGCTTACTGCTAGACTCACTCCAGTGATGGATGGATCTGGTAGTGCTTTGTGGTTTATAAAGTATAGAGATATATTCTCAATTCCATGCTAGGGATGTTGAAAAGCCAAAAATCTTTGCAGAAATCTCTACAGAGTTCAGCAATTGTGTTTTTAAGTTATTTGCCTCCCAAGGCCAGACCTGTCTTTGCTTTGACAAGCATTTTAAAAATTTAGTTAAGCGAGTCAGATAAAAACCTGTGTTTGCAAATGGCTTAAGAGGCCCACTATCTACCATTATAATAACACATAACGTTGGTTAACTTGATTTTTTGACGCCCTAAGCAAAGGTCTCACTCATTTTTTGTTTTAAGATCTGGTATTCTACTTGATAAGGGTTTCCATATAAATCCACAAATACATAATATCTAGGTTTTGCTAGGAAAATAGGAATTACAGGATAGTGTTGTGACTAAAGGATATTTTTTCTGTTATCGCTTTAGTAACTATAAAAGGAAATACTATGGTATAAGTTTAGTTTTGATAAGCTAAATTTAAGTTTATATCCTTTTTTCGCTTTGACATCCTGTTTTTTTTTTTTTTTTTTTTTTTTTTTTAAAGAACATTCAAGTGATTTCTAAGCCTCTTAGTAAAACAAGCTCGTTAAAGACTTTTGTAACATCTTTCACATGCCTCTGAAGTACTTTGTAGAATTAACCCTTTCTCCTAACTTTGGAAACCACCTGTGTGCTCATTGGCTATGCCTAGTCTCATTTTCTTTTTGTTCTGGTAAATGTTGTGCAGCTGCAGATAGAATCACATTCCGCCTATCAGTCTCCATTCAGGTGTTCAGAATGGCTCTTTATTGGTTATGAGAGCCAATAGAACTTTTCTGTTTTATATTTAAGACCCTCCAACGCTCCAAAATCTGACATTCTTACCTCTCTCATGCCACGCCCCTACCTTATCCTCCTCACCTGTGGGTCACTTTCAGCACAGGTTCTTTTCCCCCCAAATCTGGAAACAATACATGCTCGCTCATGACCACAGGTGACTTCATTTGGCTTCTTTGCTTTTGTATGAGTACATACCCACCTAGAATTGTCTCATTCACAGCCTCTGTCTCCAACAAAACTGAACTCCCAATGCGGCTACGCCTTTCAACATCCAGAGTTGAACATCAAAGGCCAAAAATGATCAAATAGAAGCAAGTCCCCCTTGGGGTAGAAACAAGGACGCTGCCTGTTGCAGAACACAGCTCTCTTCGCACCAAATGGCTTGCAAGTGACCCCCCCCCCGCCTCCATATAACCCCCTCCCCTCAGAAGGACAAACACTGGGCTTTTCACTTACCCCAGTGAGACGCACGGATACTTGCTCTCTGTATGTGCCATGGTAATGAGGAAGGCTGGGAAGCACTGACTGGGAAGCATCAGCCTCGAAGATAAGCCCTTGCCTAATGTTCAGGGTCAATATCACTTTGTTCCCAGCTTACCTTTCCCCCCGATCTGCTGACCCCAAGAATGCCTGTGCTCCTTGGCTCAGACTACTTCTGCCACAACTTTGAGGTGAATCTGACATTTCTGCCTATCTGCCAGATGTCTGTCCAGTCGCTTTCCACTGGACCCTCCCCTGACTCACTATGCTGTTGTAAATAGCCTAAAATGTTAGAATTTCATTCAACTTTTGTTTTTTTTAATCTCTCCACCCACATATTTAACTTGTTTCGATCTTCATTCCCATTGATACTCCTCTTCTCAATACATTGCCACTGCCATAATCTGCCTTTATTGACCGTGCCATTCCAGGTAAGTGATTTCATGTCCTGGGGTCTTGGTTCTCTCATCTGAAAACAAAGGGAGTCAGGAATCCTGTTCTTTACATGTTATTTGGAATTAGACGTGTGTCTGGAAAGTCAAGTTTTTCATGTCCAAGTTGTATGATTTTGGGTAGAAAACATATTCCCTCCAAACCCTAGTTTCTTCACTTATATAGTATATACAGTTCTTTTTTTTTTTTTTTGAGACGGAGTCTCGCTCTGTCGCCTGAGCTGGAGTGCAGTGGCTGGATCTCAGCTCACTGCAAGCTCCGCCTCCCAGGTTTACGCCATTCTCCTGCCTCAGCCTCCCGAGTAGCTGGGATTACAGGCGCCCGCCATCACGCCCTGCTAATTTTTTGTATTTTTTTTTTTTTTTTTTTAGTAGAGACGGGGTTTCACCGCGTTGGTCAGGATGGTCTCCATCTCCTGACCTCGTGATCCGCCCGTCTCGGCCTCCCAAAGTGCTGGGATTACAGGCTTGAGCCACCGCGCGCGGCCTACAGTTCTTTACTGATGGTGTTGCTACATCCTGATAGAGAATTAAATGAGATCCATCTTTTCGGTGTGACCTGCGCACCGCCCGGCACCTAGTATACATCTGGTATACACTAACTACTGCAAAAGCCTTCAACCTGGTCAGTTCACTCTCTAGGGCATGGTTCTTCCTCTGTGAAAATTTTCCATATACCTTCCTTGCTAGCTGATAGAAAATGCTTTCTCAATTTTAGTCCTTTCTTTTACAGTTAGTAAATAATGACAAGTGTGTTGAGTGCTACCAATGTGAAGTACAAGTTTGATGGGGACATAAGGAGACCTTATTTGGTTAGGGTGGGCTGGGCTGCCACCCCAGCCAAAGTAGGTTGCCCATGCAGACTTGTTGACTGAATGACTTTTCTGCTGTCTGGCATTTACCGAGCCTAATGACACCTTTTTGATTTTTGTTTTTCTTCCTGTTTCCCCTCCAACTCACACATACAGAACTAATTAAATGTTTTTTGGTTTCAACTCTTACTGAAAATCTCATCTTGTATGGATTTGCCAAATATCCTGCCTAAGTTATTAAACCAAGTTGAATTCTGCTATATGTGTGTTTGTGTTTTTGGGATCTGATCATCTTTGAGGTATGATTCTGAATGTCATTTGAGCTTATTCTGTATGACATTCTAGAAAAGTATGTATACTAGGGCTTGAATATATTCTTTTAAAAAAAATTCTATAATTTCAAAAGGTAGGAAACATGACAGTAATGGTTAATTTTAGATTTTATTCTTTTTTATTTTTTAAGACAGAGTCTCTCGCTCTTGTCGCCCAGGCTGGAGTGCAATGGTGCAATCTGGGCTCACTGCAGCCTCTGCTTTCCGAGTTCAAGTGATTCTCCTTCCTCAGCCTCCCAAGTAGCTGGGATTACAGGTGTGCGCCACCATATCTGGCTAATTTTTTTTTTTTTTAGTAGAGATGGAAGTTTCACCATGTTGTTCAGGCTGGTCTTGAACTCCTGACCTCAGATGATCCACCTGCCTCAGCCTCCTAAGTGCTGGGATTATAGACGTGAGCCACTGTGCCTGGCCAATTTTAGATTTTGTTAATGTTAGACATGGACTCGTGTGTCATAGAAAACAATACTCAGAGAAAACTATGTACTTAGATGTTTTTTGGCCTTTTAGTTAGGCCCTTGGCAATGAATGTGTTTTCTAAGTTTATTGGTTGCTTTGATAGATATTCCTGGTTTAAAATCTGTTTCTTTTTATTTTTTGTAAGCATTCTTTCTGTCTAACCCCTCTTTAAAATAAAACGTTATCTAGGAGTTTAGTGATTTGTGGGGAGGGGCAGATTCTGGTAATGTGATGAACGACATAGGGAGGAACAGTCTTGCAAACCTTTTGTTTAGTAGAGAACCAAAACCAGTTTGAAAGGGGATACAGGTCACTTTCTAGCCATATATATTTGACTGAACATGTTTGGAAAAACTAGTAGTTTTGTAAATCATCCATTGAGAGCCAGCCAGTGATCTCTATATTTGTAAAAGAAAAAAATTGAGGTGGATATGGGTTTTCTTTTTCTGTGTGTGTCTGCATTGTTTTGATTGTATAGAGGTAGATATTTTTCTTCACTTTGACTGAAAGTAAAGTCAGAATTATATGTATATCTATACATATATATGTATAGATATATTTATTTTCTACATTTTAAGAGGAAGCATCACGTTTTAAGAGTGAAAGAAAATAAGCTTTGAAAACAGACACATCTTGGTTTGAGTGCTAGTTACTATCATTAGCTTGCTTATATATTCTTGAGAAATCTTTTCTTTCTCCAAACCTTAGTTTGCCCATCAGCTAAATGAGCACAATACATCATATATGGTAGGGTTGTTGAATATGAGTGTTAACTGAGGTAAGTTAAGTCAATGCAACATAGTAAGAGATCAGTAAGTATCAAATTCCATTCTCATTTACTATATGTAATACAAACAGGTTTAAATCAACAGAGTGAGTTTATCTGTAACTGCAAACTTTCTTTGCTGTAACACCTTTAAGAAGTTTTAAATGGTTAAATTTACTGTTCTTTCAACTGCCATTTTAATCTTAGTTCATATCATTTTGTTTTGGCCTTCTTTGCTAATATTTTTGGTGGAGTCATACCATTCTCTGTTGGCTTCATTTATAAGTCTATTTTTTTTTTTTTTTTTTTTTTTGCCTCTCTACACACTATTTCATTTTGGGACCTGCTACACTGTTGGAGTTTTGGCTTTACTCACCTTTTCCCCACTTCTCCACTCCTGACCCATCTCCTCCTATTTCATTTTGGCACCAGTAAAGTGACGGTTCATGTGATGCTGGAAGCCTACCCCATACATCTCTATGGGTGCAGCATTCCTTTTTATTGTGTTTTATTTTTCAGAATGACAAGCTTATATTTCCAGTATGTGCAAATGCTTTAGAACTTCTTGTTGAATATAGATTAGTTGACATTTTAAATCTTAGCCCATGTTGTATGGTTGTGTTTTGGTTTTCTATTTCTTCTTTACCCTTTTCATCATATACCTCATATTTTTTGTCATCAGTGAATGAGTTTTGAGAATCCTCATGTGCACAGCATTCTGCTGGATCTGGTACTAAGCAGTTTAAAGAGACCCTGTGCAATTACCCGACATTTACGGTGTGCTTGTTATAGGCAGAATTTCATAGAATACAAATTATCCTCTTCTAGGTACTTGAATCTAAAACAAATACGGACACATAGAGCAAGAAAATAGCTGAACAGTGAGTCTGTGAAGCGTACACCAACAGACACCAGGATTATTCACCATAGGCCAGCCTTCTAGCTCGCAAGATGTTCCCTCCCTGCCCGTCTTCATTGTCTCTCAGTATTGAGATGTCAGCCTCCTTTCCGTATTACCTGGAATAATTGCCAGGCAGTCATGCCACTTGAAAATGAGGTAACGAGTCCTTTGATTGAACTGGCAGTCCCACTCCCGGTGACAGCATCCTTGAACAGTGTTGTTTCTTCATTTCACGGTCTGCTCTCTCAAGAAATAAGCATCAGGAGTGGACAGTAATGGTTTGAGGGGATCCCAAGGCACATGGGAGGTACATCTTACCTCTTTCTGAGGAGGCCACAGAGAGCTGGATAGTCCCCCTGTCGGCTCCCTGGTAGCTGGAATGTGGATCTGTGACTCCATGCAGCCCACTGGAAGCTTAATGCAGGGAATGTGAACTTTGAACTAGTTAGAGATGATTTGCTGTGAGGCTTTTGCAAAGGGCACAGGCTAGATGAGTGGCCGTGAGCATCCATGTTCCTGACCGGACTGTGCAGTGGCCCAATTCTGTGCATGTCTCCTCTTCAGGCCCCTGCCGGAGCATGCTTCTCTAATCTTACCATTTATCAGTGACCCTTTGGTGAAAACCTCTTCTATTTAAATTTACCAGGGTGCACTTTGTAATACTTGGGGCCAAGAATTTGAAGATAGTAATTAGACAAATCAAACAACTCGTAGTAGTGGAGGGACACGTAGCCCTAGAGGAAGGGACAGAATTATCATTAAAAACACAGACAAACCAGAGACTGCCTGGAAAAAAAAAAAAAAAGATGAACTGGAAAGATTCAAGGTAGGCTCTATTAGAGGTGAGTATGGAAAGCAAGCTTAGCTTTTTAGTTTGAAGGTTCCTTCCACGAGTTGGATACTGTGATCTGTTCAATCAGCATGTTGATGTAGTGAGGAGGAAGACCGGAAGTGAGAAGAGGAATAAGAAAATGGCAGCACAGCCTTTTGGGGTATGGTTAAGGATGGTCTTCCTGCTGCAGCAGAGGAGAGGGGCACGTGTGGCCCGTGTCGAAGAGTAACTGAAGCACTTAGTGGCTGACTGAATTTGGGTCCGAAGCAAAAATAGGATATGAGGACAGGTATAAGAATTTTATTTTGTGCTATGTGTGTCATTTGGCTTTTAAACTGTCTGGAAATAAAATGAGATGAAAACAATCTGCCCTCATTTCTTGGTTGCTTTTCTTAAATATCATTGGCCCAAAGCATAGTCAAGCCTTTTATTTAGAAAATCCTACTTTCAGAAAGTGATAGGTTACACTAATTATATTGGTGCTGTTCTACAGATTTTCTATTTTGCACTCGTCCTTTACCTGCTGCTCGCTGTGCGGGCAGCTAAGGTGAGAGTTTGAAGACTATGGACTTTTAAGCTGAGAGGCTGCCTTGGTCATACAATTTTCTAACACAAAACTTGTTCTCCCTCTAGTGTTTCACTTGCACAGGGATAAGTTGCACAACTTTGTTCCATTTTGAATTCTCTGCAAGATTTGTCTTCATTTCCTCTGTTCTATCAGATTCCTATGTTTCCTTGTACTGTTTGGCCAAACTCCATTGTTTTCATCTGACTGAGTGGAACAGTAGATGCTGTTCCAGCTTTGATATTAATTTCCTCTCTAGTACAGCAATTCGGAGTCTGGAGTACATTAGCATTTCTTTTCAATTTTGAAGAGAGATTTTGATCTCTGAGCACCCTTGCCCTGGGTCTGTTTTCTTGATGGTTCCTTCTGCTTGCTTTCATTGTTAGGTTAGGTTTCTCTAGTTAGGTTTCTGATGCAGATTGCAAAGCAAACAAGCAGTTAATTCTGTGCATCCCTCATTCTTCTGTAAACATGCCTAGTGCAGTGTATTGCCTCTCCAAGTGCTCTTGCTTAATTAACATGTTTTAGTTTATAAAGGATTGATTTGTTTGGCAGAATTATCCATAGTTGATTCTAGGAGCAAATCTTCTTGGATATCAATTTGAGGAAATAAATCTTACTTCTCCATGCCTTTTGTTAATTAATTTGTTTCTGTTACCATCAAATCTTTACTTAATAAGTCTGTAAAGGATCTCCAGTGGTGTTGAGATGTCAGTGCTGTTTGGCTATAAAATTCAAGGATGACGTCTAATGTGTGCCTTTTAGTAGAGATGCAGTTTACTTATGTCGTAGATATGTGAGGAGCATCCATGGAATAGTCATCCCACTATGATTGTATATAACGATTGTATATACAGTATACAATATACATACAATAAGGAAAATGTGCCTCTTAGGGGTTAGGAAACCAATGGTCAAATTCCACCTTTGCCATCGTCTGCTCTGGGATTGCAGGCAAGCCACATCATTTGGATGGCTTCCCTTGTGTTGTGAAGGGCGGACAACGTTTTTGCCCTCCTTTTTTGCCGGGCTGCTGTGCGTGGCCATGTGGAATCATCAATGTGGCAGTGAGATAGTCTCCTTCCTGCCCAGTGTGGGCCCCAGCCTGGCCTGTACTGCTGCCATCCACCTTTGTAGCCTGATTTTCAGCCACGTTTTAAATATTATTCGCACTGCAGCGAACTTTTATTCCACACACACACCAAGGCCTTCTCATAATGGGCCACCTGTCTTCTGTTAAGGCTCTTTGGAATGCTCTGTATGTGCCACTCAGAACTTCTCCCAGCTTCCCAGCCATACCTTAAATGCCTTCTCTCCTGTGAATTCTTCCTTGTTCTTCCTAATCTGAAGTAGGCCTTTTAGTAATCTCTGATACTATGTCACCTTCTGGTCACAATGTTGAATTCTAGTAGGTCATGTGTGTGTTCTGTGTTCCTGACTAAATTAAACTCAAGGGTCAGGATTCTGTGTTGGGCATCTCTTACTGAGCTAAACAGTACCCTCGGATGAATCAGGGGTTTTGGATGTTGACTGGATTGCTTTTGACGAATCAGCCTTAGTTTTCCGTATTTGCACAATACTTTGGGTGTTCTCTAAGGTCAGCTTCACCTATGGAGAATGACATAATTCTGTGTTCCAGTGGAGAAATATAAGTTGGGTATCCTTCAGTCTTGCGACCACGGGCAAGGAGTGACTCCTGGGCAGCCAGCAGCAGGTGGGTGTTTCTGCAGTAAGCCTCTGGGGCTCACTTGTTCTCGGGAAGCCAAGTGAAAACACACACACCATGTAGAGTGATAAGGGGCACAGTCTTGTATGTAGGAGAATTGTGGGGATGAAGTGAAAAATGAATAACCCAGGAATAGAGAAGGGTGCTAGTACATTCCATGGCAATGGGTCTTAATGGATGACTGAGCAGGAGCTTATTGGGATGGTGGGTGAGAAGTGTTTGCAGGTGATATCCAGAAGGGGGTCTAAGCTTGATGTGCATGGTTGCAGGGTAGTGGGTATGGAGTATCCCAAGCTGAGCATGAAGAGTGGGTGGGGATGCAGAGGAGGCTGGTGGAGATGCCCTTCAGTCATGGGGAGATAAAAGAGCTTGGGCTTCTCAGGGAAAATTAAGTGCATGCCATAGCAAAATGGCTATAGCAGAGGAGCTTACCTGCCCATCAACCGGCGGCATAATCATGGGGGACACATCCTAAAATTCAGAGCCCCAACCTCACTCCCAACAATTGTGATTCCATAATCTAGAATGGGACTCTATATTTATGTGTGTAGTAATTTATCCCAGCGATTCTGATGCAGGTGGCCAGTGAAGCACACTTTGAGTAAGTGTTGAATTACCTCTAAGAGCCTTGTAACCCAAGGAATTATACAATTTGCACAGATATGCATTTGTCCTAGGGAAGAGGATCCTGGGTAGCTCTGTTCAGATACTCAAAGGGATCCATAACCTCCCCAAAGTTTCAGAACCACTGAGCTAAGACAAAAGCTTCTGATCCAGAATGAGAATAGCAGCACCATGGCAGGAATATTGGAGATCAGTAACCTTTAAAGAAACATTTTGTGTCATAGGAATTGTTGGTACTGGAAACACGTTAGGGAAGTGAAGGCTTACCACCCAATTTGCAAATCAGGATTTATGTTTGTATTACTATCTCAGTGTTTAAAGGACATACAGTGTTTAGTAGCTCTAGCAATTAACAATTTGTCTATAATAGGTTTTTTTTTTGGTAACACTTCAAGTCCACATTTTTCTCTGACCTAATTAAACCTTCTGGTTTCCCCTGGGTTTTACTTTTTATTTCTGAAGTTAGAAATATATTAAAGTTCAGTAGAATGAAGGTCTTTATTACTAATTATCAGTAAAGATACCACATTTTGCTCTCCTGTGGTTAAGGTCTTGTCTGTATTTCTGTGATAAACATCTCTCTGAAGTTTATAGAGCATATGGAGAAAAATGAGATTGATACAACTTGGTTTTTACTCACTCCCAACCCAAGAATTTTTGCATTAGTGAAGTGTACTGCTGAAAAGTGATGCACACACCCTCATTTCTCCCCTAAACCCAGGGTAAAATGAACATATTGTTTATACTGGCAAATTCAGTACAGCAAATGGGATGAAGTAACTCTGTCAGGGGGACTCTGTGATCAGGGATGTGTTTCCTGGTGATGGCTGAGACAGAGCTATCAGCTGGTAACTGTAGCTTGTCCTTCTGCAGGGGGTTGCAGCTACTCAGCACCACATTTGATCATTGGTTTAAACTTTACAGAAATTGAGCTGGTCTGTGAAGCCTCCTCTAGGCAAATTTCTAGCCCCATGAAGGGTTACTGTTTCTTTTTTTTTTTTTTTTTTTTTTTTTTTTTTTTTTTTTTTTGAGACGGAGTCTTGCTCTGTCACCCGGGCTGGAGTGCAGTGGCCGGCAATATTACATCGATGCACAAGTGTTTATTCTCTATTCACAACATACACAGTACTAGGTATTGTTAAAGGTAAGGGTCCAATATGGCCAAGGGCCAACAATAAGGGTATTTAAAGAATGTCTCAAAGAGAGAGCCAAGCACAGATAATCAAATATAAAATTACCCACTCAGACTATTAAAACCAAATATATGGTGACACTTTGATTAACTTATCCCAGCAATCACAAGTTCTTAAAAGTCAGCCATATGAAAAATAAAAAAGCTTTCCGAGAAACAGAACTCCCTACTCTCTTAGTATATTAAACACATCCCAATGAATAGTTTCTGGATGCAAAGAAGGCTCATCCCAGGCATATTATGAAGTCATTGAATTTGATACTGTCTTCTTTTTTTAAACTTATTTTCCAACCACTTTTCATATGTCTAATATCCTTATGTAATCTGCATCAAAATAAGAAATATCTAATATCTAGTTATCCTTACTTGTAGATTGTTTATGTGGCCCTGTGCACAATAGGTCTAAATAAATATTTTTTTTGGAGTAGCTGTGGTTAGAGGACTGGCTATGTGAAGCCATTTTCATATTATGTTCTTTTGAGTTTTAAATTTCAAGCCTCTTTGTTACAGATGGAAAAATGTAAACTTACTCAAATAATTTTAGACATTAGTAAGAGGCTGAGAAGAGGTTTGGGTTAAGGAGAGTCTATGGAAACTATAATATTAGGTGTTCTTCAGTGATCTTTTCAGCAAATATGATGTCATTTTGGATTGACTAGGATAGGAGCAGTCACCTAAAATGGGTCCCAGCCCGTGCAGGATTGACAGTCCTGGATGCCTTGTCCTGTAACCTCAGGTTTCTTACTTTTTCACAATAGAGCAGGAGCCTGGCCATGGCCAGCACTAGCACGGATCTTCATATCAGTAGGGTCTCTTCTGCCTTCTCTTCGGCTGCTGCTTCTATTCTTGCTTTAACATTGAGCTTAGCCATCCTTCTTGCTTATATATTTAACATTATTTTATTTAGTTTTTCTATTATAGCCACTTTCCCCAACAGTCCACCTGATCTAACCTTAATTATGTTGCTGATAAAGAATTATTGTCTTTAAGGGAGGAGAAGAAAAAATAATAGCATCTGCAATCTTAGAGTAGGAATATTACCTTAGAGATAATCTAGGCCTGAAAGAGTCTAGCATTGTTAAATATTAAATTTTTTGTGGCCTAGTCTTTCTGTTGCCCACAGTACCCCAACTTTTAAGTATATGAAAGTTGAATATATCTGGTCGAAGCAGGGTTTTAGAAGGGCCTGCGCTGGGTTCGCCCTCATGGGCTGAGAGAGCCTGAGGGTTGTGAGGATCACAGGGTGAAAAACTCAGGGATCTGAGTCATCATGCTCTTTTATAGACAGGACTGAGACCCAGAAAGGAAAGGAAACCCACAGTTAACTATTTACTAGGTAGCTAGATAGGTAAGTGCATCCTGGGTAGCTAGATAGGTAAGTAGGTCAATAGATACATAGCATAATATATGTATTTATAGAAACACACATATATATACAGAATCATTTAATTCTTACAAGATTCTAGAAGGTAGATGGTTTTATAGATGAATAGATGAGCAAAGCTTGTAAGTTGATAGGGTTGGACTCACCTGTGCTCCTTCTGGTGGCAAATCTACATTCTTTCTACCCTAGCTCTATTCTGCTGCCTGGTTGCCTTGTCCAAAGCCACACACAGGCAAGGGCAGGACTGAAACCCAGACCGTCTGCCTCTTGGTTCAGGGTTGTTCTCTAAGCAGACCTGTTCTCTTTAATCAGTGGTAAAATAATACATGCTAAAAAGTAAATAGAATATTGAGTAAATACTCAATTAGAAAAAGAGGGAAAGATGTCCCAGCTGTGTTGACCTTGAGAAGGGTTAATGTTTTTAGTTTCCTATATTTTAGCAACTAATTGGTCATGGAAAAGGATGGGAAGGAAGGCTGATTCATCACAGCTTTTTGTGCTAAGTATTGCTCAGAGCTTGGAGAATTGCATGGAATGTAGCTTCCTTATATAAAAAATTAATAAAGCACTTTGGGAGGCCGAGGCGAGTGGATCACGAGGTCAGGAGATCGAGACCATCCTGGCTAACACAGTGAAATCCCGTCTCTACTAAAGAATACAAAAAATTAGCCGGACGTAGTGGCGAGCGCCTATAGTCCCAGCTACTCGGGAGGCTGAGGCAGGAGAATGGCGTGAACCCGGGAGGTGGAGGTTGCAGTGAGCCGAGATTGTGCCACTGCACTCCAGCCTGGGTGACAGAGCAGGACTCCATCTCAAAAAAAAAAAAAAAAAAAGAAAAGAAATTAATAAGGAAAAAATTTTCATTAAAGCATGCTTTCTTTATGGCCTGAGTATTGAAATTTAACATTGAATATATATTAATTACTTGTATGTTTCATAAATTTGAAATACACATAATACGTAAATATTGACATTCTTCTTAGGTTTGAAACAAACTGCAGGCACACTGACTGAGGCACTGAACCAGAGTTCCAGTATGATGCACATAAAGTCCCTGTGCTTTTCGTTGACTTATGCCGAGGTCTGCCAAATAATAGCCTTATTACGCAGATTCTTAGAATAACAGGCCATTGATATCTTAGTAGATTCTTACATTTAGGTGCTGACTCTCTGGTTTTCTTTTTTTATCTGGCTCATATAGGAAAAGGAGACTTTCAGGATGAGTTTTTGTTTCTCCTGTTGGCTCTTACAGCATTTTTCATATTTATCCTTTTAACTCCTCCGTGTTCCACAAGTTGTCTTCCTTGAGGACAAGGACTTCTTTTTCATCCTGTCTGTTCTCTTATCCCCTCCCCTTTTCCTCCCTAGTGCTTGACGTCATGCCTGGCACACAAGTCCTTAGGAGGAGTGATGGAGACAGGGAAGGAGGGAGATGCCATGAGTCAGATAAAAAAGACAAAACTCTAGAATCAGGATTTCTTCTTCCTTTGATGTAGCCAGAGTGTTCAGTGAATGGAGTCCATTAGATGTTTTTTCTTCAGTGCTCCTTTTCTAATAAAGATAGAGCAGTAAACGGTTTTTATACCTTTGTTTCAAAAAACTTTACAAAATTCCGTTAAATTTAGCAAGTATTTAATGAGTGACAAACACTTTTCCAGGACTGGGGATACAGAGATGAACAGAACATTGTCCTTGTCAAGGACCTCCCAGTGCAATAGAGAAGACAAGCATGTCCAAAGTTACATTGCCCTGCAGTATGATAAGGACATCAAGAAAACCAGTATATTTGGCAGTGATGGTTACCACATGGGAAGGAGTGATTGATTTTATCTGTGAAAAGCCCTCAGCAACAGGTACCTGGGAGTGGTGTTGTCTGAGCTGGGATTTGAAAAGTGCACAAGAGTTTTCCAGGCAGACACTGCGGGGAGGGGTGGGACAAGCGCTGAACAGTTGCAGGGACTGCATGAGCATGGGGGTAGCATATGGGCAGGAGGGTCATTGTGGGTGAATCTACAGATAGTCGGGAATTACTAGAGTGTAAAACTAAAGGGAAGTGGTGGCAAAGAATGAAGATAAAGAGGTAGACTGGGGTCGAATCAGAAAAACAACAGATGTCACATGATTAAAATTTGAATACTATCCCATGGACAATGAGGGGCTGATGAATAGTTTTAAGAATGGCGAGAGCATTTTCAGCTGTGTATTTTATAAAAATTCAGCTTGTTGGGAGTGTGTGGCATATACTGGAGAGGGCAGAATCCAGGTTTGAGGGAATGAGTCAAATCAAACAGGAACATGAGCTGAAACTCAAATTGTTGCATGGTAGGAATAGGAGACTGAAAGAAAAATTTAAGCAGTTGTTTAGTAGATAAGGTGTCAGGCAGAGAGGCAGTGACTCAGCCAGTATAGGCAAGATAGATAAAGAAATGTCTGTGACTTTGTTTTCCTATTTCAGATAGCATATACCAAACATAGTTGTGACTTTCTTTGATGTTCATCACCTTGGAACAGTGACTACACTTTCACATACACCTCTAAGTTCAATCTTCCCTATTTCCCTGGGAGTTAGGTAATATTACAAAGGACTCATACATTCTATAGGGCCCAAATTCTCAGGGATTTGCTTATGTTCAAAATTGTACCCCAAAATACTTTAGGGAACCTTCTGGGTTGAAGACCAGCATATCGTTTCTCATTAAGTCCAATACAGTCAAACCCTGCACCCCCTTGGCATTAGATTGCTGTTCATGCATTTGAGCATAGGATTAGATTGGTGATTTGGATTTTGGACATGCTTCAATTAAAATGCTGCTCTTTAAGCATGAAAATTATTTGGACCCCAATGACATGTCACACTAAACAAAGACTGAAGAATGAAGGAGCAGAGACTAACTAGGTGGAGATGGAGGAGCACCAGTTCGTATTTCTAATTTCTTAGTTTCAGCTTGTTTGCAGCTTAAGATTGTTAGGCTTCTGGACTAAATGTACGATTTCTCTATCATATGCCCCTTCCTTTTCAATGTTGAAATCATGTAAGTTAAACATACCTTTGATATGAAGACTGCATATGTCCTTTTGATGCAAAGAGCAAGACACATGCAACTGATAGATCCAGGACCCACTGTATCTCAGTTCTGTGATCCTAATTAAATACACTCAGCTGTACAAGTTCCCCATTGTTGTGTTAGAAGTTGTTCTCCTCATGATAGGAAATTGGAATGCATATTTTACCAACAGGATATGTGAAACTATATTTACTTTTTCCTTATAATTTGGTTCTACCCAATCAATATAATGTGTAGAAAAATTTTCATTGAGGGAAGTACATTTAGTTGAGTTTAGGTTAATCAACATCCAGTGAAAATAAATAGTTGGCTGGCTGTTTTAAGTTGAATAAATAGCATGGTTTGACTGTACTGCATATTGGTGAGTTCAGGAGTTTATCAACTTCCCAGATAATGATTTTATGCTAATAAAATCACGAGATGGATTTGTAAATCATACTAAACTGGCAGCAGTGCTACTGGGCATAAAATGCAATTCTTTTTTTTTTTTTTAATTAATTTCCTGGGTATCTCTAACCAGTAACCAGGATTGTTTTTTATCTAAGATATCTCTTCTTGTTTTGAGTAGCTCTACTTAGGAGAAAAATTACAGATCAGGGTTTTCTTAGTATGAAATTTAAGCAAAAAATTCAACACTTTGATCCAGCCGTGCTATTCTGTTGCCCTTTTTCATCTGAGAGGTGCTTATGACCAAAAAGCATTATTTAGAGCAATGATCTCTGAATCACTTTCTTCATATCCTTTTTGAGGAATACAGTACAACTCATTGATGTATGGAAGAAAAGATTTGGACTTCAACTTACATATATTTTCTAATAATACTTAAGGTCAGTTTATGCATGCTTGTAATAATCTGCATATGTAGCGCACTACGTGATTATAATTTATACATAAACACACATAGGATGGTTGTACCTTTTTAAGAACGAATGTCTTCTGAAAAATGTTTGAGACTACTAATCCCTAGAGCACTCTTTCTGGGTCAATGATTAGATTACTCTGGGACCTTTTTTTAAAACCACAGATTCCTGGGGCTACTCCCAGAATATTCTAGTTAAATAGGTTGGTCCAGAACAGTGATTACCAAACATTAGAGTGCATCGGAGTCACCTGGAGAGTTGTTGAAGCACTGGCTGCCGGGCCCCACCCCCAGAGGTTCTGACTCAGTAGGTCTGGGATGAGGCCTGAGAATTCGCATTTCTGAGTTCCTAGGTGATGGTGGCTTGTCCAGGGACCCACTTGGAGAATTACTGCTCCAGTTTGGGACTCAGGACAACAGTGACTTCGGAGATCATGTCATAAATACTGAGTTAGTTTGACCATCTTCTCCCTGAGACATTTCTGGCAGCTGTTTCATCATTATGTTTTCATTTGTTACTCCTGTTTCTATCATAGAGGCAGACAACTGTTTTTTACACTCTCTCATTTTCACTATTGTGGTATAGAGGATAAGAGCACCAGTATTATATTCAGATAGATTCACATTTATGCAGGGAATTCATGCAGTTGGTTTAATTAAACCCAATAGCAGCTCTATGAGGTGTTCATTTGTATGTGGAAAATCGAGATAGTCAAGTTCCTAATAATTTGGCTGCATTACAATACTTAGGAATAGAATAATACTACTGCCTATTAAAGAAGATTTTACTGTCAATAAGAAAAATACATCTTTGTTTGTTGCAATTCAGCCTTTTAAAAAATTAGGAATGCATAGATTGATATGAAATGAAGACGCGGTAAGTGTAATAAATCGTAGAAACTTCAAGAACAAGACAACTTTTTTGCTTTGTAACATATAAAATATATCCATCGGCAAATAGCACTTCTTATAATAGAGCATAGCATTAGCCATTTAAATGCCTGTGCAATGTGTAAAAACTGCTTGCTAGATTAAATTATGTAGAAGAGCATTTCTATAATGCTTAGTGTCTGATTCACTAAACATCACTGGCGCACTCAAAGTTTAAGAGGCATTATATACTTTTATTGTTTGGCAGGCAATTAAATGTAGAAGTCACTGTGATTTAAAAGAAGAAAGCAGAGCCTCTGCTATGTTGGTATAGTTTTTTTTAATACTCCTAAAATAATTATGCCTATTAAAGCTCTCTTTCTGTTTATCCTATGCATTGTGTAGTTTATAGCCATTTATTCTACACAGTTTTAAATTTGAAATAAATAGGATCATCTTAGATTTTATGTAATTTAGGAAAATAGAACATATAACATTAATTCTTTCGGGGGGTACTATAGCACTATTTTTTGACCTGCCTTCTCTATAGAGAGACCCATTTAATACTTTATGCATTTAATAAAGGCTGACTTAAATGGGGTCATTCTGTATTTGGAACAAATGAGAAAAATGTTCCAGAAAAACTCATCAAGGAGTATTATAGTCTTTTTACAAAATAACTTTAAATGGACTATAATTATAACAGGAAGAATGATTGCTAGTGTATGTAAGTCAATTTAACCTGTTAAAGGCAGAACAATTCAAAATGTGTGTGTATCTTACAAGTTTATGAAATTAACATTTGATTGTCCTCCACTGGCTTCTTAGAAACAGCACTTTCAAGAGCTTATTTACAATGCAAATCACTGAACAGTTCCTATATAAGCACCATAAATTGTTGTTTACTTACTTTCTAGAGCTTGGTGAAAATGTGTGACTACAGACCTTATTTGAATTGCTAGTCCTGCGCTGAAGCTCCTGTGACTTTGGTTGAGATTATGTGACCCTTTTAAACTGCCATTTGTAAAAATAAGAATGTACTGATCAGGATCCAATCAGGAGAGAGAAGCAACATAGTAATTTAATTAGGGAACATTTATTATAAAGACTAAGTAACTGTAACGGGGTATTAAAATACAAGAGATGGGTTAGTACAAACTAAGGAGAGCTCTGAAGAATGAGGGAATAGTGGATGTATGGAGCAGACGTTAGCCCAGGGCAGAGACAGAGCTCCAAGGAGGAGACTCTTTCGTTGCTGAGATCCAGGGGAAAGCTGTGGCTCAGTGGATGGCAGAGGAGTTACTATGGGGCTGCACCTGCAGGACTCAGAGGTAATGTGCCCTCTGACTGGCTGTGAAAGCTGTTCACAGGTGGTGTTCTGCTGGAGGCACTTGCTACGGAACCACTGGGGCACTGTATAGGGGCAAGCTGCTGCTACTGGAGGAGCCAGGCAGGGGGCGACCCTGCGTTGTGCACTGATGGGCCTGCCAGGGAGCTCAGGGAGGCCACCCCTTCCTCCTGCAGGATCTCTCCTGTACCCTCTACTGATAAAACTTACCTTCTTGCCCACTAGGACAGAAAACGTAGTTAAAGCGTCTGGATACATTTTTGAAATGAAAAGTGGATTTAGAGCTAAGAGGTGTAGTACATTGATAACTGGCACAGGGAATATTGATATTTGCCTTTAGAATTTTTTTTAATTAAAATGAGGTAATACATGTTATATTTGCATGGTTTTTGTTCTGTAACATGTTAATCGAATCAGACATGTTGAGATAAAAGTCTTACTGGTTGTGAGGAGTCAATGACATCATAACTATATTTTGCCTTAGGCAGAATCTGACTGGCACATGGTCTCTGTTCGCGAAATGGTAGCTGTTGATATCAGAGAACTTTGTAGCTCACAGGTTGCCCTTAGACTGTGTAGCAGTGCTCTCACACAGTAGTGCTGATTGGTAACTTCAAGCTAAATAAACAGTCCTAGGTGATGGCTCTTACCCTCAAACCTGAAGAATACAAGTAGCAATCTTGAAGGATCTTGAAATCAATTTAGTGGTCTAGAGCCTCCTCTTAGAACAGAATGATAAATATTTGTTTATCTCAGTAGAGATAAATTTGGTTTTTAAAGTGTCCAAATTATTTACGTGTATTGGGTCAAGATGTCATGACTATGAGTCACAATAAAAAAACAATTTTTAATATACTGCTTTAAATGGTGGACTCTAATTCTTGTCCATTTGTTTTCCGTTGTTCTGTCTCCAGACCTGAAGTTTCAGTAGGATGTAGAATGGTCACATAAGGTTTCCTTTGGGGTGAAAATGGACCATTTTCTTTATAGCTTATGCCTTAATGATTTTATACTACTCTTGAATTAACTGAATCATCCTCAGCTGTTCCAAAGAAAGAAAAAAGATAAATATCCTCCATTATGCAAGTGACAGTATTTTATTTTCATAAATTAAGAATGACTTTTATTGACAACTAGCCTTGCTTTCTAATAATTGCCAGGAAAAAAAAAAAAAAAAGAATTCAGCATCTGTAAACTGAAAGCCATAATTTGTGGAGACTTCATTAACATTTAACTTGCTTATAGTTTTCAGCCATACTAGAAAAATGAACAAGTTCATTGATTTCATCACATTTTGCAGTTGATTCATCCTGGGATACACCAGGACAGGGCTGGATGGTTTGTGGACGAAGGTTAAGATTGTTTTCATTGTTCAGATGTTTATTATATTATGCTTCTTTTGGAAATTTCCAGACAAAATAATTGCAGCCAGATTTTGCATAGAACTTTGGGGGATTCATTACCCATCCTTTTAAAAAGCCTTTACTGGGTGTTTATCATGCATCCTGGTCTAAGGAATACCAAGGTGACCAAGATACAGTTATAATCAATATTGCTTTTGAGCAGAGTTGCTACTCTGCCTATGGGTTTTTCTCTTCTGAAACTCTATGATTTTCAGGAGAGAATATTGGGCCCAATTCCATTTCCTTTGATTTCTAAAACATATAGGATCTGCGCATGTTGGATCCTGCCTTAATCCTAGCCCTTTGGGAGGCTGAGGCGAGAGGATCACTTGAACTTAGGAGTTCAAAATCAGCAACATAGGGAGATCTCGTCTCTTTCAAAGGAAACAAAAAATTAGTTAGGCAAGGTGGCATGTGCCTGTGATCCCAGGTACTCTGGAGGCTGAGGTGGGAAGACTGCTTGAGCCTGGGAGATCAAGGCTGTAGTGAGCTAGGACTGTGCCACTGCCACTGCACTCAAGCCTGAGCAGCAGAATGAGATCTTGTCTTGAAAAACACGAAGAATAAAAAACATGTGGGTCTGCACTTCAATAACAGCACAGACTAGCTGCAGTTTTTAGTTGGAGTAAATGTGCAAACTTATAGCAGCCCACTAAGGCAAGAGTATCCATAAAGATATATGTGTATGTGTGTGTGTGTGTATATGTGTGTGTGTGTGTGTGTGTATATATATATATATTTTATTTTATTTTTTTTAAGACGGAGTTTTGATCTTGTTGCCCAGGCTGGAGTGCAATGGCGCGACGTTGGCTCACTGCAACCTCTACCTCCCGGGTTCAAGTGATTCTCCTGCCTCAGCCCCCTGACTAGCTGGGATTACAGCCATGCACCACCTGGCTAATTTTATATTTTTGGTAGAGACGGAGTTTCTCCTTGTTGGTCAGGCTAGTCTCGAACTCCCGACCTCAGATGATCCACCCACCTCAACCTCCCAGAGTGCTGGGATTACAGACATGAGCCACTGTGCCCAGCCCATAAAGATAATTTTAAAGTATATTTCAGTTTTAATCTAGAATGCCCTGGGCTCCCACTGAATCAAGCTTGTTGACTTGGAGTGTGGTCACATACTGTCATAAGATGTTACTGATGGGTCCTAAACCTCATTGCTCTGTTCTGAGGGATGCTGTTGAAAACTCTGTTCATTAACTTCCGGCAGTTGCTTCTTCCTAGGGTTCTGGGAAGGGAGATAGTTCTCTCTGAATTTAGGGTTAGTGTAGTTGTGTATCTTCTTGGTCTCCAGTTTGGGAGATACTATCCTGTAGTGTTAAGAATATGGGTCCCTTATGACTGGATGCCTGGATTCAAGTATCTGCTTCACGACTCTCCAGCTTTGAGATCTTGGACAGGCTGTGTAACCTTCTATGCTTTGGTTTCTGTATCTGTAAAATGAGGATCATAGTGTCTACCTCATAGAGTTGGTGTGAGGATTAAACAAGTCCTGGGTAAATGTTAGTCTCTATTATCACATTTATATATTATTTTATAGGTCCTGTAAATTGTATGATCAATCATATTTTCTTCTTTGCACTGGCTACCCCAAAACTCCAAGTGAAATCTGTGGATAACATTCGGTACATGAACTTAGTGACTTTTTAAAAAGATTTTTTTGGTGGTGGGTGGGTGGAGTCCTAGCCACATTTCTAGTGTCCTTTTCTTTGCTCTACTTCCCTTGCCTTTTAAGTTATACTTTTAACAGTTTTATCAATTTAATTTTTTATGTTATTGTGTTGAATTGCATGTCTGGGAACAGTATAGGAATCATCATTGTCATCAATTACTTGAGTATTTGCCATCCAGTGACACTTCTTTTTGCTTAGTAACTCATTCGTATCCAGAACCTGTGTGTTGTATTCAACGTTGCTAAGGAAAAGCCTTTCCCAAGGTATGATGGAGATATGCAGGTACACGTGTGTGTGTGTGAGAGAGAGACAGAGACAGAGGCGGAATGAGTGATGCAGAACACGACCCCACCCAGCTTGTATCAACTTTCCTCCATCTTGTATATGACTTTGGTTCAGTCGTGATTCCCCTCTCTGAAACAGAAATAACTTACTTTGATTTAACAGAGGAATACAGTATGGCCATGGAGTGCTGGGAGCCAGCCTAGGTGTGACAGTTCTGGAGAAAACTTAGGGAGTCTGCTGCTGACCATACTCCTGTGGATGATGGCAAAATGCGTCTGTGTTATTCAGAAAATCAAGAAGACTGTATTTTTAGAAATGCTTCCTTTTACTGTGTTTCGGGGGACTTTGCCTCCTTATCATATTTTTTTCATTGTCCCCCATAGTATTTACTTGAAGAACCTCACTAACCGCCTGTTCTTGGCACTTCCATGTTTAATAGAGGCACCCGCAGGGTGTTACCTATATGAATGCTCACAACTCTTCATCTTCTCATGAGGTGCGCTTGGAAGTTTTCAATTATCTATTCCAACTAGTTGCAATGAAATGAACTCCTGAGAGTGCTTTGTTCTATGAGGTATATCTGGCAAGAAGGATTGAAGAACTGGTAATAACTGATGCTGGTTGAACATGCCCGACTCTTGTTACACTGACTTTATATTTGCTGTCTTATTTAACTGTCAGAAATACTACGTGAGGTACATGTTATCTCTGTTTTATAGATAAAGAAACTAGACTTGTTTCTAAGTGATTTGTCTAAAATCACCAAGCTAACAGTGGAAGAATTGGAATATGCCTGTGTTTTACTCAGAATCTATGCATTTTGCTACTACCCAAAGCTGTCCTGAAAACTGAAAGCTTAGTTGTTCTTTCTTTACTTGGTTATTTTAATTGTGATGTAATTTAACTCATCTTATTTTACCCCAATAAACCATATTTGTTATTTTGGGCGGTCCCATATCTGTTGAATGAAGGCTAGGGGTGGATCTGAAAATCGGTGTGCAGGGAAATGTATCCTCATTGGGCAATATGAAATTCATAGTTGATCCCATTTTCCGGTAGTTCAATAATCCTTCATGAGTCCAGAAAGAACCATATCATACTTTATTTGTTTCGTTTCAAGTGATAAGGACAGCTTTGTGTAATGGGAAAATTATAACCTCGCACCAGTGGTGTATTAGTCTTCTGGGTTTGCTCTCAGCCACACGTGCATGCTTTTGCTTTATATGTGCTTCTATTATAGTGCAATAGTGGTTCTGTAAACCAGATCTGTAGCTAGCCTTAAGTTGTTTTGTGGATGCTTATCACTATTTCTCACTGTTTAAGATCACACTGTAGGACTTTCATCTGAGTGCTATCTGTTTCCACTGGGGGACCTTCTCTGTCAAAATTGAGGATTTCATTCTTTTTGAATATTATTAGTGCTGTTGCTATTTGAGCTTATTGCTACAATACCGAAGCTGTTTTCTGCATCAAAATTAGAGTTTGCAACCAAGAGACACTATTTCTCATAAATGTTTGCAGTCTTCTAACATTTTTTCATACCCCAAATTGGAAAGTTGTTAGTATTATGCATTTTAAACAAATCCATTTTGTTTCTGGAGTTGTTAAAACTCAGTAAGAGGGCAATATAAATAACCAGTTGTTGTCAAATGAAATATTGAATTAAGGCTGTATTTTTGGAGTTGTTTTGTTCTCAATGGAGTGTTTAGTTGAAACAAGTAATTGTTAAAAGTGTTAGAGAAGACAGTGTCCAGGGACACTAATTTCACCATCAGATCTGGAGCTAACAACTAAGACAAAGCTAGAAAGTTGGGACAGACGGTTTGAGGTTCCTTGATGCTATCCTGTTTAACATTGTTTATCGGAGCCTTGGAGGCAGATGTAGAAAGCATGCTCATCAGATTTGCAGACAACACAAAGCTAGGTAAGATGGCTATTACCAGGATTGAATGACAACGTCAGAGTTGTAGGATGGAGTGATGCACTAACAGCAGGAGATGGGATTTAGTAAGCATAAATGGATAGTCCTGGTTTGAATTCAGAAAACTGTTTACTTTGTTAGAAAGGTGGAGAGAGACTCAACGGCAGTGGTGTGCAAAAGCCGTATGGGATTTCAGGCTCACAGAAGCTGAGAATGGACCAGCGCCCTCTCTGCACTGAGAAGAGAATGCGATCAAGGGCAGTAGCCCCTTGAATTCTGAACAGCTGCCAGGATGCTTGAAGGGCCTGTAAACCTTTTAGTAGCAGGAATTGCAGGGAGCAAAGCATACTTTGCCTGTTGCCTGGAGAAGTGAAGACTTAGAACATGACAGCTCTTTTCAAATAATCAGCTTTCCAGTGCCAAAGCTAAGATTTTTCTTTTTTCTTTTCTTTTCTTTTCTTTCTTTTTTTTTTTTTTTTTTTTTTTTTTTTTTTTTTTTTTTTTTACTATTTTTTCACAGGATAGAACAAAGATAAATGGGTACACATTTCAAGAAGCAGAGTTTGGGCCTTTTTAAGGGGGGATGTTCTACATAGTCAGGATGCTTTACAGAATTCTGAGTGCCTCATCTGTTCAGAGGCTGGCTGGCTAGGAGGTTGTACAGTTGACCTAAGCATTTGGATAGAAGCTGGACCAGGTGACCTCTAACATCTGTTTTCGCTCTGAGGTTGGACAATGGCTGTTTTACTTACCTTCTTGCCAACAGGACACACATTGTGGACATAATGTAAAAATATTCTTAAATTCATGTTTTCTTGAACCAGAACACTTAATTGTCATCAGTGGCAAACAATTATAATTTTTTGAATTAATATGATTAATAGCATTATATGATGGATAGTAGAATTTTCATAATAATAAGATCAATTTAATTAATCACTTCCCCATGTGAAACATGGAGAAAAGATCTGATACTAAAAAAAGTAACAGGAGGCATTCAAGAGGATATGGGATGGGACAAAATCATTAATGTGCCGAATGCTATTGATGCTGAAACAGCTGAATTGCTATGTATATGCTGCATTTTCTATTATTCTTTGTTTTTTTCATTTAAGTAGTTTCATTTCTATTACCAGAATTAAGCAGATGTTTACCACATGGTTAGTTTTGAATTTATTTTTGCCGTTAAAACTTGTATGGACTGTAAGTGAATTTATCATCTCTTTTAATTTTGAGACCTCAAATCACCAAAGTATTAAAGTAAAACCTTGTTTCTTTGTTAGATTTGGAATAAGTATTTGGAAAATATTTTGCAAGTTGTGCCATGGCTTGTACTGCATCTTGTCCTCTACTATTGTGCCAGGATTGTGGTGAAAGCATTTCTTGTTTCATTTTTTTGGACAAATTATAAGTGTTTTTTCTTTATTGAAAACATGTTGAACATTTAAGTCAGTTCTCTTAAAATTTTGAATGCAAGAGCAATTTTTCAAATTCCTATACATCTGGAAACTACAGATTTTAAATTTGCTTAAGTCTTTCTTTCTTTCTTTTTGTTTTTTTTTTGACATAGAGTCTCGCCCTGTCGCTCAGGCTGGAGTGCAGTGGCATGATCTCAGCTCACTGCAACCTCCACCTCTCAGGTTCAAGCGATTCTTCCGCCTCAGCCTCTCGAGTAGCTGGGATTACAGGCACCCGCCATCATACCTGGCTAATTTTTGTATTTTTGTGGAGACAGGGTTTCACCATGTTGGCCAGGCTGGTCTCGCACTCCTGACCTCAGGTGATTCGCCCACCTCAGCCTCCCAAAGTGCTGGTATTACAGGCATGAGCCACCGTGCCTGGCTAGGTCTTACCTTCAGTTGGCTTCTACCAACATTACATTGCTTTTGGAGAGCTGCGTAATACAGCAGTGTGGGTGAGGCGTAGTTAATATTTAGCAGCACTCAGCAAGGGATCAGTAAGTGTTGGATGCACAGCTCCTGAGTAGAAAGACCTAATCAGATTTAGTTTGGCATCAAACTTGCCATCAAGTCTAAGGCTTCCTGCAATCATCATAGCTTATTCCAGAGGTCTGGTTGGTATTTACATTACTTTTTATTCTTCTACAATTTAGGTGGCTGCCTCTTTGATGAGCCGTATAGCACATGTGGATATAGTCAATCTGAAGATGATGACTTCAACTGGGAGCAAGTGAACACCTTGACCAAACCGACTTCTGATCCATGGATGCCATCAGGTTTGCTTTCAGTTTTAAGTTTTGTTTTAAAATAAAGAGGAACACAAGAGTCTCAATCACAGTATGTGTTCACTGGATATTGGTTGAATGAGTGAAGGTGTTGGTCTTTGGATGTGGCAGTCAGGTGGAGAGGTCTTTGACTCTCTCTCCTTAAAGTCTAAATTTTGCTTCTTTTATTTGCAAGTACCCCTTAGCTAGATTAGTGGGCATTACCCAGTGGATCTTTTCCCAAGCAGCAGATATGAGAAAAAGATTAGGATCTTTGCTGGCAAATGTGTCTAAGGGGTGAAACTCCAGTTGGGGAATCCAAATAACAGTCTCATCCATCCCAGATAGGAGGCCTTGGTGGGGGACTTTTCTCAGCCTCAGGGGCTCACTTGGCACCTGGGAGATCTAGGAGAATACCCAGTGATCTTGACAGTGTTCTGAAGATGAAATGGCAATGCATAAATGCGGGTATTTTTTCCACTGAAGAAATGCTTAGTGAATTTCTGATGAGTGAAAGATGTGTTCCACTGAACACCAAAAAGAATTCTACTTCTTATTGGGAGGGAAAAGTAGGAAGATGGTGGCTAGTGAAGTCTAATCAGCTTGGAGCTTGATTATTGCAGTGGACCCTTTTTCAGGCTATGACACTGGACATCCCTTTAGGACTTTAGGTCTGCAGATTCGGTGATGAGTTTGCTCCATCCAGGTTTCAAACTGTGAAACATGTTCTGATTTGGATTTCAGATACAACACAATTTTTATACTTTTTAATGAATGCAAAGTTTTTCATTAATGCTCCAAAGCATAGGAATAATTACATTTAGTAAGTAATCTTGTAAAGGTAGCTTTTAAACGTGAAGTAGAGTTTAATGTTGTCACTAAGCTTTGACGGTATGATGCCCACTGTGTTCCTGCCCTCTCCTTCCCACATTTAACTCCTTGTAGCTTCAGAGAAGGGAGCATTGAGCTCTTTATCACTATGGCTTCACTGGACTCAAAGCCTTTCTAGCTGTTGGTTATCTCCTTGCAGCTGCAGCTCACACCCTCCTTTTCTGTGTCTCCTGTTCTCTTGTATATGTGTGTGCTGTTGAATAGGACTGTTTAAAGCAGCTTTAGTTGCTTTTCCAAATTCCAGTTCCTGCTTCTGTTCCTGTCAGTGATAAAGAGAGGGGAAGAGGAGAACACAGCCGTGCTCCTCCTGTGGGGCCATCGTTTCCCAAAAAGGTGTCTCCTCCGATGGCCTTTTGGTCTTTTCTGCCCTCTCAAGAGGACCCTGCCTGTGTGCAGTGAGGCTGGGCTGGCTGAGGCCATGAGAGTGGGGAGGCCCTTAGATTAGTCGTGGTAGATTGCCCCAGAAGAATGCACTCCCTCTTGCTTTGTCTATTAACTCCTCATTTGATAAAAAATTTGAAATACTTCACATTAGGTAGTTGATTTCATTATTTTTGTTCTTAAATCGAAACTTGAGTTGAACAAATTAACTTTTACAAAGAAGCCCAAGTATTTCAGAGTCTTTTCTAGCCTCTTCTGACTCTATTTCTGCCACAGGATAACTCACTTCCCTTGGTAAATGAGGCCAAAGAAATCATTTCTTGTCACCGTCTTGTCCTTTTCTTTTTTTCAGCGGCCCATCTTAGACTAAGTTGTCAACTTTAGAATATTAAAAGCATAGGTTTCTAGCACAGGCCGTTAAAAAAGTGGTAGTAAAGATCAAAGCCCAGGTGTATCCTGGCACAGCCAGTTAGGTAACTGAAAGAACAAAGGTGAATGAAGAGGAAGTGATGTTGCACATATATGGGCTTTGAAGGCTCTTCTGACTTGAGAAGAATGACACGGAGGCATATATATGTTTTCTTATGATTTAGTCTTCTGTTGATGAATAGAATACTTGATAATTAATATTAGGCCTTTGTAGCTTAAGATCTCTGAGTGGTACATCTTGCAACCCTTTCGTCAAGTCTGTCTTATTTCTGATAGTTCCAGAAGGTGTGTTTTGGACCCTCACCCCCAAACGGATTGCAACTCATTGTTTGGATCTGAGAGTGGTTTAGGTGTCAGCGTGTGAGTAAGGAAAGGGAAGGACTGGCAGTTCCCCCACCCCTCTGGCTGTGCTTATGCTCAGGGGTGCAGCTCAGATTTCTGAAAACTGTCCTTGCTCCATCAGATTAAATGTTTTTGCCATAATATAGAACTGAAAATACGGGTATTTCTTTTTTTTTTTTCTTTACTACCTGTTAAACAAACTTTAGTCATTAGAAATTGTTTTTGGGCCCCAGTGTATACTAAACATGATGGTAATTATTGTAGGAGAGGAAGGATTATAAGAAGTGACTTTTTTCTCTTTAGGAACTTATCTACTTGGGGAAGAAAAGTTACAAAAATACAATTAGTGAACAATCTAAAATGATATGTAATTAAGTGTGCTGTAGACTGGAAGTGTTCTAAAAGCAGTTTCTCAGTATAAACCCAGTATTTTATAAAAGAATGTGGAGCTGTACCCAGCTGACCCATCGACCAAAGTGAGGAGTTCCATTCTCAAAGCAACATTGTTAGAAGTGAGGAAACAGCGTCTTCTAAACATGCATGTACTATCCTAAAGTCTAGATTTTTAAACTGAGTCTCCAATATGTGTATACAGCCGTAAGTTTTAAGTGCTACTTAGTTTCAGGGGTTTTCACCTTCTTTTTCTTCTTCTCCTCTTCCATTAATGTGTGCAATATGATTTATTCCTTTCAAAAACTGATTCCAAGGCTGGTTTTCCCATGCTAAAACAGAAATGACTCTTATGAATTTCTCAGGGTAAATGGATAGGAAAATCAGATAGAACCATAGCTTTTTGAGGACAAATTTTCTAAACCTTTATTTAAAATACTATTGGATTTATTCTTTCATGGGTATGTGTATTTGTCTCATGTATATAGGTTGGTTCCGTAACACTTCAGAGACCAAGAGTTGGCAAACTGTCCTACTGATCAAATCCAGCTTGCTGCCAGTTTTTGTGTGGCTTGTGAGCTAAGAGTGGTTGTTACATATTTTAATAGTTGTAAAAAAGCAAAAAGAATAATAAAATGTTGTGATGTGAAATTAAAAATGCAACATTCACAAGTAAAGTTTTACTAACACACAGCCATGCCCATTTGTTTAAATGGTGTCAAGTGGTTGGTTTTAAGCTACAGTGACAGAGTTTAGTAGTTGCAGTAGAGACTGGTCCACAAAGCATAAGATATTTATACTCTGGCCCTTTACGGAAAAATGTTGCTGATACCTGTCTTAGACCATTTTGGCATCAGCATGTAATTGTTGTTTTGGACCCATGGTTTATATTGTTGTTGTTTTCTATATTCATGTAATTATTAATCTACAAATATTTCACATTTTCTCTCACTTTCAGAAGATGTGTTTTCTAAACATGGGGCTATTAAAATCAGTAAGAAAAAAAAAACATGATTAGAGATTTCCTCTATCATTGCCTTAAATTTGCTACCTCTTGAAAAGCGTTGTGATGTGATTTTCTTTATTTTTTTTAGTACCTTAATCTTTGTCACACTCCTATAACTCTAATAAGTGAATAATTCATCAAGGGCCGGGTGTGGTGGCTCATGCCTGTCATGCTGGCACTTTGGGAGGCTGAGGTGAGAGAATTGCTTGAGTCCAGCAGTTTGAGACCATCCTGGACAACATGGGAAGACCCCATCTTTATAAATGAAGAGTAATAATTCATCAAGATGGATTTAAAAGTTATGACAATAAGAGACTAACATGTCATTCTAATTTTTAGCTTTTTACTTTTTCTGTGTCTTTTTAAAAGCTAGTGTTCCTGCGTATAGATTGTTTCCCTATATCCTCATGTGTGAGGTTATTTTTAACCACATTTAAAAAGCTAAAATGCAGTTTGGAGCTTTAGGCGAGCTGGCTTGATAATCACTCTGGAGCAGTGACATTAGCTCTGGAAATACATATTTAGGGCAAATAAATACTAAATGCTGTTTAAATTTTTGTATTTCAAGTGAACATGCATGTCATAGTAGATTAAACTTTTGCTACTAGCTCTGAGTCATCACGGTTTTTTGGTGGTGAAACCATGCCAAACCTAATTTCTCTTTTATCAGTGAGTGAGTGATTCATTTCATATCAGTTGATCTTCTCTATTAGCAATGGGGAAATTTCTTTCTTTTTTCTTTTTTTTTTAAATTTTTATTTTTTTGAGGCAGAGTTTTGCTCTTTCACCCAGGCTGGAATGAAGTGGCACGATTTCAGATCACTGCAACCTCTGCAGCCCCCCACCACTTCCCGTCCTGGTTCAAGTGATTCTCCTGCCTTAGCCTCCCAAGTAGCTAACTGGGACTACAGGCACCTGCCACCACGCCCAGCTAGTTTTTGTATTTTTAGTAGACGGGGTTTCACCGTGTTGGCCAGGCTGATCTCGAACTCCTGACCTCAGATGATCCACCTGCCTCAGCCTCCCAAAGTGTGGGGATTACAGGTGTGAGCCACTGCGCCTAGCCTACAGTGGGGAAATTTCTTGAACTTTATCATAAGGATTGCTACTTTGAGCACAAAAATCTTGATATAGTAACTGGTGTATTTTGTTAGCACTCTTGCATTCTATCACTTTATATACTGTAGCACATTCTATAATTATCACATAGATTAAAAACTTTAAAAAGGGTTTTATGATGTATAAACACCTACCTGGTTTGATAATGTGGTATTTTGTATACTTGCACCTCAGTGTTCCAGTTCTATACAACTGATACTTAATAGATTCTGTATGCTTAAAAATATAACCCTGTTTTATACAAAAATTAAATAATCCAATTCATCTACAATACTAAGAATGTAAAGGTAACTTATAATCATAGCTATAACCATAGCTATTTGATACTCATGACATGTATTTATAGTCTGTGTTGTCCCCTTAAGTTTTCTTACCTCTAAAAGGCTGTAATTGAGTGAAAGTGGATATCGGTGTTGTGATAACGTAATTCTCTTAGTATTTTTCCAGTAGTATAGCTTGGGACTACATAAAGCTCATTTAGCTTTCCATGTCTTAGTTATACCTGTGGGGAGTTGGGAATGATGCTGCTGCTAATTTTCATGGAGATGTTGTGACTAAGAATCGAATCATGTCGGTGGGTGCCCGCATGAAAGACAGAGAGGAAAGTGTCAGGATGGGGCAGCAGTGTGCACTCTGTGTGATGACCCAGAAAATAGAAAAATGACTACATATATTTGTTTAGAGTCAGTTTCACATTTGGGAAGGAAGATGGATTGACAGACAAAGTAATTGAAGTTTTCTCTTTGGATGCACTTACCAGGCACATTTTCCTTGTGCTAGGGAAGACTTCCCTATTTATTCACACTTCAGGGCTTCTTCAGGTCTTAGAGAGTAATGGAGGGAAGATGACAGTAGGCTTAAACATACTTTTCCCATCTTAAATTTCAACATGTCTCCAGTGAGAAATGGTTTTGGCACAGAATGTTCAGACAGTTCTCTAATTATCCTGTTCGTTCTTTCAAATCAGTCAACATTCAACAAATGTTTATTAAACACCTGCTATGTGCTATGCATTGTTTTAGATGCCTGAGATTTTTCACCAAGTGAAACAAATAAAGATCCTCTTCTCAGCCTACCTTATCTTCTTAGTCTGATAAGATCCTTCCTGGATGGGCTTACGATGATATGCTAGAAAACCACATTTCCCACATTCATTCATTCATTCATTCATTCATTCATTCATTCATTTATTGAGACGGAGTCTCGCTCTGTTGCCCAGGCTGGAGAGCAGTGGCACAATCTTGGCTCACTGCAAGCTCCGTCTCCAGGTTCATGCCATTCTCCTGCCTCAGCCTCCCGAGCAGCTGGGGCTACAGGTGCCTGCCACCATGCCCAGCTAATTTTTTGTATGTTTAGTAGAGACGGGGTTTCACCGTGTTAGCCAGGATGGTCTCGATCTGACCTCATGATCTGCCTGCCTTGGCCTCCCAAAGTGCTGGGATTACAGGTGTGAGCCACCGCTCCCGTCCCCCACATTTAGTAATGACTTTCTAGTCGTGAGTATTTAAGAGGTAATCCAAAATATAGTTCATCAGACCCAGCACATTAAAGCATCAAATCTAGCTTTCCATATAGCTTTCTTTAAAAAAAAGTAAGATAAAAAGTCTAAATCTTAGGCAAGTAACTGCACAGATTTTCAGATCAGTCTGCCTTAGAAAACAAAGTAATCTTGTATATGTACATGACACTAAGCAGTTAATAACATTTGCTTTTTTGTTCTGTATCATTTGGTCGTCATGATGGGCCTGGGAGATTGGGTGGCATTATCCTCATTTTACAACATAGGAAACTGAAGTTCAGAAAAAGAATACTTTACCCAGGCATCCGTGGGAGAATGACAGCCTTCACTTTGTTCTTTCAAGTACCCTTGCGTATTCTCTTCACGTGAGAACATGCATCTGGGGAAGAGGCTAGTCTTTGATTTCAGGTGCATACATTTGGATCTTCTTGAAATGACCCTGCAGGCTGTTGACCGTGGGTCTACATGCCCTGCCCAGGTCAGCTGCTGGCTCTATCAATGTGTAGCTGTTGACCTTGGGCAAGTTCTGAAGCTCCCCATTTTAGTCCTATTATCTGTAAAATATTAGTAATAGCTGTTTGTGGAATGACTCCCATGGTCCTGGCTGTAGGTGCTAGAGCTGTAGCAATGGAGTTTCTAGCCTCTTGATGATTAAATCCCATGGAGGAGGCAGGCAGTCCACAGGTAAGTGGAGAAAATAGACTGTCATGGTGGGAAGTGCCAAGAGTGCTGAAGAGGAACCGGGATAAAGCTTTAGAGAGCCATGGGCGCTGCGGACAAAGACAGCTTTTCTGAGGATGCATCTTTGAGTAAAGACCTGAATCCTGTCAAGGCCAGGAGGCCATGGAGGCTGAGTGATCCAGCATAGGGAAGGGCAGGAACATGCTCTGCTGGAGCTGGGGGTGGGAGTCAGACCACATAGGACCCTGGAAGCCATGGGAAGACGTTTAAAACCTGCCTCAAAGAGTTACTGACCAGGTGAGACCCAATAATACACACCAGGAGCTTAGCCTTTAACCTGGCCCAGTGCAACGTTCAACAGATTTATTCCCTTTATTAGTATTATTAAATAATGTGGAGGCAATTTGGTATGAATTCATCTCTGAGCTTAATTTTGACTCACCTAAATGGGCAGCTTTTGGTAAATTCTTATTTTCTCTTCTGAATTATGCCAGGTAAGAAATAGAAGATGGAAATCTTCATCTAATTTTTGATTGGATTAAAAAGCCCCAAGCTGAAAGAAGTCTATTAAAATACAATAATTAAAAAAAAAATCTTTAATCAGTATATTTGTTTCAAAACCCTATTAATATCTCATGAAATTTTCAGATATTTAGATGCAGTAGTGCCTATTTTTTTAAGAACCAAGATTTGTTTGTAATTTGTAAAAAATTAATGTGAAATTTGCATACAATAAAATACACTGATTTTCTTCTCCTTTTTCTTTTATTTTAGGTTCAGGGGATACATGTGTAGGTTTGTTAAATGGGTAAATTGCGTGTTGCTGAGGCTTGGTATACAAATGATGCCATCACCCAGGTAGTGAGCATAGTTCTCATAGGTAGCCTTCCAGCCCATACCCCCATCCCACCATTCCCCACAAGTAGTCCCCATTGTCTATCGTTCATTCCCATGTTTGTGTCCATCTAACAGTGTTTTTTATCTGGATGGTAGGATTTGAGGTTATTGCCCCATCGTTTCTATCTGACACATTTCCTTTATAACCAAGTCTAACTTTATAATAAAAATTAACACTTACAATGTTTGGGAGGTGGGCATTGAATTTGACTTTCTTTTAGTTGAATCTGAATAATTCCAGTCACTGAACCCAAGAAACGAAAAATTGAATTACTCTCCTTCCTTGAATATCTCATTCAGTTGTCCACACTGAGACTCCCACTTGAGATCTAGCTGTAATATGATCACTAGTGAGTATTCGTCCTCCCTAGGTCTTACTCAGACCACCTTGGTGAGGCTTAGAATGAGTTTACAGTCAGGCTTTGTATGGTGAATGATGAGACAAAGCAAAATAAATTGGACTGGAGTTGTAGTCTCTCAGCAGTTTTGAAATTACAAAATTTAGAAAAATAACTTTAGATGATTATGAAAAAACAAACCATTTCATGTCAGTGACCTGTGGGGAGCACTTCGTGAAACACCACAGGCTCTGTGTAGCCTCATTTCCACATGTGTGGACACCGTGTGCCCCTTCAGTGGCCCTCACTGGTTGTGTGGGTAACGGGTGTACAAGGGAGGGTTCTTCCCGTGAGGGAGATGCTGGGTGATGGAGCCAAAGGTAGGGATCACGTTTCATGTTAATTAGGAAGGAAGGAAGGAAGGAAGGAAAGAAAGAGGGAAGGAAGGAAGGAAGGATTTTAGTTCTTGAATTACACATCTGATTTGGTGTTTTCCTCCTTTTAAAAAAATGTAGTAGAATATACATAGCATCAGATTTACTATGTGAACCATTTTTAAGTGTACAGTTCAGTGCATTATAAATGCATTCACATTGTACAACTATCACCATCGTCCTTCTCCAGAACTTCTGCATCTTCCCCCAACTGAAACTCTGTACCTATTAAACTCTGACTCCTCCTTCCTCCTCCTCCAGCCCTGGCAACCACTGTTCCACTTTTTGTCTCTATGAATTTGGCCGCTCTAGGTAGCTTATGTAAGTGGAGTCATACAGTGCTGTCCTTTTGTGCCTGGCTTATTTCATGCAGCCTAATGTTTTCAGTGATGCAGTTTTTCTATACAAAAACTTTCAGCGATTGAAGCAGTCATTCTTTAAAAAATGTTTTGATTTTTAGTATCACACATTATCAAGGGGGCCAATGCCAGCCACTGTATTATGTATGACCACTTATTTCAGTAGTTTATATTTAACATTCAACAAATGTTTTCCTTTAAATTTGTTCCAAATTCCGGTCTCAGCAGATTGGAAGCTTACAAAAAGTAAGAATAGTGACTAAGCTGTGTTTTAAATATTTGCTAAAAAGTATACAAATTAGCCCATGTTTATAAATATGTGTTTTAATAGTTTTATTTCCTGCCTAAATTTCCCGTAAAATTGTACAAGATGACATCATAAGAGTTATGTGGAGCCAAGTAATGGCATAAACAGGCTGATCATGACAGGTGTCGTACATCTTTTAGTTAGCATCTGGTAGTGGAGCGGGTGAGAGGTGAGGACTAAGGGCGATCAGCAATGGGATGGTTATGCCACCTTTCCTGAAAATATGCACCAAGGATTCACTCAGCTCTCACGGCCTGTGTGTTCCACCTGCTGGGTTCCATAGTGTGAGGGACTCATGCTGAGCAGAGCCAATTTACTGGGACAGAGGAGCCCACCTTGGCAATATGAGTCAAGAAAGGGACAGTGAGTTTCGATGTGACACTCATGGACATTCCCTTAGTCTCAGAGTCAGAGGGGTTAGTGGGTTGAGATGGAGCTGATTTTGGAAAACATTTTCTCTAAAGAGCAGAAAGTCCAAGGCCTGAGGACAACTTGCTACTTGGATTCAGGGCAGCAGAACAGTGCCCTCTCTTTTTATTATTAATTAATTTATTTATTTTTAGAGATGGGATCTTGCTTTGTTTCCTATGTTGGAGTACAGTGGAGTGATCATAGCTCACTGCAGCATCAAACTCGTGGGCTTAAGGGATCCTCCTGCTTGGGCCTCTGGAGTATCTGGGACTACAGGTGCATGCCACCATGCCTGGCTAATTTTTAATTTTGTGTGTGTGTGTGTGTGTGTGTATGTGTGTAGAGACAGGGCCTTGCTGTCTTGCCCAGGCTGGTCTTGAACTCCTGGGCTCAAGCAATCCTTCTGCCTTGGCCTCCCAAAGCACTGGAATTACAGGTGGAAGCCACTGTGCCCAGCCCAGTGGCTTGTCTTTACATGGGGTGGATCTATGAAGTCACAGGGGTTTGGAGTGGGCCATCACTGTGCTAGCCAGCACAACCCACTGACTGGGCAGTGGTTGGTGATGTTAGAAGATCCCTCACATTGACACCAGGATGGGGAAGGCCTTGAAAGTTGTGTGTGGCCTAGGGTACTACTTCACTGTATTCTCCTTCTGCCTATGTGGGATCATTACAGGGTCCCCCATAAAAAACTGGCTGTCCAGAGTTTCCATATCCAAGAAGTCAAAGAGCCAAATACATTTAAATAAATAATTATTAGACCCAGATTATCCTTTTCACCTTAAGACCAGGAACAAATAGAAGTTCCCTCCCACTGTGAAAGGTGATCCTACGAATTGGGTCATTCTTGTCATACCTAACTGAAACAGTCAAGAGGCTGGGGGAAAAGCACCCTGGACACACACCATTGCTCCAAGTATGTCATTCTCTGCCATCCCAGCTGCTGAAGCTGCCTGCTGTAGCCTGAAACCAGTTTTATCTAATAGTTCCTGGAATACCTGCTGTGACTCCTAAAACTCCTTTTATCCCACCACCTTACGCACCATCGTCACTCAACAATCAGAGCTTGCCAGCTTCCCCAAACTTTTCTGGTGCCAATGAACTATGGCACTAGAAACTATGTTTCAGCTTTTTATAAAACTGTTTCAGCTTTTTTATAAAACCTCCAACCTTTATTCTTCGGATGTACCAAGACCACCCAGTCTGCATGTATGCCCAAATTGCAGTTCTTTTCTCTCTTTCTTTTTTTTTTTTTTTGTTGAGACGGAGTGTCGCTCTGTCTCCCAGGTTGGAGTGCAGTGGCCAGATCTCAGCTCACTGCAAGCTCCGCCTCCCGGGTTTACACCATTCTCCTGCCTCAGCCTCCCGAGTAGCTGGGACTACAGGCGCCCGCCACCTCGCCCGGCTAGTTTTTTGTATTTTTTAGTAGAGACAGGGTTTCACCGTGTTAGCCAGGATGGTCTCGATCTCCTGACCTCGTGATCCGCCCGTCTCGGCCTCCCAAAGTGCTGGGATTACAGGCTTGAGCCACCACACCCGGCCTCTTTTCTCTTGAATAAAACATTAAATTCAGAGATTTGTTCAACATTTTTATTTTGACATTGACACTGCTTTTTGAGCACTACTGTGTGCAAGGTGCTGTTCCAGTCACCGGAGATGCAGTGAGACATCAACCTGCAGTCTTCCAGGCCATGCAGAAATGGTGTTGCAAGTGAGTGCTCTGGGGGAAACTCCATTTGTCTGCTCTGAGCCCAAGGAGGCTGCCACCCAGATGGAGGCCGGTGGGGTGAGGCCAAGGGGAAGGCTTCCAGGAGGTGGGAGCACCCAAGAGGGGCAAGAGAAGGTGAGTCGTGATGCTGGAACAGGTAGAAACACCAGACAGAAGGACATCCTGTGTAAAGGCAGTGAGGGGTGGGAAGGGAGCACAGGTGTTCACAAGGCTGCCTGGGAAACTGCATGTAGTTCCAGGGACTGCCTAGTACATGGAATGGGAAGAGAAAGAGGTCCAGACATAGGCGATGAGCCAGTGAAGGATATGAAGGAAGAGGGTGATTTGAGTGTTGATTTCTGGCAAAGTGGGAAGAAAAGAAAATATTTAATTGAGTATGTGTAGAGGAAAATTCAAAATTTCTGATAACAATGTCTCCAGAAAAGACATAATAAGGAAATTTGGTTAGTAAATGAGTACCAAAAAGCATATGAATATGTAGGAGAATACCCTCATTCTTAGGAGATTCATGCTGAAGTGTTAAAAGATACAAATGTTAGGATGTCTTTGCAGAAAATAAAGTGTGTGTGTGTGTGTGTGTGTGTGTGTGTGTGTGTTTAGAGAGAGAGAGCACACGTGTACAGATATGGTAAGATGTTAACAAGTGTTGAGTCTAGGGGAAGTGTGTATTTATTACTTTCTTAATTTTTCTGTACTTTTGAAGCTAAGCAAAATTTGCAATATAAATGTGGGGCAAGAAGAGACATTGAGTTACCCCGACTTCATGTCATGCCAACACAATTTTTCTCCACTAGTGCATTTTAGGCAAAATGCTCTTCTGTCAAATTGCATTGAAAGTGTTTATTTACAAAACCCACGTTGAGCCATGTCTTCACTTTCTAAGCATATCGTGATGATCATTGGTCATTACTGAAGAGGTTTAGTAGAGCTGATGGACTTATGTAATACCGATTTGGAGCCACTAACTTAAAGGGTATAATTTTAGGACTTCCTAAATAGGACAAATTCTTCACATGGTTTTATGCCTCCGTGGGTGTCACACATATAAAGATTCTTATGCTATTGGTAGATATTTTGGTGGTTAGCTTTGTAGGAAAATGCATAAGGAATTATTAAATTTTATTTTTGGATACATGCTTGCCTTCATTTGTACCCTATCCATAATATGGGACTGAATACAGAAAAAATTATACAGAATTTCTTGGCAGACTCCACTAGATGATTGTGCAGATCATTATTTTAAATAAGTGGCCTTTAATGCAGAATTAACTGATACTTTATTCTAGGAGATTGTGATGAATTATATCTTAAAGCGGTATGTAAAAGCTTAAGTGGTTGAAAGAGAAATAAATATAGCTATTTAATTAATTGTCTGCCGGACAATCGTAATGCCTCTGTCTGGTGGGTGGACAAATTGAAACAACTGATTATGCAGCATTAGTAAGTGTCTAATTGGATATGTGGAGTAGCATATTAATAGAGTGGCACTTTTAGAGAGGGTGTCACTGAAACTTTGGTTTTCAAATGACCAGTCCTTATTTGTATGTTTTGGTTCCTCTAATATGGGGTTGTTTCTTAATTGTATATTTCTTTGTTTTGTATATTTCCTTGAAAGAGGTATCTTTTATAGTTATTCTGTTACTTATAGAAAATGGATAAAATATTGAAATCCTTGGCATAAAACCTGAAGGCGCAGACTGGGTTTGATCCAGTGCTTTTCAAAGTAAGTATAAATAAATGAGGTTTCTGATAGTCATCTTGGGAAATTATGAAAACCATCCTATGCCTTCTCATGACACGTCTTTTTTTCTCTGTTGAAGACGCATCTTGTTATACACCTTGTGAAAATGGTGTCACCTCCCTAATTGTACTCTATAAACAAAACATCCCTTAGTTTCTGCTGATGGTCCTGGCTTACTGTGGAGTGACAGGCTGCAATTTGCCAGTAGGTCAACCACTGAACTGATGACAAGTGACCTTTCTAACACTGCAATCAATGCTTGTTATTTGGAAAACAAAATGATACAGTTTGTATTTTTTAGCAGATGGGTCATTGGGTCAACCCACCACTGACATGTGAATTTGTTACTTGGGCTGGATGAGTCAGTTCAGACAGAAATGTTAATTTATTTGAATTGATCTGAGTCTTGCTCTTATAAAAAGGCGTTGGACATTTGTTGATGGCACAAATTATTACAAGTAATTGGTTTTATACATCAGTCAAACAAAGACTTTTAGAGAGCCTACTTTATACAATAGCATTATATACCAGCTCTGGGAAGCATTCACCGTCATGTATTTTCTCTACACTTGATATTTCTCAATGGTTTCGAGAAAACCCAATTTACATAAGTTATCTTGCATGTGTCCTATTTAAATAGCATTTCTCCCCATGTTTCCTGAAATGTGTTTGGTGTTAGACCCCACGAAGGGTAATGAGGATGAACAAGTTCTAGAAAAGATGCTGGGAAGAGATGAACTCTCATAAGAGATAGCCCCTGTGGTTGTTAGTGTTGTTGAACAACTGCTTCCAGCTTTCACCTTCTAGAAACATGGGAAGACTGGGCTTCTCTGTTGCCTTTGATTTAGGTGTTACTCCGCATGCTTTGGCTGGTGAGTATGAGTGAAAGTGTGACATGTGTCACTTTCAGGCAGAAGCTTCTAGAACCAGGATGACAGTCAAGGTGTTCTCTCCTCTTTTTCCCACCATGGTGACTGTGGAAGCATTGAGATGCTTTGAGCCCACATGCCTGAGTGAGGAAGATGTAGAAATGCCTTCCCTTGCCCCTCACACATTCACACACACTCAGATGACTGCAGTGGGTGTGTGCCTGAATGAGAAATAAACTGTGTTGTGAATGCCACTAAGATTTTGGGGTTGTGGAATGGTTCTCTAACTCTTTGGACCCCTTTATACTCTGAAAATGTTTTGAAAAATCCACAGAGCTTTTGTTCAAGTGGGTAATACCTACTTATATTTTCTGAATTAGAAATTCAATCTGAGAAAGTTTGAAAACACAGGAGTCCATAAGCATCTCTTCCATTGGGCATCAGGGCAGTGGTGTACACCTGTGAAAGTTGAGCGTGAACTGAGAATAGTAAGTTAAATAATGTCTTCTGATGATCATGAAAATAGTTTTGACCTTGTGGCCTCCTTGAAAGGGTCTCAGGGATTTCAGGGGTCTCTGGCAGATACTTTGAAAACGACTGACCTAGGCCATGCTAAGTGATGAGCGTACCTTGATAATTTGCAGTTACAGGCTCAGAGAAGTTGAGAAGAAAAAGAAGGGAAAAAGATTTTGGAAGCATTGCAAAAGAATATTCCAGAGTGTTATGATTTTCTTTTTCTTTTTGAATAAAAGACAATATAAATAATTCATTCCTGTTATTGAGAAGTAGTCCTTCTTTATACTAATAAATGCCTATTTTACTAGACTATCAAATGAAATAATGCACATAAAATTACATTGTATGAAGCCACAGAGCTGTAAATATTAATTCTATGAAGGTTGAGATTATGAAATATTTTGCTTTGGAAAAATATGAAAGTATGAGTAGTATTCATATACTTGGAATTAGGTGTAGGCTTTCTGGATGGTAGAGGGTTGGAGAAAGTGAAATATTTAAATATATTTATATATGAGTGAGCCTATCTAAGTTCCTTCAGCAGTGCTGCTTCTGGGAGTTTTAACGGTGAAATTGTCATATATATCGTAATGATGAAATAATTCCAACGCCTTTTATGAAGTGTATAGTGACAAAATGATACAAAGATGGCTAAACATGTTTCAAAAGACTTGAAAATTGTGCTTAATGGAAATTTCATGTGCATGGATAGCAAATCCCATAGGTGAATTTACCAGTCACATGCCTATCAATAGCCCAATTCTGTAAGGCAACATATTTATTTCCTAAGATATGAATTCTAACAGAATTTGCTAATATTTGAAAGGCATCATAGACATTTTCAGAGCTTTTTAATATAGCCATGGGCAAGGTTACCAAGGGAATCTGATGATCTTTTTAGATTTGTCCAGCTGTTATAGATAGTTAATATTTAAGCTTCAGGAAGGAGACATAAATGGACGACCTCTCTAGGTTTTTGGTTCTCCTTTTTTTTTTTTTTTTTTACAGTAAATACTCATGAAGTATGCACTATGGAATAGCTCTGTTTTTGTATCCTATCAGATAAAGCATATCTTGGGCTGGGCACAGTGGCTCACACCTATAATCCCAGCATTTTGGAAAGCCAAGGCGGGAGGATTGCTTGAGCCCAGAAGTTCAATAGCTGCCTGGGCAACATAGCAAGACCCTGTCTCTACAAAAACAAAAATAATAAATTAGCCAGGCTTGTTGGCACATGTCTGCAGTCCCAGCTGCTTGGCAGGCTGAGGCAGGAGGATTTCTTGAGTCAGGAAGGTCGAGGCTGCAGTGAGCCGTGATTGTGCCACTGCACTCCAGCCTGGGGATGGAGTGAGACCCTGTCTTTAAATGATGATGACGATGATGATGATGCTTAAATATTGGCTTGGAGGATCTATGTGCAAGGTTTCTGAGGTCACAGATTTCTGAGGTTAGCAAAGTTGACCAATGCTTTACTTGACAGAAAAATCAAGTATTAGAATAATGCACTGAATGGAAGAAAAGAAAGTTAAATTCATGAAGTGGTGTAGACTTGCTAAAGTCAATTTCCTCTACTAATTGACTACCCATTATGGTGGTTTTTGCAGCCTGGGACTCACTTAAGAAAGGGCCTGTTATCTGGACTCCCTAGCGGGCTGAAAACGCTAAGATTTGATGGATGTAATCAAGACAGCCAGAAGTCGCTATCTGCCCATTTGCTCTGGCTGGCATCTTTAGGAAGCTGAATATATATCATTCTCCTTTCTCAGGTATAATTGTGCTTGTGCAGGGAAGGGTTGCCTTCGCTGAGAGACCGCTTATCTTCATAAAATGCCTATATTTTGTTCATATACAGTTACCCTGGCACTGAAAAGAGAAATGGTGTGTTGTTTCATTGCAACCTTTAAGTAATAAAAGTCGATAGTTGTGATTAGTATGAACATTCACATTTTCTTACCCCTGAAATCAGGCAGTAGCTTCTTTTCTCGTTTAATTTATCTTTGATAAGATTGTTGATAAGCCTTAAGCCATGCCACACTTTAAAATTTCGGTAATTCCTAAAATCCCCCAGCAGATGGAGACGTGGAATTCTTTGCTCCTTCACTGGGGCCTCTGCTGTTGCCCCAGGTGACTTTGCTTGACTTCTAGTTAATATGCAGTGTCAGGTTTTGCAAATGAGCTAATGAATATGCTCTTTTGCACTTCTTTTCCTTCTCTTTTTGGCCTGGTTAAGAGGTCTTACTTTTGCGTCTCATAAGGTCATTATCATTACTGACCTTCCCCAGTAGATAAGAACAATATTTTCTTTAGAGACATATTCACAGCAAAGCACAGAACAGAGAATCCTCTGAGCTCCAGGGGAGCACGTTTAAATCCCATGTGAGCGTTTCACAGGCAGCATCCTGCCCATGTTTTGATTCAGAGTAAATCCCAGAGGTCAGATCCTTTTTCAGCCAGCAGGGTAAAGTTTGGTCACAGTTTTCTGAGGTCAGCATAGCGGGTAGAGAGGCTCTCCTCCGTGGCTTGTGGCTCTACCCACGGACACAAAGAGGAAGGGATTATTAACAGTCTTATTTTGAAAGGGTCTTCTGATTCAAGTGATTATTTTTCTTTCCTCCCTGATTCACTTATATCTAGTCTACAAGTATTACAGAGGAGATCTCTCTAAGACTCATCTTTGACAAATGCAATAAAAACCTTTCAAAAACAATAATTGGTGTGAAGCCCTTTAGAAAGTCATGCCATTTGTTGCATTTCCTGCTTTTATTGCTATTTCTGTTAATCACCTGGGAAAAATTAGTGGTTTTTAAATTCTTAAGTCCAGTTCTTTCTAAGCTGATAAACTTTCCCCCAGTAAATTAAAAGGAAAAGGAAGGTAACCTTCTGAGGTAGCTCATGGGAGTGGTTGCTAACTCTTAATAATTGAAAATGAAAGTTGGTTTTAAAAAAACCACATATACAAAATAACTCACCAAACAAATGAATTAATAAAAAACAAATTGTGATAGAAGGTATGCTCTTTAAGGGAGCTGGTAGTTTGTCGTGTTTATTTTTTATTATAAGGCTTTCTTCATTATTGGAAGACTCATCTTACAAATGTGTTCTTTTCCAAGTCAAATAATGAATTACATTCATGTAAGACATTTTTACTTGTACGCCTTAATAAGAGCAAATGATGTGGTTATTTCATAAATGTCTGTTGACTGACTGAGTTCTGAGAATAGGACACATCTGAATTCAGTAGGCCCTGTGGTCTAGATCCTTTTTTTTTCAGATTAAAGAACTTTCTAAAGAAGATGAAATTCTTTGTTTTTTGCTAAGAGTTTACATAATCGAAAAAATGTATGTCTTGGTGTAACACTAGATGCTGTGACAAATAAATCTCACAATGTCAGTATTTTAAAACTGTGGAGATTTATTTCCCACTCACATTATAGTCTAGTGTGGTCCCAGCTTGGATGTGGTTGGGTTGGGAGCTTGTTACACATAGACATCCCAGTTGAAAAGGACTCTGCATCTTCAACATGTATTTTCCAAGATTCTAGATATCAAGTGGACATCCAGATGGTGCAGGAAAAGTCCCTGGAGGATCTGTGTGGAGGTTTCTGTGGGCCAAGTCTGGAAGTGGAGAGAAAGGCAGCTGGGAGTATGGTTTAGTTGGATGCACAGAAGAAGAAGAAAAGGACATTTGATGAGTAGCTGGCAACTTCTGCCTCACTTGGCCTTAGAGGTTATTACTTAATAAAATGGTCCTGGTAAATTATTACAGGAGAACATTATTTAAATTGAATATAATGATTACTTTTTTGTTCTATAAAGGAGTGCCATCTTTAAAAATCCAATTAATTGACTAAAATAATGTTTTGAGAATTAACTTTATGATGTTTGCATATAAAAGTCAAGAATTAATCCATAACAACCAGATCTTACACAAGTAGATTTTTTCCTAAGCTTTATATAATTAAACCGTACCCTAATATTTTCCTAAAATATTCTCTTACCTTAACTCTGATAAGATAATTTCCCAGATAGAGCCAAGATATATGAGCATATATTGCTACTTAATTCAGTAAAGCAAATATCATTGAATAAATGTCAGCTTTTCCAGGGAAATCACTGTATATAACCTCTCTGGATAATATATTTATCAAAAAATCAATACTAAAAGTAAACAGATTTTTAATACATCTGAAGGAGCTTTTTAATAAACCAAAGTGCTAACCCATAATTTAAAGCTGTTGGTACCAGTAGGTACTTAGAGATGACATCATAATTTTTGTAGATTATTCTTCATAGTGGTCTGTGTGCTACATTTAATTCAGTTTTTACTTTGTGCTGGGGAGATGTGATTTATTTTAGAGGCATGTAAAGACTATTCTGGCTTCTCTTTCCACAGAGGAAAACCCCAGAAGGTGCATGAAGAGCCTGTGACTCTTCCGAACTCTTCCCTTATGTTTTGCTCTATTCAGTGCTGGGTGGTTTTGCCTGTCTTCTCCTGTCTATCATCGCTCTGAAAACATCTGCTTAACTTCCCCGGGCTCATACCCCTTGTTATTTGGACCTGTATTTCTCAAACTCTTGCTATCCATTGATTAGATGACTGACACATAATAAATTTTTTAAAAGATCAATCACAAATTTTAAATAATTTTTGAAAAATTGTATTTTAAATTAACAAAAGTGTTTGTTTGTTTTTTGCTTTTCGTTTTGAGACAGGGTCTCATTCTGTCACTGGCTAGAGTGCAGTGGCGCGATCACGGCTCACTGCAGCCTCCACTTCCCCAGGCTTTGGGGATCCTACCACCTCAGTCTCCCAAGCAGCTGGGACTACACACACACAGCACCACACCTGGCTAATTTTTTTTTGTTTTTTGGTAGAGATGGGGTCTTTCTGTGTTGCCCATGTTGTTCTCAAACTCTTGAGCTCGAGTGATTCAACCACCTTGGCCTCCCAAATATTAATAAAAGTAGTCTGTTACTAGTGAAATAATTTTTTCAAATTTTATTACCAAGTTATCTACATAGATGGCCCTTGAGATTTCTTTCTACAGACTCTGCAAGGACCAAATCAAGGAATGTCGCACAATTAAAAGCTGAACATTTGGATATTTCAACTTGGAGATAATAATAAATACATTCCCAGAATATAGTTTGATGGCATTTGGCTTGTACATTGTATTGAATTGTGAGGGTGTGGTTTCTAGTTATGTTCTGTCATATGCCCAACAGGAAAGTAGCTGTTAGTATAGTTGTAAAGAGCACCTTGACTTCACCTCCTTAGTACATGACCTCGTTCAACTTACTAAGCTCTCTGAGCCTCAGCTTATTCATCTGTAAAATGGGGCAGTTTATGACTCACATCGTGATGTTGTTATAAGAAGTAAACGAGAGAATGTGTGCAGAGCTTAGGACAATGTCTGAGGCAGAGCCCAATTAATCATTTTCTTTTCTTATGGTTAATACTTTTAATATTATATCTCACAATGAGGAGACTTTCTCTTATGTTTTCTCTTAAATTTTTTTCACTTAAGACCTTCCTTCTAAATGACATTGTTCCACTGTAGCAAAGCAGTTCTCCTCCTCCATGCACAGTGTGCTTGAAATGTGGTTATTTGGAAATTTGGCTAAAAGTTGGTTATTTTTCCCATTTTTCCTTATTCAACAGTGGCTCAAGATCGGAAGGATTATTCATATGGAAGGGAAGTGTTGGGAAGGGAAGGGTGTGGTCACTGGAGAGAGCTCCATGCCTGGCCTGTGTGCTCAGGGACCTGTGTGAGGACAAGTACTCCTGCCTTTGTGCCCAAATGTTGCATTTCCTAAGACCATCGTGGGCCACCACACCCCCATCTTGTGCCAGTGAAAACCCCGAGACCTTTGCAGGCAGACACACAAGCAGCTGCACATTGAGAGGAACACATGAGTGGAGGAAGACATAAGCGGCTGGAGGTCGAGAGGACATCGAGGGGAACACAGAGGCAGAAGAGCACACCACCAGACACCGGCACGCTATCCACCTACACAACGATGTGGAGTTTGGCCCCGGGCAGTTGGAGGAGAGCCTGGGCCACTGAGCGGCCCGACTGCAGGAGAAAATCATCTCCCTTCTGGCTCCCCCATCTGCTGAGAGCTACTTCCACTCAATAAAACCTTGCACTCATTCTCCAATCTCACGTGCGATCTGATTCTTCCAGTACACCAAGGCAAGAACTCTGGGATACAGAAATCCCTCTGTCCTTGTGAGAAGGCAGGGGGTCTAATTGAGCTGACTTAGCACAAGCCGCCTATGGATGGCTAAACTAAAAGAGCACCTGTGACACACGCCCACTGGGGCTTCAGCTGTAAACAGTCCCCTCTAGACACTGCTGTGGGGTTGGAGCCCCTCACCCTGCCTGTCTGTATGCTCCCCTAGAGGTTTGAGCAGTGGGGCACTGAAGAAGTGAGCTACTCCCCCGTCATATACCCTGGGAAGGGGACAAGGGAACCTTTCCCGTTTCATTATGATGTTGAATTCCACCTGGGTATGTCATGGTGTGAAGGTGAGGACAAGAGGACCGTAGGGCCCAAGTCTCATCCTTAGACTTTCCACATTATCTTCCAAAAAGCATAAACTATAGGGGATAGAGACTTGGGAGTAAGATTGAAAGTAGAATATGTTCATCGTATCGCCAGACCTGCTCTATCACACTGCTGATGGTGTACCAAGAATCAGTATTTTTAGTGTACTTTTTAGATTGTGAGTAGTGTAACTATTACATTATAATTTTTAGTGTTTGAAGTGTGAATATGTTAAACGTTTAAAGTAATACCACTTAAAAATTAAATCTTGGCATCTGTTTAATATGCCAGGGACCTCACAATAGAATCGAAATGGACTCTTGGACCTCAAGTTACCCTCTACCAACTGTTCCCTGGGAATAAATCAGGTATGGAATGGTAGTCAGTTGTGGCTGTCAGCTCCTTCCACGGATACCTGGCCAGTGCTCCAGTGGCACCAACCTCAGAGGACTGTTCCCAGTCTACATCCTGGCTTACAAAAGTGAGGTTCACGTGTATGTAAAACATACTCTTCTGTTATCAAAAGACCAGAGTTGTAGAGCACTTCTCCCTTGTGATCGATCACCAGATGTACTCAGAGCTGATTCACGGGCTGTACTCTGGGGTTTGGCTGCTGGCAGGTATTGTGGATCGTCACTGTTCTCCATCGAGGGCCTGTGATTTTCTGTTGTCATTGTATTTTGTCATTAGACCGGTGGCCAGCGGTGTCATTTGATGTAGGAGTTCTGTCCGTAAGCTCTTCTGCTCTCTCTCTGACCGTAGCATGGTTCATCAGCCTTGCAGCTGTCTTTAGGAGCATCTCAAAGTGTGATTTGTTTTTTAAACCTCTGAGGAGAAGGTTTCTGTTTTTTAAACCTCTGAACAATTTTGAATGGTGCCTCTGTAACCCAGGGTTCTTCTCTGTCTTTCCTGACAACATTCTTAGATTTATAGAATAAATTAATGTGCTTGTTCTGAAAAAAAAAAAAAAAAGCTATATTGGAGCACCCAGAGAAGCCACTTTGAAACTTCTGTAAACTTTTTGTCATGTCATTGTTTGTGAGAGTGTTGTGATGGTCAGTTTACAGAGGAGTTGCGGTAGATGCATTGCAGATCAAGTTACATCTGATTTTCAGCTATTCATCTTCTGCTTTCCTATTTGTACTTTCTCTATTTTGGCAAAATCTGTGAAACCATCACTCTTTCAGATATTTTTGAATGAACACATAGTAAATTACATCGTATATTTGTATCACATAAAGTTTTGTTGACCAAAATATTATCACTATTTTTGTCGCTATTTTTTCCTTGTGTTTTCTTTTTTTGTTTGTTTGTTTGTTTGTTTTTTCTTAGAGAGATGGGGTCTTGTTCTGTCACCCAGGCTGAAATTCAGTGGCAAGATTATAGCTCACTGAACCTTGAATTCCTGGCCTCAAGCAATCCTCCTGTTTCAGCCTCCCAAGTAGCTAGGACTACAGGCATGCGCCACTACCCCCAGCTAATTTTTTAATTTTTTGTAGAGAGAGAGCTTCACTCTTTTGCTCAGGTTTGTCTCAAACTTTTGGGCTCAAGTGATCCTCTTGCCTTGGCCTCCCAAAGTGCTAGGATTAAACCACTTTTGAAACAGGATTTGTTTTTGTGAATTTGGGCTCAAACATCACACAGCAGTAACAAAGATGGTAGATTTAACAGATGTGATTGGTAACAAGCACACGATGTAAATACACATTAATGGATGTTCACTGGTGATTGGCTGAACCTGTACGTGACCAGTGCATGTAAATGACAGGTGCCCCTTATGCTCACCCAAGTCACAGGCCAGGCTGCAGGTCACAGTACAGATCCCCTAACTTTGAATTTTGAGGAAAAGAAACACACACATGCGTAACCTATAAGATTAAACAAAAATCACTTGCATTACTGTGCAGACTTAGACCACATGGCTCAAAAAGGTGCGCAGGAAGGCATGGGTACACTTTTTACCCTGCCTTTGCTGGAGCCAATTCATTCCGGGAGAGCAGAGTGAGAGCTCACCTCACTCCACAGCAGGTCTGAGCAGGGTACAGCGGTGTCACCCAAGAGGGTATCCCTGATACAGTGGGCCATTCCCAGGGGCACAGGAGCAGGCCAAACGCCACAGTCCTCTGAGGCTCAATGGCTCTTCAAGCCCACCAGACTTCAAGCAGTGGAGTCCAAGCAGCTCTGGATACTGTTGTCAACCTCCAGTCACATCACTGTGTTCAGATTCACCCCCACACCCATATCGCCATAACAAAATGCTTTACAATCTTAGGCCTAATTTAGCCAGTCATCTGGTGACCATCTCAAGGGACCTTTGTCCAGTGGTGCACTGAACTTGAGCATGCCAGCCTAAAGGTGAATTTTCTTGTTATTTCCCTCTGGGTGCGTGTATATAGCACATATGTAACTTTTAGGGACCAAACAATTATTACCAAGATGACTGTGAATGTCATGACTTTTCTTACATTTCACATCTCTGACACATATGCAGCGGCTGCATCACCGCTGGGGGTCACCAGATAGAGGTCAGTGCTTCATGATGCCACATGTCCACGACAGACTCAGCTCCACTCGTCTACCTTTCCTTTTTCACCCTGAGTGCCAGGTTTGTAGGTTCTCTAAAATGAAGATGAAATGCCTACTTGAGTCGAGTGTTTAGGGCTGGGCTTTAATGGGTGCGCATGGCCTCATCCCTCGTGACCCTGCTCCACTGTCCTGAAGCAAGTGCAGGTGCCTGACCTCGCCTGCTTCCCTGCTGTCACTACTCATGACACTGGTCTGTGAAGCCTCCCGTCCTGTCCTCAAGTCCACCAGACATTTGCTGTTTGTCCTTTGTGCTCCTGTTGCTTTGTGTGGAGATTAACATGGTGCGGCCTTTATTTCTCTATTGCATTGAATGTGCTCACATCCAGTGCCAGCCTCTCTTCTTCTTAAGATCAGGGTGTTCCTCCACTCAGAGTAGCCTCATCTTTGACCCTTCAGTTTGTTTAACGTTGCAGTGGTCTTCAACATTGCAGTTGAAGATGACAGTGTTGAAAAGAGATAATTATGCAGATCATCTAGGTGGCTCACCAGCTAGTTACATGCATGTGAACTCATGTGGGCTTTTAGGCTGTTATCTGAAAGTACTTAATTGAGCATAATCCTCACTTCCTCTGGCCTTCAAATCTGGGAAAGCACCACCCAGGAGAATGTGCTGTGATGACAGCAGCAGCAGAATCCCTGGGACATTCAGTTCCTAGAAGCTTGTCTTTTTCATGGCAAGGGCCTGGATGACACCTGCAGTGTTCTAGGCAATCTAGTGTGTTCTTTAGCCACAGTCTTAAGAGTTACTAATCTTAAATTTAGGGTCTGCAGCTGCTGCTGCTGTCAGCACTGGTGTACACTCTTTCCAGCTACAGAATCCCCTGTAGCCACTGCGATTTAATTTTTAACCTTGATATCTGCCTTGACTTCAGATGTCCCTGTGCTATTTTCATTGAAGCAGGGGAGGACTTTCCCATTCAAGTTAGGACTCTCTAATTAGATTCATTAATTAGGTCTTGTGGTCTGCTGGTGATAGGTACCCTAGGGTTAGAGATCTCCCACTTGAGTGACAGAGATGAGTGAGCTTGTGATATGCTACCTGAGCAAGAAAGGGTAAATAAAATACCCACGTGGGCTGGTAGTTCAAAAATCTCATGGAGATTGGTAGCACAATAATGTGAATATACTTAACATGATTGAACTGTACCCTTAAAAATAGTTAAGATGGGCCGAGCGTGGTGGCTCACGCCTGTAATCCCAGCACTTTGGGAGGCTGAGGCAGGCGGATCACAGGGTCAGGAGTTCAAGACCAATGTTGCCAGCATGGTGAAACCTTGTCTTTACTAGAAACACAAAAATTAGCTGGGCGTGGTGGCGGACACCTGTAATCCCAGCTACTCGGAAGACTGAGGTGGGAGAATTGTTTGAACCCGGGAGGAGGAAATTGCAGTGAGTCGAGATCGTGCCATTGCACTCTAGCCTGGGTCACAGGGCAAGAATCCGTCTCAAAAAAAAAAAAAAAAAAAAAAAAGGTTAAGATGGTAAATTTTATGTGTATTTTATCACAATTGCAAACAAAACTTCTTTAAAAATTACCTCAATGTGTCTCCAATCAAATTAATCTCCAATTAAAAAATTACCTCAACACGCCTGTAATCCCAGCACTTTAGGAGGTCAAAGTGGGTGGATCACCCAAGGTCAGGAGTTCAACACCACCCTGGGACACATGACAAACCCTACCTCTACTAAAAATACAAAAATTAGCCTGGCATGGTGGCATGTGCCTGTAATCCCAGCTACTTGGAGGCTGAGGCAGGAGAATTGCTTGAATCCAGGAGGCAGAGGTTGCAGTGAGCTGAGATCACTCCACTGCAGTCTAGTCTGAGTGACAGAGCTAGACTGTCTAAAACAATAAAAAATAAATTTTTGGGCCATTTTCTCATAATCTTGATGTTTGATATTAGTAAGAATTTATTAAATAATGTAATATGTTGTAAATATTCTTTATGGTTCTTTTACCACTAGTAGCTTTCTCTGCAGTCACACTTGTGTTCTTAGTAGCCTACTAGTCAGATACTTCAAACTCAGGATGTTTAATACTGAATTTGTGTTTCTGCTTTTGATTTGCCAGTCTCTGAAAAGCTTATTGAAAGCACCTACTGGTCAAGATAACAATGTAGTCCAAAGTGAATATCTCAAATACCTGTTCTGGGTTTTGATTTGTAAAACTGGAGGGATATGGGTGAACCATAGAGTATTGGCAATATTTTTAGTGATTTTTATTTTTAGAAATTTCTTGCTTGTGTTTCAGTTCCAATATTAATTTTTTATTGTGCTAAAATAAAGTCACAGTGTTGTACAACCATTACCATGATCTAGTTCTAGAACATTCTCATCCCTCTGAAGGGAAACCCTATACCCGTTAAGCAGTCACTTCCTTTTCTCTCCCCTTCCCCAGCTCCCAGCAACCACTTATCTATTTTCGGTCTCTCTTGATTTGCCTATTCTGTATATTTCATAGAAATGCATAACATTACTTTTGAAACAATTTACTCTTTAGACAATTTAATGTGTTCTCTATCTTTAGGATTATATAATATATAAATAGAAATAAATGTCCAGCAGCCTAGGGTTGGTTAAACTTTGTACAGTGTGTCTTCAGTTAGAATACACAAACCTTTAAAGAGGAGCTGGAAATATACGTTTATTGACATTTAAAGTGGTTTAAATATTGACTAAAGGAAAGGCAGATTACGAAACTATATCATACAGTTGCATTAAGGAACCATACACAGTGTCTGAGATATAACCAAGGTGTTTATAATGACAGATTACGGTGGATAGTTTGAGTTTTCTTTATCATCTTTGCTTTATTATTTTTCTTTAGGTCCTTGTGATTTGTGTGAACATTTGCTTAAATAAGGAAGTTTTATTTGTTGCCTGAATTGCCACTAAAATAATTAGTGTAAGAATTCATGGTATATGGTATTTTGAAAATCCAGGCAAAGTATATCAATTTTACTTTAATTAATTATTTTAGACAGAAATTCATTGCTCAATCTCAAAAATGAAAATATTGCAAGTGCATTCATAGCAAAATCACTGTTTGAAGTTTTAAAAATGTTTAAAAAATAAATAGATGAACTCCATTAATGCGATTCCCAGAAAAGGGTAGACAACTTAACCAACCAGTAAATAAGGGAATTGGACTAGATATTTTAAAGCTCATTATGTGGCAGAGTGATTTCAGTGTTCATGTTACCTGTTCTTTTGAAACAGTAAAAAAAAAAAAAAAACCCTCTAAATATGTGATTTATACCATAATCATGAATCTGGCAAAATGATTGAATTAAAAGAAAAACTAGATTTAAAACCTATTAAATGGTCCCTTCATGTTGTCATAATGGGGAATGCAACATCTTTTCAGAGATATATTTAAGATGAAAACATCTATTTTAGTCTAAAACTTCCTATATCCATTATTTGTCTCTAAGCTTATTATAGGTGTTCTCAGATTCTGTGACATATCTTATTATTAAACAAATAGCAACTCTGCCTGTGTTAGGCTAATTTAAATTGATAATGTGCTGTGTTCTAATGTGAATTATTTTTCCCATATAATATTGGTTGATAATGACACTGAGAGCAGACATAGGAAATGCTTTTGTATCTTCGCATTCTGTTCTTTTTAAAGACCTGCTCTTCAGTCACTTCTTGACCACGTGCTACCCATGTCTTATACATGATAATTACTCATTCTTGTTATTTTATGTGTATTTTATTTAAAAATTTTTAGAGAGAGTCTAGGACAAAGTATGCAACTTTCAAGCTGCCTGGATGTGGGATCTTTCATATTTATGTGATCCATTGAAGTTTTGATTTCTATAAAGCATTTTTTATTGTGAAATGTAAAATACTTAAAGTGAATAAAATATGAATGGATAGTTAAATAGTTATGAGGTTGATTTCTGCTTGATGATCACCCAGGTCGAGAAATGGAACACTTCATATCTAAGAAGCCCCCAATTACCTTTCCCAGTTACAACTGCCTTCCTCTTTCCAGAGGTAACCACTATCTTGACTTTTACATTAATAACGTTATTTCTTTTCTAAACATACATAGTTTTAATACCCATGCATACAATAACATTATTTTAGTTTTGACTGATTTTTAACTTTATCTAAATGGAATAATACACTGTATATTAGCTTATGTCTTAGTTATTTTCTCAATATTGTTTAAGTTTTAAAAATGTTTTGTGTAACTGCAATTAGTTTATTTATGTTGCTCAATGATATTCCTGTGTGTGTATGTATGTGTGCATTTATTTGTTTAATATATAATTAAGTATATATTTAATATATACTTGGCTTATTTCTGGTTTTAGCTGCCATGAAACAGTGCTACTGTAAATATTCTTGTGTATATGTCCTAATGAACATAATCATGCAAAGACTGGATTGAGTATACAGTATGTAACTTCTGCCTTATTTTTGGTACTGACAGTTTTTCTCTAGGATGGTTATAGTAATTTTCATTTCCAGTAACAATGATGGAATGTCACTCTTGTCCCACATCTTTCCAATGCTGAGTATTGTCAATTTAAATTATCAATTTAAATTATCAAGCTGATTGGTATGCAGTAGAATCTCATTGTGGTTAAAAATTGTATTTTCCTTATTTGTAAGTAAATTGAACACAATTTAATGTTTATGGCCATTTAGAGTTCCTCTTTTGTGAAGCTCTTTTCTCATTGGTTTTCTAAATGTAGAATAATGTCATCTGCAAACAAGAAAGATTTGACTTCATCTATTTCTTTTTGGATGCCCTTTATTTCTTTCTCTTGTTTGATTGTTCTGGCCAGGACTTCCAACACTGTGTTGAATAAGAGTGGTGAGAGAGGGCATCCTTGTCTTTTTCTGGTTTTCAAAGGGAATGCTTCCAGCTTTTGCCCATTCAGTAAGATATTGGCATTGGGTTCATCATAGATGATGACTCTTACATTTTAAGGTATGTCCCTTCAGTACCTAGTTTGAGAATTTTTAACATGAAGGGATATTGAATTTTATCAAAAGTCTTTTCTTCATCTGCCAAGATGAATATGTGGTTTTTAACTTTAGTTCCGTTTATATGATGAATCATGTTTGTTGATTTGCATATGTTGAACCAGCCTTGCATCCCAAGGATAAAGCCTACTTGATCATGGTGGATTAGCTTTTTGATGTGTTGCTGAATTTGCTTTGCTAGTATTTTGTTGAGGATTTTTGCATCAATGTTCATCAAGAATATTGGCCTGAAATTTTCTTTTTTTGTTGTGTCTCTGCCAGGTTTTGGTATTAGAATGATGGTGGCCTCATAGAATGAGTTGGGGAGGAGACTGTCCTCCTTAATTTTTTGGAAGAGTTTCAGTAGGATTGATACCAGCTCTTATTTGTACATCTAGTAGAATTCAGCTGTGAATCTGTCTGGTCTGGGACTTTTTTGCTTGTTTTTAGGCTATTTATTACTGATTCAATTTCAGAGCTCATTATTGGTCTGTTCAGAGATTCAGTTTCTTTCTCGTTCAGTCTTGGGAGGATGTATGTGTCCAGGAATTTATCCATTTCTTCTAAATTTTCTAGTTTGTGTGCATAGAGGTGTTCATAGTAGTCTTTGATGGCTGTTTGTGTTTCTGTGGGGTCAATGGTTACATCGCCTTTGTTATTTCTAATTGTGTTGGTTTGGATACATTCTTCTCTGTTATTCTTTGTTAGTCTAGCCAGCAGTCTATCTATCTCATTTTTTTCAAAAAATTCAGCTCCTGGATTCACTGATCTTTTTTTATGGTTTTTGTGTCTCAGTCTCCTTCAGTTCAGCTCTGATTTTTGTTTTTTCTTTAGACCATTTTTTTTTTGTGTGTGTGTGCATGATGTGAAATAAGGGGCAAATTCATTTTCCCTCTTCTTTTCTCCTTCTCTCTCCTTATGTCTTCTTAACACTCTTCTTGCTTTCTGCTAACTTCCAATATGGAAACTCACATTCTCCAACACCATAATTTAAAAGACCACTATTTTCTGTACCTTTGTCATAAGTAAATGTAAATACATAAACATATACATGTATGTATGTATCTGGGCTCTTCATTCTGTTCCATTGCTTAATTTGTCAATTTTTGCACCAGTAATTACACAGTCTTGACAACTCTGGTTGTGTGCTGTGTTTTGATATCTGCTAGACCAAGTCCCACCTTGTCCCTTTTCATGTTAAGAGTATCTTAGATACTGTTTTAGTCTGTTTGTGTTGCTATAACAAAATACCCAAGACTGAGTAATTTATAAATAATAGGAATTTATTTCCCACAGTTCTGGAGACTGGGATATCTAAGACCAAGGGACTGACGGATTTTGTGTCTGGTGAAGGCTCACTGCTTCCTAGAGAGTGCCTTGCTGCTGCACCCTCACATGGCAGACGGAGGAAGGGCAAAAGGGCAGATGGAGCTCGCTGAAGCTTCTTTCATAAGGACATGAATCCTATCCATGAGGACAGAACTTTCAGGGCCCAGTCATCTCCTAAGTTCCCCCGTTCTTCATACCATCACCTCAGAAGTTAAGTTCTAATATATGAATTTTGGAGAGACACACACATTCAAGTCATAGCCAATACTACTGGCATTTCCATGCGTACCTTAAAGGGAGCTTGTCAAGTAAGGCTTTGGTTATATTAAATCTATGGACCAATTTCGGAAAGATTAATATCTGCAATATATCATGTCTTTTAATCAGTGGTTACGATATCCCCATTTCTTTAGATCTTCATTATTCTTGCTAATTGAGGCATCAATATATATACTTTTAAAGAATATATATTATCTATTTAACTGATAATTCCTTGAACACCTTTGGTTAGATTTATTCTTGGTAGTTGATATTTTTTGATGCAATTATAAATGTTGTCTTTTTTTAAAAAAAAGTTGCTGATACATAGAAATGTATTCTACATTTGTGTGTTGAACATGTATCTTCCTGCCTTGTTAACTTCAGTTACAAATTCTTTAAGTTTTTCTGTAGATTATTTGGAATTTTTAAATAAATAGATAACATCCTTATTTTGTTCCTGATCTTAAAAGGAAATATTTCAATGAAACATCATTAATCGTTAAATAATGGTATTTACTAAGACCCCTTTATGCTATCCTTACCTTTAATTGGAGTACAAGGCATGGCAGTATCTATGAAAGTGACAGGATACTACCCTGCCCTAAATCTAGTAAGTGTTGTGGGATATTTGGATTTGGGAATCTTACAAATATGAATCTAGGTGTATCCTAAGCAATAAAATTGTCCCAGCTACTGCAAGCCCACATTAATTGTACCTATTACTAGTATGAACATTAGAAACATTAAATCTCCCCCCTTCAGTTGATAGCACTTACGTTAAATACCCAGGTGAGTGCCAAAGCATACACTGAATCTATTATAGCACTGCCCAATGCCATTTTTGGTCATGATGGAAATGTTAACAGCCATGCATTGCTTAATCACAGGGATACGTTCTGAGAAATGACTGAAAATATGTTTATCAATCTTTTGTTTATAAATTAATGTTTTTCTTTCAATGCAATGGAACCATCTGCATGATACTGGGGCAATGGTAAGCTCTTATTACTCTAAAGGGAGTGGCTGAGGGCAAGGTCAGATGCATCAGAGAATATAGTTAATAAGTTTCAAAGTGTATTTGTAGCCATCACATGGAATACAAAATACCAGAAAGCAAGTTTTCCTGTTAATTTAAGGCTACCGGTTTGACAGGTTGGAGTATCATGGAATGAACAAATCAAATAATTGAATAAGAATTTTCAAAGAAGTAATCCAAGTCTTAGTTATCCAATTTAAAGATTACAGTTGGTCATATAGTCACGTGTCTTTTAATAATAGGGATACATTCTGAGAACGCGTTGTTCAGGCAGTTCTACCCTTGTGCAAAGATCATAGAGTGTACTCACACAAACCTAGATAGTAGAGCATATAAGACATGTTGGCTGTGTGGTATACCCTGTTGCTCCTAGATTACAAACCTGTACAGCATGTTACTGTACTGAATACTGTAGGTAATTGTAACACAATGATAAGTATTAATGGATCTAAACATATGACGACATAGAAGACTTAGACAATATGGCATAGGAGATAGAAACGGCACAGCTGGATAGGGCACTTACAATGAATGGGGCTTGCAAGTTGCTCTGGATGGGTCAGTGAGCGAGTGGTGAGTGAATGGGAAGGCCTAGGACTTTACTTGACACTACTGTAGACTTTATAAACACTATGCACTTAGGCTGCATTAAATTTATTTAAAAATATTTTCTTCAATAATAAATTAACCTTAGCCTACTGTAATATTTTTATTTTATAAATTTATAATTTTTTTAAAAACCGTTGACTTTTGCAATAACATTTAGCTTAAAACACAAACATACAGCTGTACAAAAATAATTTCTTTCTTTATATACTTACTCTATTTTTTTTTTTTTCCGCGAGATGGAGTCTCGCTCTATCGCCCAGGCTGGAGCACAGTGGCGCGATCTCGACTCACTGCAAACTCCACTTCCCAGGTTCATGCCATTCTCCTGCCTCAGCCTCCTGAGTAGCTGGGACTACAGGTGCCCGCCACCATGCCTGGCTAATTTTTTGTATTTTTAGTAGAGATGGGATTTCACCATGTTAGCCAGGATGGTCTCGATCTCCTGACCTTGTGATCTGCCCACCTCGGACTCCCAAAGTGCTGGGATTACAGTTCTGAGCCACTGCGCCTGGCCTCTTTGTATACTTATTCTCTAAGCCTTTTTCAATTTTTAAAAATTTATTCATTTTTTTTAACTTTTTAAACATTTTTGTTAAAAAGTAAGACCACACATCTTACCTTAGGCCTAGAACTAGTCATCGATACATCACTGTCTTCAACCTCCACATCTTGTCCCACTCACAGGAAGATCTTCAGAGGCAGTAACATGCATAGAGCTGTCATCTCCTAGGCTAACAGTGCCTTCTTCTGGATACCTCCTGACGGACCTACCTGAGGCTGTTTCACATTTTTTTTTTTCATACGTAGAAGGAGTTCACTCTAAAATAACAATAAAAGTATAGTATAGCAAATTCATAAACCAGTAACATAGTCATTTATTACCTTTATCAAGTATTATGTACCGTACATAATGTATGTGCTGTATTTTTACATGACTCACTGCTTTTTACATTAGCAGCACCACTAATACAGGAGCACTGCGTTGCACTGTGATAGGATGACTGCAGTGTCACTCACTAGGTGATAGGAGTTTTTCAGCTCCCTTAAAGTCACATGGGACCATCCTTGTATATGTAGTCCATCATTGGCTGAAATGCGGTTGTGTGGTGCATGATTGTATATTTGTGCTGTCCAGTGTGGTAGCCACTAGGTGCATGTGACCATTGAACATGAAACCTGGCTAGCATCACTGAGGAACTGAAGTTTTAATTTTAATTAATAAATTTTAAATTTTGGTAGGCAGATGTAGCTAGTGCTTACTATATTGGAGAGTATAGTGGAGAAAGCACATTTTGAAATATCCTATGTCCTTCTTTCTCTTAGGGATAGTAGCCTTTGGGCAGAAGAGTTTTCTCCTTCTCCCCCTCCCTTCTCTGAGGCTCTAACTGACCTTTTCCAGTTTGCTGCAGCTCCAAAGCTTCACTTGCCGCTTGTTTCCTGAGGATCGTCACCTTGGGCGGTCCACTCAGCCCCCGTTTCACCTTCTGACTCTGTTTGCTTAGGGTCCTGCTGCTGCTTCCTGTGTCCCTGGAGAAAGGAGTAAATGTGCCCCTTTCCAAGGGGCCAGCACTGGGTCAGGGAATTGTTTTATTTAACCCAGTAAATGATTTCAGAGCTTTCAAGGTTAAGGGCAGAGGGTGGTGGAGATGATGCCACGTCACCTAGGCAAGGTTGTTGGAACTCCAGAGGGTTGGATGGGGGTTGTTCATGGAGGATTACCACTGAGACATGGGGACAGAGGGTAGCCCTGGTGACAGAGGACACCAGATACTCGTTGGCATCAGCATTTAAGGGAAATGTAGTTTATTTCTGCCCTGTTTTCTGATACTTTTAATATGACAGCCCACTGCCGTTATTACAAATGTGTAGTATTTAACGCCGTATTGCAATTTGGAAAGACTCCTAGATAAATCTGAACAAGTGATTATGTCACTTTTGAATCCGATTTCCTAGTAAATTGATTTTTTTTTTTTGCCATAAGAAATCTTGTGTATTTCATTTCTACAGAAAGTATGACATCTCTTTATTGATTCTTTGATTCAGTCATTGATTACATCATTCACTCAACAAATGATGACTGAAAAACTGTTACGTCTCATGCACTCTGCTGTGTAGAATATATTCAAATGTAAAAAACTCAGGGAAGTTACAGTTTATTGGGGATATAGACAAATAATTCTAATTGTATAATGGCAATTAGAATTATCAGATGTCAGTGCTGGGTAATACAGGGTGTTACGGAAGCACGGAAGAGGGGAACCTAACATGGGTAGTCATACAACGCTTCAGAAAGGGGGTGGTATCCAATCTGAGACCGCCAGGACTGTAAGCATTTATGGTGGGAGGATGGGGAAAGGAAGAATGTTCTAGACAAATATATTGGTAGGTTATTGCTGTTGTAACAAGTTACCACACACTTTGTAGCTTCAATTAAGAAAAAACTTCTTATCTTACTGTTCTAGAGACTAGAAATCTCCAAATGCATCTCACTGGGCTAAACTCAGAGTGCTGGCAGGGCTGCATTGCTTCTGGAGGCTCTCAGTTTCTTTACTTTTTCCCGCTTACAAAGGCTGCTTGCTGTCTTTGGCTTGTGCTTCTTTATCTTTAAAGCCAGGAGCTGGACATCTTTAAATTCCTAACCCTGGCCTCCTGCCTTGGTCCTTCCACTCTAAGGACTCTTGTGATTATGTCGAGCCCACCTGGATAATCTCCCCATCTCCAGGTCAACTGATGAGCAACTTTAATTCCCTCTTTCCATGTAACTTAACATCCTCATGCATTCTGGGGATTAAGACACGGACATCATTGGGGCTGCCATTATTCTGCATACTACAGCAGACAAAACAACAAAGTATGTATGTGGAGCTGAAATAAATTTAGCATGGTTAAAAGTTAGCCCATGGGGAAGGAGATGAGAAGAGAAGGGGCTGAAGAAGGAAGCCAGTCATAAATGTGATTGAATTTCATTCTAAGGAAAATGAGGGGCTGTTAAAGAATGATATTAATATAATTAGATTTGAGTTACTAAAAACTTCCTCTACCTGCATTTGGAGGCTCTTCACTGACAACACATGCCTACTTCACTGACTATAAATTGAAGCTAACTAACTTAGAATTATCAGAGCTTAACCCGAAATCAGAGACAGTAAAGAAAATAAAGAATGTCTTTATGTGTAAGCAGAAGATCAAAAAAGCAATTCTGAAAAGAATTTGATTACAGGCTATTCAAGATATTGATCAATATTTGGATGAAGACTCTTTCATCTGGTGAATACCCAGGTGAGCCTAAACTTACACAGGAAGATTTACTGGTTTATGTAAGTGAAAATTCCAAAGGTACTCCCTTAGGTATAGCAGGGTCCAGAGGCTCAAATGATGCCATTGCTGCTCTCCTCTGCATTGACTTCATCATCGGTCAGGGTAGACTCTTCCCTTGTGGAGCTAAGATGTCAGCAACAGCTGTGGGCCGTTACCCTCCTGGATCACACACCCCAGCGCTTGAGGGGGGTGGGCTGGCAGTAGTTCAAGTAGAAGTCGCTAGAGTTGAGTCTCACTAGACCACTTTGAGTTTTGTGTTCATTTCTGAGCCAGTCACTGTGGCCAGGGAGATGTGATCTTGGGCGGGCCAAAGTGAATAGTTGACTAACCTGCTATTTAGGCAACTCTGAAAGCTTGCTTCTGTTAATAGCAGTATGTTCTGAGAGCTGGGCTCAGCTTTGTAACCAAAATTCAATTAAAACTGTTTAAATGGGGTCACTGTGTAAATTTCTTTGTCATATGTTATCATTAGTCTGGATCTAAAAATCTATCATATGATTGCTGTTCTCTGTTCTCTACAGATGAGCCTGGATTTGAAATCTTAAGGTGTACATGTCTATGTTCTGTCAAATTTTCATTTAAAATCAGCACAAAGGCTTTTAGTAATTGACATCATTTGCCTGACTTTGAAAATGGAAATATTTAATTAAACTTTATATAATAATGAAAGAAAATCATGCTTTTATTTTAGATCACTTTCTTCCCTTGAGCAACTGACTGTCTCTTTCAGTCTTTGTCAGATTTAATCTCACTTCCAGTAAATGCTTTTCCATCACATTATCTTCATTAAAATACAGATGTTCATTAGAATCATCCCCTGTTCTTTAGACATTGATACGTAATGACATTCTGCTCCCAGCATTTCTGTCATTGGTGCCTTAATGTTTGAAAATGGGGCATCTCTGTTCTTTTAAGGGTCCAATTTCAGATTGAGCCAATGGAAAATATATCCGTGTGTGATTATTTCCCTGATTGGCTTTATTTATGTTAAAAGTGACAGAAGCACTTGAAGTCACTCTCTGTCTTTATCCTCTTCTCAGAGGTGCTGCTGTTCGCTACTCAGCCTTCACCAACACATCTCTGCAGATGACTTGAATCACATCTCCAAATCTGACACCTTTTTCTACTTCCATTTCCAGCTTTGTTTTTCACATTTATAACAGTTTTGTGAACTTAACATCTCTTAACCCGCCCTCATTATCTCTGATGTCTCTGCCATGCTGACGCCCCACGTTCACACTCTCACCACGGCTCATCATTTCTTCCCTAGCAATTTCTACCCATTTCTTTCCAGAATGATTGCTACCAACTCTTTAGTGCCTTATAAGATTTCTGAACCTCTTCAGTAACCTGCTGTGCTTCTGTTTATGAGCTCTTTCACTTCCATCTTGGTACAATTGAGATAAAAAAACTTTCTAAAACACTCTTGAAGCCTGAAGAGTTTTGAGAGTTGAGCTTTATATTCCCACTCCGTCTTTTGACAGCGGGTTGAGAAGCAATTTTTCTCAAGTATTAACCCTTGGTGATTGTATTATTTACTCAATACTTACTTTTTTCATGTGCAGCTGTCTTATCTTTTAGTCTGGACTGTAACTTCTTGGAGGGCAGAAGACATGGTTTATACTTTCCTGTACAAAGTGTATACAGAACTGAGTACTAATATTTGTAAAAAGTAAATGCTTAGTAAATTTACTATGAAGATGATAAAAGGGAGTTTGGAGGTTAAGTGAGGAGGTTGTCTTTTTTTCAGAATGGCAGAATCAGTTAAAATGGATAGCTCCCTTCAATCCTAAATCAAAGACTAGAAAAACATACCATATTTGTAATGTTAAAAGTATTTTAAGAATATACACTCAAGCTTAAAATCAAGAAAGGGAATTCTTCAGATGTCAGAAATGAGGAGTCAGGCCACAAGTATTGAATGGCAAGGAGAATAACTTGAGAAAATATGTGTAGTGGGGTCTACAGTTTTAAGCAGAGGCTGCAGGCTGCCAGCCTAGTGGCATACCAGAAGTGGGCTGAGACTTGGGCGGGGCAGTCCCACTGGACATACTCTGAACTGAACCCATGGTGGAAACTGGGCCCTAGCTCTCCCTTTTCTGTCTGATGGGCCAAATTTTCATTGTGTGGAAGCACCAAGCTCAGAAACTCATGTCAAATTTGGTATGCAAATTAGGATACCCTCTATGACCTCATCAGGGATGTCTCCACAACCCAGGGGACTTGCGTGAGGATAAAGAATTCTGAATTATTATGAGCTCACAGACAAATATGACAAGCACATTAGAAAATCCACTGGGTGAGGGCTGGGCGCAGTGGCTCACGCTTGTAATCCCAGCCCTTTGGGAGGCCGAGACGGGTGGATCACGAGGTCAGGAGATTGAGACCATCCTGGCTAACATGGTGAAACCCCATCTCTACTAAAAATACAAAAAATTAGCCGGGTGGAGTTTGGAGGTTAAGTGAGGAGGTTGTCTTTTTTTCAGAATGGCAGAATCAGTTAAAATGGATAGCTCCCTTCAATCCTAAATCAAAGCCTGTAGTCCCAGCTACTCAGGAGGCTGAGGCAGGAGAATGGCGTGAACCCGGGAAGCGGAGCTTGCAGGGAGCCGAGATCGCACCACTGCACTCCAGCCTGGACAACAGAGCGAGACTCCATCTCCAAAACAAAAACAAAACAAAACAACAATAACAACAAAAAAGAAAATCCACTGGGCGAGAGCTAGTCAGCAGACCCAGAAACAAGATTAATTAATCAATTACAGGTAATAAACACTAAAGGACCACAACCTGCAAGGAACGATAAGGGCATTAAAATTAATTGCAAACTAATTTGAGGGAAGGAGAGTCTACAAATAAAAATATAGCAATGAAAAAATTTTTTTAAAAAATCAATAGATTGATTTATGAGCAAAAAGGGCATCATTGTGCTGGAAGATGGAGCCACGGCCACATTCTGTATTACTTTGTGCAGTGCAGTGCCGTGCTGGGCTGTGGCCAGAGACTCTGGCTGCTCCGTAGAGTGAAGGCACTACTTGTGGTAAGGTCATTCTTCATTTATTTTCCCCCTTTCTCTTTAAATTTAGATGACCTTATTTTTGTTGCCTTTCTAATGTGGAGATGAATTTATAATCTTTGTTTACAAAGAACAGCGTAACACACCAGCTGGTAAGATGATGCAAAAGCCTAAAATTGTGCTGGGGATGGAAGGGAGAACCTGTGGGGAGAAGGTTGCTTTTTGGAAGACAAAACTTTTTTTTTTCTTTTTCTTTTTCCCATTTTCCCTGACTGCATTGTGTTCCGTGCCAGGGGTTTGTGACCCCCTGCCTTTCCCACCTCCCTTTGGGGTAGCTACAGATCATATCTCCTTCATCTGTGGCACCTGGGCAGTGCTTTTTTTGAGAGTCTTGCCTTGGGCAGTGGTGCCCATCATGAAATAAGCCATTTTCATTTTGTATCCTAGATTTTTCTCCTATGCTAGACCTGGGTCTGCTTCCAAGAGTTCACGCTTCTTCACAGATTTCAGTTTTCAAAGTTGGAAGTGTTGAATGTTTTTTCTTGTCGTGCTGGTATAGGGTAGGTTTGTGATGAGATGTCTACTGCCATGTCTCTTTCAGGGAGGACTCTTTCTTCTTACCCTGCCGTGGAGCATGGTCAGCAAATACAGAAAGCAGAAACAGTAAACTTTCTGTAAGTTACCGTGACTAATGTTCATTACAATGCAGGCTATTCAACTGTTCTTTGACGCTTTAGTTGTTGCTTTAAATGAAAAACAGCTGATATGTACAGGTTATTAAGAAGCTTGTTCATACCCCATCCACAAGTCCTTCTATTTATCCAGCCCCCACCACCTCCCGCCCATGTTGTGTGTCCCACAGTAAGGGATTTCTGGATGTCTAATTAAAGTTACTTAAATATCAAAAAGGCAGCTAGAAAAAAAGGTGTGTCTGTGCCACTCACGTGATTGCTTGCATTTCTTTTTTTGTTGTTGTCATCAAAGTTATTTTTGGAAGCCCCCAGGTGAATAAACAGGCGTACCACTCTGTTGAGAAATGAAAGATAAACATAGCATAATCTGCTAAGACTGGCATCATGGCATGATGTGTGCCTGTGTCGTGTTGCTGACGTTCATGTGTTTGAAGAATCACATATAAGTAATACTTGAATATATGCGATTTTTGGCTTCATAATATTTGATGCAGTGTGGTTAGACTCTATGTAATGTTACCGTTGGTTAAATGGGTGTAGGTTTTGCCTCCCATAATTTACCTTGCAGGTGCAGACATAACCTTTTATGTTTTACTCCTCAGATTCATAGTTCTTTTTTTCTCACTACAAAGGTAGAGTAGCACATCTTTCCTCCTGTCCCAAGGAAGACGCATGTTCCTGTGTCCCTGCGTCTTATGCATATTCATAACACACCGAACCCTGGTGATTGTGAGCGATGGATGGAGCTTGAGGGATTGTGTTATAGGCAGTCTCCAAGCCGTGTGTTTGCCAATATTTCTTTCTTCATCTCTATTTCATCAAATCTGTGAACTAGAAACAAAATTGACAGCATGGAATTCAATTTTCCCTTTCCATGTTTTCTGGCACTCCCTTGGATAATTAGAGCCATGTGATGAAGCGGTGCAGACGGAGGTGGCTGAAGGCACAGAGGAGAAGCGGGGCAGGGGTGCTGGTCTAGGAGGCCCCCTCCATCCTTGGAGAGGCGAGTTAGATTTGGTCTTAACAGTGGGGAAAATAGAACTTATTTACTGTGAGATTCCACCCAGTGATTTCTGAGATGAAATCTGTGTCTTCTTAATTTAAATGGATGAACCTCACTGCATATGCAAAACATAGCCTGCCTTTCTTACAGAAACTCTGCCTTTGTAAGGATTAAAGCAAAGAGTTGTCCTAATTTTTAATTCTTCACTGAATTCAAGTCATAGGAAATGAGCCTGAAATGGGTGACACACTTCAGATTTTTTTCTGTCATGCTCAATCCTATTGTTTGACAAAGGACTAAGGTTGAATTGTTGAAGTTACATATGGAAAATCAAAAGATCTCAGCTAATCTTGAGGAAAGTTTTTGATGAGTTGCATAGGAAGTTAAACTCTAAATATAAGAAATGAGAAATGTGTTAGAATAGAGAACAGTTTATTAGCTTATTGGTATTATAACTGTTTCCTAAGTTTCCTTCAATGTGTGACTCTAATATTTTATAATATTCAGCGTGAATCTGCAGTAAGGATAAGATATTCACTTCTGATTTGCAGCACATTCCTCATTGGAAGAAACATAAGCAATACAGACTCCCAGATTTTAACAACAACAGTAATAACAGCTGCTGATTACGGAGTACCTGCTCTAAGTCAGACGCCCTGGGAGGTTTTCCCCATGAATTTAATTCTCAGCAGTCATTACCCACATGTGACAGTTAAGGACCCTGAGACTTGAGGAGGCTAAGGATTCAATCTCAGTCCTTGGAGCTGGTGAGTGTTCCCATGAGGCTTCTAGTCTGGCTTTCTCTGTCATCACCCTCCTTCATCATCTGGTGTTTTCCAGGATGCCGGTAGGAGGCGGCGGGCAAGAGAGTAAAGCTTTCTCTTCAGGGCTTGGCCAAATCACTCTGCTTCTCTGTGCTCCATTTTCCATCTGCAAATAACAGCACTTAGCTCGTGAGTAGGGCTCCATGAGTTAGTTCAGGAAGCGAGATTTAAAGGGTCACCGAGCACACACGAGCCCTCAGCAAGTTCACGGTCACGTAGGTCTCCCTTTCCTACCCCTTCCTACCCCTTCCGTGGTCAGCTGCTGGGACCACTCTTCTCCCCCAGACCACCGCACTCATGCCCCTTCTGCTCCAGCCCAGGTGTGCTCTCATGTGTTGGCCTTTCCAAGACAGGCTGCAGAGAAGGGGATAACTCTGCCTCTGTAACTCCTCGGTCCTCCACGTGGCCACTGCCCCTCCTGTGTTACCATGACCTCTCCTCCTGGCCTCAGCTCCTGGCCTGATGTGCCAGCGCCTCCTTTCTCTGCATTTCCTACAACAAGCTCATCCTCTGCCCCCACACCCGCCCTGTGGTGATTAAATGCTCTGGATACCTGAGCCCCTTTCGGTGTTATAGTGATGTTTTACTGGATCCCTTCCTGTGATGTTTATCTTCCCCTAGAGTTTAAGATGATAAGGGGAGGGTGATAGTAGACTAGGGAGGAAAGAATGAGAGGATTAAAAAGGGTTGGGAACAGAAGACACAAGTGCCTGAAGGGATAGGAGCTATAAAGTTCTTAAGAAAACCTCAAGGTGTGTTCCTGTTTCAGGGAATAGCTGCGATATTACATTCTTTGGCAACAGATTGTCCAGAGAGAGTGATTATTCCTGAGTTTCTGTGGGAGTTGGTGAGTTTGGAATAATAGGAAGCAGGTGGAACCCGGAGGTGGGGTTGAGGGATAGGCAGTGAGAGAGCCAACTGGAATCAGAAATACCCAGCTTAGGGATCTGCAGTAGCCAAATACCCCTCACACACACCCCCACCACCTTTCTGGATCTCTAGTCCTTGTTCCTCTAGGCCCCGGGAGCTGCCCTTTGGCATGTTGGGGTTGAGATATGAATGAAGATAAGACCTCAAAATGCAAGATGCACTGAATTTTCCCCTGGTAGCGTTTTAATCTGGTAGTTGGTTTCTGTTGTACATGTGTTACTGTGCTAACTGTGAGGATACAGTGTGTTATGTTGCTTCATTATGAATAGCCTGGGGATGCAAATTACTTGAAGTACATAGTTTCCCTTAAGAACGTTTATTATGATTTCTATATAGTCTGCTTACAAATGAATTTCTTGGGCAAAGCCTGTTTGTAAGCAGTGGATGTATTCATTTGTGCTTGATTCATAAAGTATTAGAGTTGCAATGGAAATAACCTGAGCCTTAGTTTCCTGAGAGACACCTACTTAGTAGCTTGTGTGTGTTGGGGAAAGAGAGACTGGGTTGGGGGGAGGAGAGACAAGGATTTAAACAGAGATTTGAATTGTACTGTCTGTGGAGTTTGCTGGGGGGGGCGTTAAATCTATGGATTAATTCAAGCAAAATGTCTCATGTATGTAACCTTTATAAACTGCGTTGTATTTATTAAGCCTGTTTTATGTAAATTCGGCTTCGACTAGAGGGTTATTCTCCATAGCATGTTTTTTTCTATTGAAACATACAGATTTTACCAAAACCCCTTTTCAGTACCTTTAATTCTTTCTGCTAGGTCATAGGCAGGAGTTTGAATGACGCTATTAATTTAACTTCATTTTAAATGAATAAAATCAGCACATCCACAGTTTGGATATTTTTCTGAACAATTGAATACTTATTTTATCTTTTGCCCAGTAATTTTTTTCAACCAATATTGGGCCAGTGACCACCAGTCATATTGTAGCGTAGGCAAGCAGTGTGCCTCATGAAATAATCCTATAGGAAATAAAATATGCAAAAATCAATAAGGTTTCATGGAACAGTCTCTGCAAGGAGCAGAAAGGCAAGCATGACTCAATAAGGTGGCAACAGCCTGTGACAAGCCCAGAACTGGTTTCCATCAGAGCCACCGTTTTACTGAGCACAGTGAATATTTCTGTGACATCGTGTCCCCATGTAGCAGGAGCATTTTGCCCTGGTTGCACATCCCCAGCAAGGGGCTTTGCATAGGCTTTGCACGGGACGCTTGGGAGACTCAAACTCTTTCCCCACCCTGAGATGGAGTCTTCCTCTGCTGCTTAGCATGGAGCTCAGTGGTGCATTCATAGCTCACTGCAGCCTTGATCTCTGGGGCTCAAGTGGTTCTCCCATCTCAGCTTCCCAAGTATCTGGGAATACTGGCATGTGCCACCATGCTGAGTTCATTTTTTAATTTTTTTATTTTTAGTAGAGATAAAGTCTTGCTGTGTTGCCTGAGCTGGTCTCAAACTGCCAAGCTCAAGCATTTCTCCCATCTCAGCCTCCCGAAGGGTTGGATTACAGGCGTGAGCCACTGTGCCCAGCTGAAGACTTAAAGTCTTGATGCCAAAGGGAGGGAGGATTTGTTGTGTACTTTTTGGTATTCCTGAGAGTGACACGTAGGGCTGGGTTCTGTGTGGCACTGTTAGACACGTCAAGCGGATCCCTTGGAACTTTATGTGGGAGGTATTGTTGGGCGATTATAATCTGTGTTCTGAACACTTGAAAGGGTTAATATAACCAGTGTTTGGGCGTTTGGGTGGTGTTTGCACATATATGGCAGCCTCTTCCTGAGAGACTGGATAGATTAATATCCGGAATTACTTTATGTAAAGTTTTCCAGGGTATGTTATTGGAGTGAATTTGAACTCTGGTTCTAAAACCTTTTATATAATAGTTTTATCCATTAAGGCTCTTGTGCACTGATTCTTAACCAAGAAAAAATGAATTAAATCCCCTTAAATGAATTAAACACATTTTCAATTTAATGCATTATTACCAACTTTATCTCTGTGATAACAATATTGGATGAATGAGGCATTATTGAATGACTGACACTTCTCAAATTCCCCAGTTGTTCTCTGCCCATCATTCACTTCCTTTAAGTGTTACTTTTTTCCTTATTTCAGCTTTTCTAGTGACTTCTGACATTTAAAAAAAAAGGTTTTGATGAGGCCATAGGTTCTCTTAGGTGCGTTGTGCACTGCTGTTGCTCTTCCTTTTATCTCTCTCCTTCCATAAGCGGGAGCATATTTTATAAGCTGCTTTTCTCTTTCTAGTTGAGGTGCGTGGAGGCAGCCCCATTCACATTTGTGGGACTGAAGGTGAATGGTATTTTGCAGTGGAAAGTGAGCCTCTTAGGTCTTAAGCTCCATGGGTTTAGCACAGGAGGGGCATGAGCCGCTCCAGAAATCTCCTGCAGCTATTTATAAAAAGATGGACTCTTTCTCTTCCCTAGGGAATGGAGTATGATGGATTGTCATGGCAGTGTGTGAAAATAAAACTCTACAAAGCAGCACAGGAGAGCTGTGTAATCAGTCTGGAATTTAAAATATCCAGTTGCCAACTTCACCACTGAATGTTGAAAACTGAGACTTGGAAAGGTTTTTTTTTTTTTTTTTTTTTTTCTTCTTTGACAGCAATATGTTCAAAGTGCACTAGCTTATGATGGAGAAATTGGGTCTAGATGGTCTAGCTCTTTGAAGAGTGAACATTAAGTACCACTACACAGTGCATGAATGAGACATGAAATGATACCATCAGAGCAGCAGGGGCGCAGAGGTGCTTGGTGAATCTTGTCAGTCTGAGGTTGAACTGAAGCACAGAAGCACAGAACAGGGTATGTCTAAAACCTGACGTAGCTTCTTTGTGCTATTAATGTGCACCTAACAGTGCCTTAGCCACCTAGCTCTATGAGACATCATGTTGACGAATTACCCCTGTGACTTACCTGTGTGCAGATTATGCCCACTTTGGTGATGTTTCCTTTCTAGAGGGTCTCTTACTTTTGTTCTGTAAAAGATAAACATATGCCAGTGCCATCTTCTTCCATAGAAATGAAAGTACGAGGGATAAATGAGTAAGGGGAAGGGCAGAGGGAAAGAAAATGTGAATGTAAGGATACAGTAGATGCCCATTAGTGTGTTGTGATCTCAGTACAGTAGATTAACGTTAGTGTGTTAGGACCTCAAGGAGAAATTTAATAGCCGAATCATTGCTGAGATTGACAAAGGTCAAATGCTTGGGACTGGTAGCCGGTAAGACTATTTCTCAAAGACAGAATGCATCATTTATTTCTGGGCTCTTCATCCATGCCGCAGTTCAGTTATTGAATATCCTTTAAATGCAACATTCTTGGTAACCACGTAAGAAATACTCAAATATTGAAGACAGAGGACCTGGCTCCAGGACATTTATCATCCAGATGTGGACCCCCTTCCTATTCATCCTGCTTGGAACTTCGTGGGCCTTCTGGACTGAGAGGATGTGTGCCTTCAACTCTGAGCACTTTTCGTCTCTTATTTCTTTAGTTTTGTTTTGTCTGTTACATTCTCTATATTCTTGTAGGTATTTCTTCTTAATTTTTTTTTCATATTAGGCATATGTTAAAACTTCTAAGTTCTTGTTTGTCTTAACTTTTCTTTCACAGTTTTTCATCTTTTTTTTTTTTTTTTTTTTTTTTTTCCTGTGGGAAATGAGTTGCCTTGTGGGAGAATTCTTTGGCTCTGTGTTCCAGATTACTAATTTATTCCTCAGCTGAATCCTTTCTCCTGTTTAGACCAAATGTTGTTTTTCCTCGTTTAAAAATTGTCTAAAAATTTCAGATCACCTTTAAAAACTTATTAACATGGTAGTCTATCTATTTTCAGGCCCCTTTAAAAATCTCCTCTTCACTTTAATACTTATTTACTATAGCGTCCCTTATGCTATTGGTTATATTTGCTGCTTCTCCTTCCTGGTGTTCATTTTCTTGAAATGTTTAACACGTTGTGGTTGTGTACACATCTCCATGCTTGACATCTGATAGCATACAACTTGTGAGACTGTACTTATTTTTAGCTACTTTTCTCTAGGAATTGTGGGAGATGGGTGCTGAGAGGGGTGTTGGCCGGTGCTGTGGGGATCCCTGTTCTTCCAGGGTCTTGGCAGCCTCCTACAACAAACTTGCTGGGGCCTGCTGTGTGTACACACTGTGTCAGGCTGGGTGTACTTCCTTAAGCACATAGGTGGTAAAATAAGTACCAAGGTAAAATTATGGCTTAGGTCTCAGGGTAAAATTATAAAAAGGGAACAGATTACATCACGCTTTGGGCAATAAGAAACACTTTCTGCGAGATTCTGAGATGGGCCTGGAAGAATGGATGATATTTCAACAGGAGGTAATGAGGAAATGCAATTTCACTGTGGGCACCTGAATGGACAAAAGGACAGGTGTCATGGAATACAGGTTCTGGGAAACCTGCATCATCTAATTCACTGGAAAGGGATAATAGTGATGCTATAAATAGCAAATGAAGTAAGTTGGGCACTTAAATGTGTCGGGCACCACCATCCATCTGAATAGTTGCTTAAGCCAGAAATTGGGGAGTGGCCCCAGCTGCTTCTTCCTTCTCTTCATCCAGAAAGTTAGCAGCTTCTGGATTTTCCTCCTCCAGAATGTCCCTCAAACCTGTCCTCTTTTGTCTTTTCTCATCTCTGCCACACTTGTCTCAGTCATTGGCAAAATATCCACTATTTTATACTTTTGTTTTGAAACTGACGGAATTGTCCCAGAGAGTTGATGTTTATGGTTTCTTTTAAATAAGTACAGAAATTTACCCTCCCAGTCTTAAATCTTGAGAAAGTTATATTTGTCTTATCTGAGTTCCTTTTTCAGGAAGCCAACCATCAGGCCTCCCAGATAGTATCAAGGAACTGAAACTTTCCAGATCACAGCATCAGGACAGTGAAAAACCACAGCCCTCACCCAACATGATTGCCTAACCCACCACCTACTACCTGTTGGCTAACTCCTCTTCCTTACCCTTTCCTGGTTCCCGTTTTCCCACACGTCATTACATTTCTTTCCTGCCATGTAAATCCCTAATTTTAGTTGACTTAGGAGGTGGATTTGAGACTGATCTCCCATTCTCCTCTGCTGCAGTACTCGAATAAAGCCTGGCAATACTCTTTGTCCTAGTAATTGGCCTCCTGTGCGGCAGCAATGGCACCTATCCATATCACACCTTTGATGTTCTGGTAGCAGTTCTGTGAAGGCAGGAAAATTGATTGTGGAGTAAAGTGATAGATTTGGTTTGGGGCATGTTTCTATCTTATTAATAGTATGTTTTTCCTCATAGAGATGTCTAGTACACAGTTAGAAATAGAGGCCTAAGCTGGGCATCATTGCACTTGCCTGCAGTCGCAGCTACTAGGTAGGTTGAGGTAGAAGGATAGCTCGAGGCCAGGATTTTGAGGCTGTAGTGTGCTATGAGCATGCCTGTGAATAGCCACTGCACTCTAGCAGGGCAATAATATTATTATTATATAGATGCCCTGTCTTTAAAAAGAAAAGAAAAGAAATAGAGGCCTAGAATTTGAGGGAAAGGTTATTGATAAAGCAGCACATTTTGAAGAGATTGTAGTTTAAAGTATGAGACTAGATTTAATATATGGATGGAAAATCAATAAAGAAATGCAAAATGAGGTTCTACTACAAAACCAGTGGAACTCCTAAACATAAGGAAACAGCTGCCCTCATGTAGTGAGCACAAGATCCACATTGTTTGAAGGACACTAACGTATGTTCTGTCCTCTCCCTTTGAAGAGAGTCTAATTTAACAGATGTAATAAGACATCAGTAACGGTGATTAGTGTATCACTCAGTGTCAAGTGAGTACCTTAGGTTCCAGTTTATATTCTGGAAGATCTAATAGCTTTACCAAAACCAAAGAATTCTGTGATAAAATAAGTTTGGCAGTTCCTTTACTTCAGGACTTAGTAAAGTTAACACGTCTGATTATGTACAATATTTTCCCCACCAAGTACTGGAAAGTTGTGTTCTGCTGGTTAAGGACTATTTCTCTGTTGTGATAATCCCTAGAAGCTAGAGTCTCAGAGTTTGTATGGCATAGACAGTTGGCATAGAGATCTTCCAATTAGTTTCTTCCAGCTTTTCTCTTGCATATAACCTAGAAGAAATTTTAATCAATAATTTAAATAATATACTTCCCTCATACACTTGTAAATTGACATGCAAAGCTTTTAAGAATTATGAGTTGCAAAATATGAGTAAAGGATGGCATTTCTAATAAATTACAAATATTGGCACTTAAAAATTAAGTGGTATAATTATTCTTCTAAAGATGTCATCTAGAATCTACATTCCTTAGTACTGTGAGGCCTACTATTTTCATTTTAAATCATGAACAAGTTCTTTAACATTTAGAAATTTTACGTCATTCCTTTTTCTTGGGGTCATTTCATTCTATGTCCTCCATTGAATTTACTTCTAATATCATGTGTTTGCTTCCTTAATGCTTTTGTAGCTCACCCTTTCATGTTTCTCTACATCTAAAATAAACACATACATTAAAAGAATACTTTACAAAAGTCTCATTACCATAAAGTTCTGTTGTAAAATCAAATTCTTCTGGATTGAGTCATCATTACAATGATCAGTAACACACAGTTGATCTGAACAACACAGATATACTCAGGGCTGATAAATAATAATTAAGCATAATAACTGAAATTTCATTTGAAATGCATCTCTTTGAGAAGAAAAGTCTTTTATTTTTTCTAGTTAGTTAATTTATTATTATTATTATTATTATTATTATTATTATTATTATTTTTGAGATGGAGTCTCACTCTGGCACCCAGGCTGGAGAGCAGGGGCATGATCTCGGCTCACTGCAACCTCTGCTTCCTGGGTTCAAGTGATTCTCTTGTTTCAGCCTCCCGAATAGCTGGGATTATAGACATGTGCCACTATGCCCAGCTAATTTTTGTATTTTTAGTAGAGATGGGGTTTTGCCATGTTGGCTAGGCTGGTCTTTCTTTCTTTCTTTTTTTTTTTTTTTTTTTGAGATGGAGTCTCACTCTGTCACCCAGGCTGGAATGCAGTTGCCCAATCTCGGCTCACTGCAAGTTCCGCCTCCCAGGTTCACGCCATTCTCCTGCCTCAGCCTCCCGCGTAGCTGGGACTACAGGCGCCCGCCACCACGCCTGGCTAATTTTTTGTATTTTTAGTAGAGACGGGGTTTCACTGTGTTAGCCAGGATGGTCTCGAACTCCTGACCTTGTAATCCGCCCACCTCGGCCTCCCAAAGTGCTGGTATTACAGGCGCGATCCACCGCTCCTAGCCAGGCTGGTCTTGATCTCCTGACCTCAGGTGATCTGCCCGCCTCAGCATCCCAAAGTATTGAAATTACAGACCTGAGCCATGGCCCCCAGCCTTTTTCTAGTTAGTTTATTTACCTATGAGTGATAATGATATATTGCTATAACGAGTATCAGTAGATCATATTGATAATCCAATGTAAACCTGACATTAAGAAAATATACCACTGTACCTCATAAAATATTTATGTCTTGTGTGTAATAAGTTGATAGAAATGTAATATTAGATACCATTTGGGGTTACTATTGTACTACTCCTGCTCTTTTCTAGTAATTAACAGTTGGCCACTATAAACTTGTACCTTGGATAAAATATAAAATGTGCTTTTTATAATTACAAAAGGGTTCCTAGCTTTATGAAAGATTTTAAATGATTCAATATGTGAAGTGATTTCTATGCTCTTTTTCTATCGTATTATTCCATGAAATAAGGCATACTGGTACAGAGATGAACTTTGGCTGTTCTGTTTCCCTATTACAGTATGATGGATAGCATTATCTCTGGTTGGATAATTGGGGTCAGATTGTAAAACTGGAGTTGTGTTTGCACCATGTGATTCTCAGAAGTCTTGGGATGTGCAGATCCAAGGCAGCCTGTTGTGTTCCTGTGTGCTCTCTTAGTCCGACTACTGGTCTCCACTTGGAGTGAGACTCCCAAAAGCTGGAAGGGAATGAGGCTACAGACCTCTCTGTCTGAGCTTTGAAGGATGAAAAAATGTTTCAGGCCAGAAAAGAAAGAAAGCTCTGCAAGGCAGATGGCACACAGGGAAGATGGTGTCTCTCCTTAACCTCACACTCCCTGGGTCAGGGCAGCCCAGGGATTTTGCACGTTATTCACCTCCCTCCGCCAGGGCAAAATTACTTCCCTTTTATCTTAGCCAACGCCGTCTTTGGAGGAAGCTCTTCACTAAAGTTGTGAGGGAAAAATGTCACTTAATTTCTAGAGAATGATTTTATACAATAGCAGTCTCTCTTGTAATTTAGTATACTAAATACTAAAATACTCTCTATACTAATTTAGTTTTTTTTTTCAATGAGTCTTGTATTGGAAAGTAGCTTAATAGTTAAGAGACTATTGTTAATTTCCTTGGCTAGATCTAGGTATTATGGCCTGTCCATGAGAGCTTTCAAATGTATCTAACCATTCACTTCCTTTACTTTGTTCAGTCATTCACAAACGGCTTTGACTCCATCCTAGAGTAAGATTAATTCCTTCCTTCCTTGGTGCCTCATCCTACCAGGTGCAGACTAATATCCTAGCTCCTGTAACACTCAATTGCTGTCTGCATGCCTGGTGTCCTCCCACTGGACTCTGAGGTTGTATTCATCTATGCAACTACCCTAGAAGGTGGGATACACAGTGAATTCTGAGAGAGGATAAAGAAAGAACTGCCCTAAGCACTTGGACAGTATTTAATCTTCTCTTGCTTTGAGTAGCTATGATATCTTGGGGCAGCTTTTGCACTCCCAAAATGGAAATAACAATAAGCCCTGCTCACAGAGTTGTGGTTGAAATTAATGTCTGTAAAACACTTACTCTGTGTAGGTGCCTGTGAAATGCTTATTCCATATGAAGTGCCACTTTTAGTGTTACTGGTGAAGCAAATGCACACATGAATGAGAGAGGACTTTTTGATTCTGTGAGGCTTGTGAACACAGCCCCTGCCCACAGAGGATTCATGTTCCAGTGGAGCTAGATACATAGGAATGCGTCATGAGAGTTCAGAAGGGTGGAGAGGATTATAGACAGAGCCCTAGAAACCTCAGGCATGAAAAGTGAATTCTTTTTAAGGTTAGGCTTGAGGACGCTTCCTGGGAGAGGTAAGGCCTGAGCAGTGATTTGAGGAAAGGGTATCATACTTGTCTAGATGGTCAGTCTGGTAAAGTAGAGACAGTGGGCCTGAGATATTTCCAGTGGTTTCATACTTCTATGGTGTTATTGATATGGAAGAGGGGCAAGGGAGTGCTGGGAGGAGAAAGTGGGTCCCTGGCTTGGACTCCACCCCCAGGCCAGTGCCCACGGATGTAGGTGAGGACAGGCACTCCTGCTTTTGCGCCCAAATGTGATATTTCCCAAGACCACCCTGGCCTGCCATGCCTTGACTTGGTGCGTATAAAAACTCTGAGATCCTAGCAGGCAGTTGTACAAGCTGCTGGACGTCAAGAGGAAGACATCGGCGGAAGAAGACACAAGTGGCTGGATGTCGAGAGGACATTGAGGGGAGCATGCTGGCAGAAGAGCACACCGACAGGTGCCATCAACCAGCGGAATGACGTGGAGTTTGGCCAGGGCAGAGGAGAGCCAAGGCCACTGAGTGGCTCAACTCCAGGGGAAAACCATTTCCCTTCTGGCTCCCCATCTGCTGAGAGCTACTTCCACTCGATAAAACTTTCACTCATTCTCCAAGCCCATGTGTGATCTGATTCTTCCAGTACGCCAAGGCAAGAACCCTGGGACACAGAAATCCCTCTGTCCTTGCAGTAAGGCAGGGGTCTAATGGAGCCGACTAACACAAACTGCCTATGGACGGCTAAACTGAAAGAGCACCTGTAACACACGCTTACTGGGACTTCAGCTGTAAACATTCATCCCTAGGCATTGCGGTGGGGTCAGAGCCCCACAGCCTGCCCATCTGTATGCTCCCCTAGAGGTTTGAGCTGTGGGACCCTGAAGAAGCAAGCCGCACCACCATCGCACGGCCTCCGAGGGGGACAAGGGAACTTTTCCCATTTCATTTTGAAGGGCGGGGGCTTGGAGCGGGAAGCAGGCCCCTCCATGAAGGACTTTTCCCCAAGAGGCAGCCAGGAGCCGTTGAAGTGACATATAAAGTGGATGGTCTCATGTTAATGTGTGAAGTCACCAACCCTTGTTTTTGAAGTGCATTGCTAATACATGCTTTCGCTTTATCATAAGCTAGGGTGAGACTGTGCAGGATCTTCTGGGAAAGACATGGAGGGGTCTCTTATAAGACCTCTTGTTGTGTCCACCTGTATCCCAGCTTCCGTATTAGTTACATCCACTCTTAGCCAGATGCCATACTGAATGGCAGTGGGAAGCTTTGTCCTTGGAGCTGCCTGTCACAGGTATGTCTACAGGGGTATATCCGTTCCCTGGCTGTGAGCTGCAGGGAGGGCCTGGCTGGGGGTTGGTGAGGGCCTGTTCTGCTCAGAGGGTCAATTAAATAACTGGGTTCAAGCTGCCCCAGCTCATTCTAGTCAACAGGCACCTCCAACTGAATAGAAGGTGATTATCTTAGAATGCAGCCTCTGCAAGTCTTCAGATAATAACCCCCAAATCCATTTGCTTTACACAAACTTGCTTTACTTTTATTTTTTGTGTGATTCTTGAGGAGAGAACACTTAGAATCTGTTGGCAAGACACTGATTTTGACTGTAGAGGTAATTATGATGACAGACACCCCAGCAGCTTGATTGCTGGAAACTGGCCCCTTCGAGGCACCCCCAGTCAGAGTGTGTTCCCTGGGGAGCCTCACCTCTTGAGTTCAGAAATGTTTCCCTGGAAGGTTCCAGGCCTCTTATGTTGCCAGGCTGATGATCCTGTAGGCACAGCCACCTCCTGTGGGTGACTTCCCCGGCTAGCACCATGGCGGCCTCGTCTCTCCCTGGCTAGCACCATGGTGGCCTCGTCTCTCCCCGGCTAGCACCATGGTGGCCTCGTCTCTCCCTGGCTAGCACCATGGCGGCCTTGTCTCTCCCCGGCTAGCACCATGGTGGCCTCGTCTCTCTTTGGCTTCTCTCATGGCAGCTGGGCCCTTCCCATTGATTCTCTGCAGCACAGAGACCAAACTGCCATTTGCAGCCTGCCTGTGCCAGAGGCTCAGCTACTGTGGAGGGAAGTGCAGCATGGAAATAAAGCAACAGGTCAAGGTCTACGCGTGAGCTCTTCTGCTGGCTCCCACCTGCCTCCCTGGGCCCTGGTCGGCTGCCCCCCAAGGACCGGGAGAGCTCTGCAAGTCAGTCTGCCTTGTGAAGCGAATGATTAGAGAAAGAGGAGGAAATTCTTCTGTAACGCCGATTCAAATCCCACCTCCTCATTCCCTCCTTGGACTGATCTCAGTGTTAGTGATGGAGAGAAAACCCATCTGGTAGAACTCACTCTGAGCCCCGGGACGTTGTTCCGGCTCTACGGCCTAGCAGGGCAATCCCATAATAGTCTGCCATGGACACTCTCCATAGTCTGGGTTCCTTGGAGTTAAGAACACCTTATTGAGTAGTATGTGAACAGTCTCGTCCAAGGTGGATTGTGCCATGCAGGAACAGTTGCTTTTCAGTCTCTCTCCAGTTAGAATCTAGAGACATATCCCTGCGAAACAAGGAAAAGACATTCTTGTTGCCGAATGTGATAATGTATTATAGATGGCTATGTGAAATAGCCCTTTGTTACTCATAAGACAGATACTTAGAATTATAATAGAATATGTTAGTTTCCTCTTATCCACAAGGGATATGTTCCAAGACCCCCAGTGGATGCCCAAAACCACCGAGGCAAGTACCGAATCCTATATATACTGTGTGTTTCTCCTGTGCATGCATACCTATGATGATGTTTAATTTCTAAATTGGGCACAGAAAGAGATGAACAACAATAATAATAAAATAGAACAATTACAATCATATGCCAGTATCACTAGGCTTGTGCTTTGGGGTCATTATGAAGTGAAGTAAGAGTTCCTTGAACACAAACCCCGCAGTGCCCCAACAGTTGGCCTGATAACTGAGCTGGCTACCAGGTGACCCACGGGCAGGGCAGGTAGTATCCACAGCGTGAATCTACTGGTCAAAGGGATGGTTCATATCCTGGGCAGGACAGAGTAAGATAGAATGAGGTCTCATCACACTGCTTCGAACAATGCACAGCTTGAAACTTATGAATTGTTTATTTCTGAAATTTGCCGCGTGATATTTTTGGACCATATTTAATCATGGGTAACTGACACCATGGAAAACAAAGCAGCAGATGAGGGAGGACTACTATGTTGCCACAGTATAAATATATCTGCTTAAAATGTGACTCCAAATATAGTTCTACATCTTTCCTTCATCAAGTAATATTTTACATTTATATTTATTGACAGCACCTTGCCCCTGATGTGTACTTTTAAACAATGCTTTACCTCTCTCCGAGGCTCAATACTTCTTGTCCCCCATCAAGTTTCACAGGAGGTGTGTGTATATCCAGAGCTATTGAGGCAAACTCTAAGATATCTCATCCACTTCAGAATGCCTGGCCTGGGCTATAACGTGGAAATATGCTTACCTCCCCTTGTGATTTATTTGAGTCAAAACAATTTCTAGCTATAACATTTCCATTTATAGTGACTGAGAAACAGGGGCAACATTAGTGATATAATTCATTCATCTGCATTTGACTTGAGAGTTTCTGTTCTGATGGGTACTTTCGATACTATGAACTTGTGGACTGATATTTACAATTTTGCCAGTAGATAGAGTCACCAGAGAATGTTGCATATAAAATGGGCACAGAATATTTGTAGGTGTAGTTTCATTGCTCAGGCTGTTTGATGTGTTCTGTGGGTGGGAGAGGAGTGTTATCTCCAGCTTGTTCTGCACTGTCATTTTTTAATGCGAGCCAAGCATTCTCAAGCTGCTTTTGCTTTCATTGCAACCCTTAGAATGAAGTCTCTTAAGGCCTCTGCGGACCTCGAACCAAGCCCACCTAAATAAGTGGCCAAACTCTACTCTGACTTCTTAGTTTTCGATCCCTGTCACCTGAAATGCTCAGCCTCCCATGGCTTCCCTGGTGTCACACACTCGTGAACCTATTCCTGGCCATCCTCTCTTGTTTTGACACCGCCTTTTGCACTTCCTTTCCTGCCGCAGCTGTGTGCTGTGGGCCAGCCTTGCTCTCCGGGGAACATTTGTTGTATAGTCTCGGTGACATCCTGTGCAGTGTAGGATGTTCAGCAGCATTCCTGGCCTCTGCCTGCTAGATGCACACCCCTCGTGACACTCAGAAATGTGTCTAGACATTGCCACGTGTCCTCTGGGAGACAAGAGTCTCCCCTGGTTGAGAACCACTGTCGTAATGTTTCTCACATCTGTAGTATCCATTCTACTCTTGTTGCCCTATTCAACATTTAATATTCTGTAGCCCCAGGATGCTTACAAAGCTTCCCCATGCAGAAACTCTCTTCCCTCCGCTCCCTGCAGAGACACAGAATAGAGCAAGCTGACACTGTGGTGTTTCCCTGGGTGAAAAGTTATTTGGAGACTTCACAAGTACAGAGTAAGAAAACAGAACGATGGTATTGTGGGGACATGGGAAAGGGGAATGCCTGCATTTCACACGTTTAGTTCCACGAACAGAAGGATGGATGCCCATGGACGGGTGCCCAGCAGGGAGATATAAATTCAGCCTTGGTGTGATGGTTAATATTAAGTGTCAACTTGATTGGATTGAAGGATGCAAAGGATTGTTCCTGGGTGTGTCTGTGAGGGTGCTGCCAAAGGAGATTAACATTTGAGGCAGTGAACTGGGAGAGGCAGACCCACCCTCAGTCTGGGTGGGCACCATCTAACCAGCTGCCAGCGCTGCTAGAATAAAGCAGGCAAAAGAAGTTGGAAAGAGTACACTTGCTGAGTCTTCCGGTCTTCATCTTTCTCCCGTGCTGGAAGCTTCCTGTTCTCCAACATCGAACTCCAGGTTCTTTGGCTTTTGCACTCTTGAACTTAAACCAATGATTTGCCAGGGGCCCCTGGGTCGGCTTCCCTACTTTCGAGGTTTTGGGACTTGGACTGGCTTCCTTGCTCCTCAGCTTGCAGATGGCCTATTGTGGGACTTCACCTTGTGATCGTGTGAGTCAATACTTCTTAATAAACTCCCCTTCATCTATACATCTATCCTATTCGTTCTGTCCCTCTAGAGAACCCTGACTAATATACTTGGACAAAAGGGGCCCCAAACCCCAACCTGCTCACTGGTTGGATCTGTCTTTATTGGCCCCTTGCACTGGCTGTACAAGAGTCACAGGAGTGCGTGCCCCCTTGTCCTTCCCTCTCTAACGTGCATATCTGCCCTCCCCACTCCTGGGTCACTTTCACTGTCACCTCAGACAAATCCCTGGTCTTCATCCGGGCCTCATTGTGGTCTCCTAGTCTAGTACCCCTGAGGTCAGAGCACCTGTGTTCTTGCCTGAGCATTCCCTGGACTCTGTCATGAGCTAGTCCCACTTTCCTGTGCTGCATTTGGGACATCACCGTTCAGAGAAAGCCTCCAGAGGAAGCAGCGTCTCCCACTGTTCTGCGGGTGACATCAGTCAGAAGAGCGTGCACCAGTCATGGTGGGGACACATGAAACAACTCTGTGGGGTCTCAGGCGCACCAGGCAGCCCAAGAGCTGGTGGACATGATGATATGGTTGGATTTTTGTGTGTGGGGGGTTTTTTTTTTCTTCTGTTTTTACCTCAGTCGCATTTTCTTTATTTGTGAGAAGAGATCTTTTAGCATTTTATAAGATGACTTTTGTTGCTCATTTTTTTCCCTCGTACCTTTAAGGGTTTCCTTCTCTCTTCTTTTTCTATTTACTTGTTTTTCCTATTACTGACTACTAGACTATTTCTATCAGCAAGGTACATTTTTAATATAGTTGTATTTTCTATTTTCCTGTCCAGTTACTAAGATTAAAAGCTTTGCTTTGCCATTAATAATAGAACAAAACACCATCCAAACTGTGGTTAAAACATGGTTTTCTCCTGGGATGTGGTAAAAGGAGAAAGCCCTCATCATCCTAGCATGCTTTGCCTAAGCTGACGTACGACAGAGTTGTGCCCTGGCTGTCAGTGCGTGAACTCTGGCCCCAGGGAGGCTCTCTGGGCAGGCAGCGCTACTCAACGTGGTGCCGGCTGCTTGCTGGGGTTCCCAGGATGCATGGAACCTCTATCGTATTTTCCAGACTTAAGCTTCTCTTCATGGATTTACACCAAATGCTTAAACATGTCTGTCTGTTTTTAAGATTTGGAAATATTACTCTTCTCTTAGTTGAACTAGCATCAAGGCTTCCTCCATTTCATGTGCAGTGGCCAACAGTGCTACTGGGACCAGCATTTCTGTCTAACAGTTAAAGGAGGAAATTGCCTAGGAAGAAGTGGCCAGAAGCCAGGAGGCTGAACTAAATAGCATTCCAAATTAGTTGCAATTGTCCTAAAGAGGAAATTACTAAGGCCCTGGTTCCCAAACTGTGGGCCAAGACTCCCTGGAGTACTGGAACAACTACACCATGTTGTAAGTGTTCATGTTTTCAAGGGAAACACAGCTGGATACCATGCAGAGGACTACTAGGAGACTGCTTAGACTTAGCTATTTAATAAATGGAATGGATAGGTCTTGATTTTGGTGTAGGAGTACCATGAAAAAAATCACTGAAAGGTAAGAGCACTATGAACTGAGAAAGTGTGGCAGCTTCTGCTCTAACAGGATAAAGAAGGTTTTTGAAAAGCTGAGGATATAGCCAGGTGTTTGTGAGGGATGGAGGATAGGTGTATAAAAGGGTGTGAGGGAGGAGAAGACACAGATTTGGAAGCTGGATAATTGGGCCAAAATGACTCTTAATTTACAAGGCATAGAGGTTGGCTGATCCCTATGGTGCCATGGGCTGACAGCTTGTTATGTTATCCCTGACATACAAGCCCCGAGGCTCCCATGCCCTAGAAGTAAGCACCACCCTAAGCCCCTCAGACCAAGCATTTGCCTCTGTTCTTACCTTGGTAGTTATTCATTCACAAAATATTTTTTTGGTATCACCTGCATGCTAGGAGCTAGGGAGATGGTAGTAAGCAGAACAGATGGAAATTCCTGATGTCTTGAAGCTTACATTTTTCTAGAATAATATCTGATGGGACATAGTTGGTGCTTCCTATGTGCCTAGCATTGTTCTAAAAGCTTTCCATATATTAACTCATTTAATCCTCACCACACTTATTCTGTAAGGATAGGATTGCCATTTACATGTGCCTGGTGTTAACAGTGACTCTCAGAGCACCTTGTTGCTTGTCCTCATTGGATGGCACCCCCATCGACCTGATATTGGTCGAGAGCTCAGGTATAACAGCAGCATTCAGAACCTCTCTGTGTCACCGAGTGAGGCTCTGATAGGTGGTGTGAGCCTGCTCTGTTATCTCGCGGAAAGCTACATGCTGCATGCATGTTGACTAAGAAAACTTTTGTCCTAGCACATTTTCATCTCCATATGTGAGATTTATATTGCATAAAATATATATATGATGAAGTATTTAAGTTCAATGGAAGCTACTCGCAAAATGGTAAGCCTTGCTTTGGGAGTATCCCCTATTAACATGCCTTTCTAGGGCTTGCTCTTCCCGTACAGCAAGCTAAGTAGTACTGGCACTGCCACTCAAACAAGTTTCTGATCATAATGAAGAATGGCTGACTTATTAGTTGTACTATTCTGGGATGTCAAGCATTGTTAACTTGGAGAATGTGAACTGGACATAGTAAAATGGTTTATTTCATTTATTGTGAGGCTCAGTTGTTTCCTTGTAAAGCAGAAACTAAGAAATTAAAGATGTTGAATACTTCATGGTTATAGCAAATGAAACTCCCATGAAATAAAAGAGTTCACATTGTTACTTTATTTTCCAATAATGAAAGTACCATTTGTTCATCATGGAAAATACTGAAAATTATCAAACAAAATAAAAGTAACTCCCATCATATTATCCAAGGAAAACAACTTTTTGTTGGGTTTTCTTTTACCCTTTTTCTGGGCATAGATAAGTTTCCATTTTTTTTTTTTTAAATTAAAAACTTACTGTGGGCTAGGTGCAGTGACTCATGCCTGTAATCCCAGCACTTTGGGAGGCCCAGACAAGCGGATCCTTTGAGGCCAGGAGTTAGAGACTAGCCTGGACAACATGGTTAGATCCCATCTCTACAAAAAAATTTTTTTAAATCAAAAAATAAGCCAGCTGTGGTGATATGCACCTATAATCTCAGCTACTTGGGAGGCTAAGGTGGGAGGATCGCTTGGGCTCAGGAGGTTGAGGCTGTAGTGAGCTGTGATCATGCCACTGCTCCCCAGCCTGGGTGACAGCAAGGCCCTGTCAAAAAAACAAAAGCAAAAACAAAACCAAAACACCTCATTGTGTATGGACTGTGTTCAGGGCACTAAGGTTTGCTTTGGAGCAAAGTAAAATAAACATATGTTCCCTGTTAATACAGGTATAAAGAAAGGCAAATTATTGGGTCCCTCATCTTAAAAACAAACACAGTACTTTCCTTCAGTCATATATCACTCTCCACTCTACTGTCTGCCCCTTATTTTTCTTCTCAGAGTTGTCAAATTGATTTCATTAAAGATAGCTGTGGCCTTGTAGCCCTTCTCAATTTTCTATTAAAATTCACCTAATGGTAGAGGTGAAATAAAATGTGCATCTTCACCCCTTCACTGTAGCACTCCCCACAGCTGTACTCTGGTTTACAAGACTCTCTCCCATTCTCTTGAGAGCAAATTATTTGGAATTAAGGACTTAGGGCTTCTCTGTCTTTTACCCTTGGAAAATAGTGAACGTTTAATAATATTTGCATCTTCCTGTGAGAGCCTTTGCTCCAGCACATCAATGATCTTGGGCACCAAGCACCAAAGATCACCTAGATTTGTACAACAGAAGCCAAAATGGAATCAAACCATACACTGAATGTTCAGGGAATCTGTCTTATCTTTATCAAGGCTACTCAGCGTGGCTGAACTGGTAGTGTTCTGATTTCCCATGTGAGCACGTGTGCCCATGTCAGTACATGTATATATCCGTAGTGGACACTGGTCCATGACTGTCAGGAGGCATGGTTTTCTCACAACTGTGGGCGTGATTACTTGCTAGAAAGTCCACCCACATATTCCATTTGTAGCGGGGCTGTGTACCAGACACTTCAGGGGCTCTAGAGTGGCACCGGATAATGCCCGTGACCATGGGCGGTGTGTCATCTGGAGCAGTGTGAGAGTGGCTGACGTGATGATCTGAATCAGCAAGGGCTGAGAATCCAAATCATTTGGGAAGTTTTTTTTAAAAACTGTGCTTGTATACGTGTGTAAATGTGTGCATGTGTGTATAATGTTTATACGTGGTCCTATCTCATAATTAGTAAAGTCAAATGAGGCAGGATTCTAGAATTTCAAAGCTTTCAGGATGGTTCAGATGAGTGACTATTTTTGGGAACTATTGAATTAGAATTCTTAATGCCAGAAAAAGTTCATCAGAGGGCAAACCGAAACCTGGAAGTGGCAAGAGGGCCACGTCGGCAAACTGAAACCTGGAAGTGACAAGAGGGCCACATCTCATGCTCCCTCGTGTATGCTGCATTGCTCTATGTCCTGCCACCGCTGAACCCATGCAGGGAGGCGCTCCATTTCTGAGTGAGGAGAAGCTGCATTGAGAGTGGCGGAAGTGCACTGTGCAGTACATCTGTGTGAAAGGATGCCGTATTTTTCTAGACTGGGATGAAAAGTAGGAAAGAACTACAGTGAAAGAGGTAAGTCAAATGCAGAAGCAGTGTACTAGAAGCTATCTAGGAAAGCTGGATTTTAGAACTAGCCCTACTGGTCCTACAGCTGATATAGTACCTGTCCTACATATATTTAGTGTTCTTGAAAAGGGAAATGAGGGAATAAGTATGAGAAACAAAATTTTAAAGATAAAAACGTTTACACAAATAAATGATGGCATTATATAAGTATTGCAATAAAGAACCACTTTTCTCTCTCTCTTTTATTTTTGTGTCTGGCGTCTGGTGAGTTTCAATAGTTTATATTCAGTACTGTTAATTCCCACAACATCAAAGATGTACATTTCCTGTAAATACCAAATTGTATTTTGAAATTGAAATGATTTTCGGATAATCTGCCATTTGGACTATATCTGTATCATTTTTATCATAAATGATGGAAACCTGAATATAGATGATGATGACAGTGATATATTTGTGATATATTTGTATGGTTCAAAGCACTTCTGTTGAGAGGAATAAACAAAATAACATATATAAATGTTAGAGACATTTTTGTACACAGTATTTTCAGGAAACTTGTGTCTGTGTACATAGTAATTACATATTTGCTTTCCTTAGAATTCAAGATGACACTCTTCACATTCAAGATAATAATAGATGCACATTTGATATCCAGGAGAATACTGTTATATTCTATCCTAGCTAATCAACGTATTTGTGTTTCAGAGATGGGTGGTCAGAACTGGATTACTAATTTAAAGTGACATTTTTACATCCTGAGTTTGTAGAAAGGTGGGATATCCTTTCAAACATTATATTTATAATTAACAAAACATAAGTTTGTGTTATATTGTTGAAATATTAAAAGCATGGCTGTGAGATTGATCTTAAAGATACCTTAAGTCAAGGTGACCTGTAACTCTCACAATATTATAAAGGATCTGCAAGACCATTTGCAAGACTTGTTAGTATACGTGAGGCTTATGAAATGGATTCTTTCATTTGGTCATGTAAAGACTTCCGTGTGGTACTTCCAAAACATTTCTAGTTTAGGAAAAATGAGATTGCTCTCTCTTAGAAAAGGATTTCCTAACCGGAGTCCCTCTGTGTTGGGAATTTGAATCTCCCTCCCTCCCTCCCTCCCTCCCTCCCTCCCTCCCTCCCTTGTTTACTTAAGTATCTACTTACTTCCCCTCCTTTTTTGAGTGTGTCAAACATTTCAGTGTTTGAGTATTGATTATCCTCATTTTTTTAATGTTCAGGTGGTAATTGCATTATTTAGCAAAGATTGACAAATATTGACTTGTACTTTTTGGAAAGGATGTTCTAGTTAACTGGGAGCCAAATGGCATACCTCCTTTCTCACAACCCTTATAAGTTAAAATCTCATTAACCTAATTCAATATACTTTATCATTTTGGTAAATTTAATATAACAGAATGTAGTAATGTAGTCTATTCTCCATATCCATTCCATTTCTTTCAGTTCCCAAACCCATATTTCCTGTGGGCCCTTCTCCTCTTATTGGGCATGTGTTTCAGGTGAAGCCCCACCTCTGGCTGGAGGAGTGGGACACTCCTCAGGGATGGCCAATCAGAGCCTCAGTTTCCCCCAGCCATGTGACTGGTTCAGAGGTAAGAATGTGACTTAGGTACCGCAAGTCCATGTAATTCCATCTCCCTGCGTAAACATTTACAGACATGCACCACTTAACAAGGGGGATATGTTTTGAGAAATGCATTGTTAGGCAATTCTGTTCTGTAAACATCACAAAATGTACTTGCACAAACCTAAATGGTATAGCCTACTACACACCTAGGCCATTTGGTATAGCCTATTGCTCCAACCACCATCATACGTATGGTCTGTCACATGCAGTCTGCTGTTGACAGGAAAGTCGTTAGGCAGTACATGACTTACCTATGTAGAGATTGAGTTCATCCAATCAGAGTGAACAATGGGACGTATGTCATAGTTGCTAGGAGGAGATATGTTCTGTTTCCCAAGGGCCTTGAATAGGTCGCATAAGGCCCACTGAAGCTGCCAATTATCCTGGCTAAAGAGACAGCAGCTAGTGGAGGGCAAAGCTGAAGGATAGAGAGGTAAGTCTGTGTCCTTCCTCCAACACACACCCAAAAGCATTTTTACCTCTGCACTTGTTATTTACCTGGTCCAATATATTTCCCTTTTGGATTAACCTAGTTTGATTTTTCTGTAACCACTGAACAGAAGAGACTCTGCATTTTGGTTGTTTTTGGTGTAGGATATGGAGTTTATCTTGAATTGCTCATCTCACTCCTTAAAAATGTTGAGAGCAGTGATAAGATTTGTAAAATAAGGGGTTAAATATGTTTTGTGATTGTGTTCAGGCAGAGTTGTGGCATAAGATGGAGATATTTTAAGGTTTTTGAAAGTTTTGGACAATCACAATCTTACTGTACTTATTTTTTTGAGGAAAATATACACTTTTTATTTGCAATAAGGGCTAGATTGCAGTTCTTAACTAGGAGCAGTGGTCTTAAATACTGCCAAAGGTTATTTATATTTTACTTTGAAATAAATCTGTTAGGGAGCAAGTCTGCTTTTCTTATCATGTCAGTCTTACATCAATAAAAATATATTTATTTTCTGAACATCCCAGATAGGCTCACTGACTGGCAGAGAAAGCCTACCTGAGTTATTTTTTAAATGCAGCATAGAACATTTATCACCTTTTTTTCTAGCGAATCCTCTGAAGAAAATCATTTTTGTTTCTCATAACCATTTTATTTTTTCCAAATATCTTTTAATTTTTAAAAAATTGTTATGGTACATAGTAGGTATATATATTTAAGGAGTACATGAGATGTTTTGACAGAGACGAAGTGCATAACAACCACATCATGAAAAGGGGTATACATCCCCTCAAGCATTTATCCTTTGTTTTACAAACCAATTATACTCTTCTAGTTATTTTTAAATGTACAATTAAGTTACTATTGACTGTAGTCACCCTATTGTGCTATCATTTTCTGTGTACTCACTATTACAAGTGAGCATTGCACCTTCAGGTGATTTATTGCTCATTAACATCCTTTTCTTTCTAATTGAGGTGCTCCCTTTAACTTTTCTTGTAGGACAGGCTCTGCTGTTGATGAAATCCCTTAATTTTTGTTTGTCTAGGACAATCTTTTTTCCCCTTCATATTTGAAGGATATTTTTTTCCAGACATACTGTTCTAGGATAAAAGTTGTTTTTCCTTCAGCACTTTAAATATGTCATGCTAGTTGCTGCTGGCCTGTGAGGTTTCCACTGAAAAGTTTGCTGCCAGATGTATTGGATATTGGAACTCCATTGTATGTTATTTGTTTCTTTTTTCTTGCTGCTTTTAGGATCCTTTATCCTTGACCTTTGGGAGTTCGATTATTAAATGCCTTGAGGTAGTCTTTGGGTTAAATCTGCTTGTCGTTCTATAGCCTTCTTGTTCTTGGATAGTGATATCTTTCTCTAAGTTTGGGAAGTTCTCTATTATTATCCCTTTGAATAAATTTTCTACCCCAATCTCTTTCTGTACCTCTTCTTTAAAGGCCAGCAACTTCTCTTTAAGGCCAATAACTCTTAGATTTGCCTTTTTGAGGCTATTTTCTAGATCCTATAGGTGTGCTTCATTTTTTAAAATTCTTTTTTCTTTTATTTCCTCTGACTGTGTATTTTCAAATAGCCAGTCTTCAAACTCATTGGTTGTTTATTCTGCCTGATCTATTCTACTATCAAATGACTCTTGCATTCTTCAGTATGCTAATTGCATTTTTCAGCTCTGGAAATACTAATTGATACTTTTTAATTATTTCAATCTTTTTGTTAAATCTGTCTGATAGAATTCTGAATTCCTTCTCTGTGTTATCTTTAATTTCTTTGAGTTTCCTCAAACTCAAAACACAGCTTCTTTTTTTTTTTTTTTTGAGCCAGAGTCTCACTCTGTTGCCCATTCTGGAGTGCAGTGGCGTGATCTCAGCTCACTGCAACCTCCACCTCCCAGGTTCAAGCGATTCTCTTGCCTACACCTCATGCGTAGCTGGGACTACAGGCGCTTGCCACCACACCTGGCTAAGTTTTGTATTTTTAGTACAGACAGGTTTTCACCATTTTGGTGAACTCCTAACCTCAGGTGATCCACCCTCCTCGGCCTCCCAAAGTGCTGGGATTACAGGCATGGGCCACTGCACCTGGCCAACACAGCTATTTTTAATTATCTGAAAGGTCACATATTTCTGTTTTTCCAGAATTGGTCCTTGGTGCCTTATTTAGTTCATTTGGGAGGTCATGTTTTCCTGGATGGTCTTGATAGTTGTAGATGCTCATCTGTATCTGGGCATAGAAGAGTTAGGTATTTATTGTAGTTTTCTCAGTCTGGGCTTGTTTGTACCTTGGCAAGGTTTTCCAGATACTCTGAAGGACTTCGGTGTTATGGTCTAAGCTATACCTGCATTAGGGGGCACACAGATCCCAGTAACTCTGTGGTTCCTGAAGAGAAGACTCATAGAGTGTATTAGTCTGTCCTCAGGCTGCTTTGAAGAACTGCCCGAGACTGGGTAATTTATAAAGGAAAGAGGTTTCATTGACTCACAGGTACACATGGCTAGGGAGGCCTCAAGAAACTTACAATGATGGTGGAAGGGGAAGCAAACACGTCCTTCTTCACATGGCGGCAGGAGAGAGAAGTGCCGAGCAAAGTGGGAAAAGTGCCTTATGAAACCATCAGATCTTGTGAGAACTCACTCACTCTCATGAGAAGAGCAGCATGGGGTAACTGTCACCTTTCAATTACCTCCCCCCAGGACCCTCCCACGACATGTAGGAATTATGGGAACTACGATTCAAGATGAGATTTGGGTGAGGGCACAGCCAAACCATATCATAGAGGTACCACTTTAGTGGTCTTGGACAAGATCTGGAAGAATTCTCTGGATTACCAGGCAGAGAGATTCTTGTTCTCTTCCCTTAATTTATCTCCCAAAAAACACAATCTCTGTCTTTGTTCTGAGCCACCTGGAGCTGAGGGTGGAGTGACACAAGCAGCCCTCTGCCCACTATCACTAGAATTGCTCTGGGTCAAACCTGAAGCCTGTACAGCACTGGGTCTTTCCCAGGGCCTGTTGTAAGAACTCCCTGGCTATCACCTAATTTCACTCAAGGCCTTGGGGCTCTACAGTCAGCAGATGGCAAAGCCAGTCAGGCCTGCCTCCTTCCCTGCAGGGTGGAGAGCTCCCCTAGGCCCAGGCAGGGTCAAAGGTGCTGTCCCATGTGCATGGAATTTGAGTCAAAAACCTTGGAAGTCTACCTGGTGTTCTGTTGTCCTGTGGCTGAGCTGGCACTCAAACCACAAGTCGTGGTCATTCCCACTCTTCCCTCCCCTTTCCAAAGGCAGAGGTGCCTCACCCCATCACCACAGCCACCATGGGCCCACAGGGAGTACTGCCAGACTACCACCAGAGCTCCCTTTAGGCCCAAAGGGCCCTTAAGTCAGCTTGTGATGAATGCTGCCTTGACTCTTGGATAGCATTTCTGGACTCACCCTTCATAGCAGTATGCTCCCCTCTGGCACAGGACATGACCAGAAGTGCCATCCAAGAGTCAAGTCCTGGAATCAGGGACCCCCAAATACCCACTTGATACTCTACCCTACTGTGGCCGAGGTGATACCTAGGGTGCAAAACAAAGCCCTCTTCACTTTTTCCCTCTGCTTTTCTCAGGTGGAAGGAGTCTTGCCTTGTATAACCGCCACAGCTGGGAATGTGCTGAGTCTCACCTGAAGCCAGCAAGTCTGAGAGGCTCACCAAGGCCCTTGACCTAGCACCTGAGCATCACTGCTAGCTATTCAGAACCCTTGGCCTCTCAGCAGGTGATGAATCCTGCCAGGACTAGGTCCTTCGTTTCAAGGCAGTAGGTTCCCTTCTGGCCCAGGGTGTGTCTAGCAATGTCATCTGGGAGCTGGAAGCTGGAAAGGGGGCCTCATGATTCTGAGCAGTGCCCTGTCCTGCTGTGGCTGAGCTGGTGATGTAAGACAAAGTCCTCTCCACTCTCACCCCACCTCTGCTCAAGCAGAGGGGTGGGGTCTCTTTTTGACCCACAAGCTGTGGAGCCTGGGCTTAGGGTAGGGATGATGCCAGTACTCCCTTAGCTGCCCTTGGGGTTGTCTCAGTAGGTTGCATGCCCCCAAGTCCACTGGCTCTGGGCCCAGTTCAGCACTAGGCCTCTCACCTGGGAGTTCCAGACCTTGTGGCCTAGAATGCCTTTCAAGTGTATTTAGGGTTCCAGAGTACTTTAGCCTACTTGAGAGGCATGTGGGAGTTCAAGTTCAGACTGTTGGGATCAGTGATTCCCCTCTTCCTAGGGCTGGTTTAAATGCTCCCTTCATGGGTGGGCATCCGTTGAGTCTGGTCGGGTTTTGTTTTCTGCTGTAACAAGGCAGCAGTGAGTTCAGTGCCTCATGGTTGCCGTGCGCCCCTCTCCCCAGCACACAGAAATACTCTCTGCACCGTGTTGCTGATATGTGTGTATCGGGGTGGTGGAAGTGGGGGTGGGAGGGCAGGGTGTTGGGGGAGGGGTGGTATCCTTGGCGATTCAGGACTATTTTTCCCACCTCTTCAGTGCCTCTTTCAGAGATAAGTTAAAATCAGATACTGTGAGTGCTCACCTGATCTTTGGATCGTATGAAGGTGCTTTTTTAGTGTAGATAGGTGTTAACTGGTATCCTTGCAGGAAAGACCATCAGTGGAGCCTTCTATTCCGCCATCCTGCTCTGCCCCCGTGTGAGTTTTAAATGTTATTCTAGATATTTTTTCAAGAAAAACGGTATATGTGTGATTAGTTGAGAAATAAATTACTTATTGGAGGACACATATAGACATAAGGTGATTAGGCAAATTCTCCGTCTGAAGGCATCGTATTTTGAAGCACTTGTTTGCTATCATACCTGGGTGCTGTATGAATCACTTCACAGATCTGCCTCCAAAAACTGACAGTGTAACTGATCTGGATTTCTTAGCATTCTGGCAGGGTCTGTGCTATAAAAGCCATTGGCAATGTGTCTCTTATTTTCAGGCAAGATTCAGCTTCTTGTTCAGACTTCCGAACTTGCTGTAGCAAGAAATTGACAAATGATCAGAAATCTGCCTTCAGTGACTAGCCTCTGTGATGTTGTGTTTTGTTCAAAGGACGAATTGGGTTTATGTAGAATAAAAGCCATTGGAAACATATGGCACAACAGTTGGCTGTAGAATTTGTTTGTTTTGTTATAACTTCAGAAGCTGCTACTATTTTGCTTTGACATGCCCTTGAAAATCCAAGATGCTTTGGTCAATGTGTTTGTCATATTAAAACTAACATAAATTTTAGTGGGAGTTTGGTAGTGTAAGACAGGCTTCACTTATTTTTTGTGTGTGTTCCAAATTGACCTGAGATGAAAGGATAAGATGTAATTTGTAAAGTACCACAATAGAAGTAATTGGAGAAGCTACGTGCAAAAATCAGGCTCATTATTTTATAGTCCCATAGCATCGCTTTAAGTTCCTTGAACTGAAAAGCAGATCTCATACAAGGAATTTCTAGCCATGTTGAGCCCATGGTGAATTGTAAGTGATCATAATATAACCAGAAATGTGTAATTCAGAAAAGGTACAGGGGCTGTTGTGGAGCTTCGCTTTTGCATATTGCTTCCTTACAGGAATAGAATAGTTGTATTTCCAACTTCAGGTCAGACAGGTTTGGACATTTTTGGTTCAAATCATTTCTTTGTTTTATTTTGTTTTGTTTTGAGATGGAGTCTCACTCTGTCGCCCAGGCTGGAGTGCAGTGGCGCGATCTTGGCTCACTGCAAGCTCCACCTCCTGGGTTCACGCCATTCTCCTGCTCCAGTCTCCTGAGTAACTGGGATTACAGGCGCCCGCCACCTCGCCCAGCTAATTTTTTTGTTTCTTGTTTTTAGTAGAGACGGGGTTTCACCATGTTAGCCAGGATGGTCTTGATCTCCTGACGTCATGATCCGCCGCCTCGGCCTCCCTAAGTGCTGGCATTACAGGCGTTGGCCACTGCGCCCGGCCCAAGACAGGTCTTAATGTGGAAAATGATTAGCACTTGGTTATTCAGAGAGTATGTATAGGTTATCTGGCTCCACAGTTGCTTAAATACTCTGACATTAGCATAATCATGAAACGAGCCAGTTAACTAGAAAATGAAATGCCTTACACTATTGAAGCTATGAATGGCCCTTTCTAGGTGATTTGAGCATTCTGTGCAATGCCATTATGATCTGTAGGTTCAGAAATTTTATAGGATGAAACTTGGCTTGGAAGTGGGCCGTGGAAAAGTGGTAGAACAAAATAACCTACTTACATTTTGAAAGTTTTATTCTTTGAGGATATAAATATGGCAACTTATGTTCTTTCTTTTTCTTTACTACTCTCTTTGGCTTTTCTTGTTGACTGATAACTCAGAGGCTTACTTAGTATGATGGAGTGTGACTGTAGTTACGGTTCCTTGAGCAGGTGAGGGCACCTGGAACTGAAGAAGATGATGACCTAGATCCATGTTCCCAGAAACACCCAGTGTGTCTGCTTCCTTTTTCTTTTAGAGCCACTTTCACATGAAGGTAGGAAAAATATGGGGCTAAATGAACCTCTGGTTTGTAAGGTTAGTTTGTAAGTAATAATGAAGGGTGATATGAACAATTATATGAGAACAATAGGTATAAGCGGGGACTGTTCTGGGTTGTCACCCCGGTAATAACTAACATGCTTCGAGCATTTTTTCTTTGCCTGGCATTATGCTAAGCCCCTATGGGCATTAACTCACTTAAGCCACCCAACCAACTAACGAAATGTAGGTACTATTTTCTTATCCTTATGATGGTTAATTTGTGTCCACTTGGCCAGGTAGTGGTGCCCAGTTGTTTGGTCAAACAGAAGTCCAGACGTTGCCGTGAAGATATTTTTAGATGTGATGAACCATTTAAATCAGTGGACTTGAGTTGACATTAACATTTAGATAAGTAGGCTTTGAGTAAAGCACATTACCCACCATAATATAGGGGATCCTCATTCAATTGGCTGAAAGCCTTTAGGAAAGACACAGAGGTTTCCTAAGGAAGAAGGAATTTTCAAGACTGTAACACAGAAACCCTGCCTGAGTTTCCAGCCTGCTTAATTTGTACTCGTCAGCTCCAACAGTTACATGAGACAGTTTCTTAAAATCTCAATCAATCTCTCTCTTTCTCTACATATGTTCGTGTATATATATATGGAGATTGTATGAGCCAGGTTCCTCTGGAGATTCATGTAGTGCCTGTATGTTTCTCATATATGTACTATTGATTCTGTTACTCTGGAGAAACCTGGCTTATACAGTCTTCATTTTACAGATAAAACAAAAGCACATGGAGGTCAGTTAACTCAGCTGAAGTCACACAGCTTATAACTGGCAAACATGAGATTCGAAACTAGATTTTTGGACTCCAGGGCTCGAATGTTTTACTGTTAAGCTTTATTGCCTCTTAAAAACAAAAACAAAACAACATCAAGAAAAAGCTTTTATGATTTTTGATTCAACTGGCCCTGTCTCTTCTGAGTCTCCATTGTTAACTAACTGGCTGTTTTCTTTAACTTAGGACCCCGAAGCAAAGCATTTGTGATTATTTTGTATCACTATTACAGGTGACCACAGGCATT